>NW_017803965.1:901225-1219248 GCF_001625305.1 Branchiostoma belcheri | reverse complement strand
ATACTAGTGCTAGTGTCACCGAAATGAAAAGAAACCTACAGTGGGTGTCACTGGAAGACAGACGAAAAATGTCCAGACTATGCATGATATACAAAATGACTAATAAACTGGTGGACGTACCAACTACTAAGTACCTAATACCAGCCCAGAAAAGAACAAGAAATAGTCATGCCTTCAAGTACCAGAGTTATCAACCAAGGATTGAGGTGTTTTAAGAATTTCTTCTTTCCTAGAACTATTGCTGAGTAGAACTCGCTGTCACCAAGTACAGTAGGGGGATTATCATTAGATAGCTTTACACAATGTTTACAGTTAGATGTTCAAGGTTTAGGTGTAACAAGTCGTTTGGTGTACTGTAGCCAGCTGCCGCCGCGCCGCGTGCCTGTGAAGCTGGTGTGTTACGTCAAAGGGCGGTTATACAGGCTATACAGATACAGATACGCAACATACAGGACAGAGAGAAAGAGAGAGCGAATCTTCTTGGCAACCCGTCATGAAAATGCATCAGCTGCTCTCTTGACTCTTCTCGTGAAAATGTCCATATATTTTTGCACACCATTTGTTTCGCATAAGCCTATGTACATTCTTGTAGATTAAGTTCCGAGTGCATCGTGTCAGATGTGGCAATCTCCTTGGGATAAATCCCATTTACGGATTTAGAGAGGAGGCACTAAACAAAGTCAATAACCACACGGGCATGACCCCTCTACCCCTTTCTGGGATGTTTTTTGGCATATCTACAGCTAGCGCGGTACATGTATAAAAAAAAACGTGTGAATAAAAAAAATGAAAAACAAAACAAGTTCATTCCGCAAGGACAAACGTTCATCCGTTGTATTTTTCTCTCCAAAGATGTAACTTGAAAGAAAGTAGGGTCAACATTTTGTTTCATACTTGATGTATGCGCATAAATGTGTGCTATTTCTGATGTAAGAAGCAAGAAAAAATCCGTACGCTATTTTCTTTTTGACATATCCGTTAGTATTTTTCTCTCCAAAGATGTAACTTCTAAGAAACTAGAGACAACAACTTGTTATACATACTTGGAGTATTTGCATAAATGTGTGCTATTTATGCTGCAAGAAGCAAGAAATGGCATTTCGTACACTGGATATGCAAGTTAGTTCAGCAAGAACAAATATTTTTTTTTAATTCAGCATACAGTAAACAAAATTAGGGTACAGGACAAAGTGACGACGGGCTCAAGTTACATAACTTATGTTAGCGCCGCCACTTATACGAATAAAACTAATATTACTAGACAATGCAAAACACTAACGAAGAATACATGTGAAAGAAAAACACAGTCGAATTGATGAAGCGAGAGTCCATATTCCCCACCCAAGATGAAAAGGACACAAATAGAATTAAAAACGTTTTGTTGCTAAAATGTAATTTTGGGCGGTTGACATAATGTTACAGTTAACTCGAAAAGAATAAACCGGGGAACCGTTCAAAATTAAGAATTGCTTCGCTCTATCTGAAAGGGTGTTTAAGTTAACAGAGTGTCCTAAGACAAATGTTCACATAACCATTGCATTTTTTCTCTCCAAAGAGGTAACTTCCAAGAAACTAAGGTCAACAACATATTGTTACATAGTTGATGTATGTACATGCATGTGTGCTATATATTTCTGCTGTTAGAGGAAAAAAAACCTTTCGTACACTCTCATCTGTTGGACCCGAATCGGACGATAGCTTTACTCTAAAAAAAGCTGGCTGTACTCCAAGTGATCGTCTCACTGCAGACAATTTATATGCTGACTCGGTCCTCTCTTTTATCGGCCGAATTACCTGCTACGTGATTGCAGAGACAGTACGACTACATGGGCCGAGGATTTGATTTTCCGAAGAGGACATGAAAAAAGATCAGTACGCATTTCGCGCCCCAGAAAATTGGACGACAAAACTTCCTCATCACGGCAAAACGCGAACAGCTCAAATTAATAACCCAGGCGTCGACGTGACCTGAAAACAACCCCCCAAAATTTATCGATCCCTCCCTGATAGAATTGCACATTTCTTATCCCTTCAACCTATAGGCTGAATGTCGCTAAATATTTCAAAACATTTACGATCAAACTTAATTTCTTACTGGTCTTTTACCTCTTTAGTTCTTTATTTAGGCTTAGCCCTTTTTTGAAATTTTATACAAGCTTAAGATTTTCATAAAAATTGACCCGGGAGGATCCTGAGTTAGTGAGATCAATAGGAATGGATTATTTTAGCCTAGCTTAACCTCCGTTTTGCCCCTCTTGTTTTCGAGGGTTACAGCTTAGGTCATGTAGATCCGCTCCATCGGAGAAACACCCACTAAGACCGAACCCGGACCATTACTGATATAACACCCGCACCGTCAGAGGATAAATTTCGGGTTCATAGCCGAGTGATGGACGGTGGCATGCCAAGGGCAGGTACAATGTGACATTAGAGATAGGATAAGAGAGGATCTTCCCTCAGTAGAATGTCTATCAGGATATCTAGTACACGGGGCTACCGACAGGTTCTTTTTTTTATCATGTAGATTTTAAGAAATGCTAGAAAATAGATTCAATGTAAATTTAAGATATGAGACAAATGTAGCAACGGTGTATTATTTTTGCTCCTAGTCACCAAAGAATTGAGTAATCAAATATATTTTCACATTAAAAACATATATTTACAGTGTACATATAGGCAAATGATCGGCCAAACTTACTACGTTTCCAGTCGATTCATACCACTGCTCATCATAGAAGAGCAAAACTATATTTCTTCAATGTTAAGCAGAATGACATAAAACACTTTCCTGTTTCCTGACAGTCAGAGACATATGTTCTACAAGAAATATGCGTGTCAGTTTTAGCTGAAACCTGTATAACACTGGGCCGGTAAAAAGTACAAATCGCTTTCTGGTGAAAATATGAAAAAAAACTCTTACAGCAATGTCTAGTAAATAATGTTTCAGACGAATAATAAAGATACAAAATCTAACCAATTTTATTGTGTTAACTTGATGATGAGTGGCAGGAATTCGCTATACGTGTCGTTCCTGTGGTCTAAGTACTTTTTGACATTAAAACTATTATGTTAAGAAAAGAAGGCCATCATTTGTGTTTTAGATCCAAAATAATTAATACACATTTAACAACAGAATACTTAATGGATTTAGATTTATACACAAGCATGAGCACTTTATTCTGTATATCTTTGTCAGTATGGAAGTATGAAAAATCAGAAGTATGGATACGTGAATATCAATACAAGAGACATTACGAGAAAACATATTTTGAAACGACTTTATTCAGGTTCGTAGCTTACTATTATGGTAATGTGACGTAATATATGCCATTAGTTTAATTTTCTAGATTTGTTTTAGAATTCATCAGCAAGAAATTGGTGATTTTTTAAAATAAAATTTGGCTTTTCTTGGCTTTATCAAAAACATTTCTTAACGTAGCAGATCCCACAGCAAGAACAGCTGGTTCAAATCAAATATGGCGGCGTATATAAAGCTGTTCACAAAAATGCTCGGAAACTATTCAGGTATTCCTGTCTTTTTCTTACTTCATGAGCAGTTTTACTGACGATTACTTTACGAACGATACGTTTCAGTTTCTTAGACATACCCTACTTATTTATACTTATACAGAAACACTGTTTTTTTATCCATTTGAATGCTATTTTGCTGTGTTGTGTCCCATTTACATTTACAGTTGAGAAACATGTTTCATGGACAGTACAGTGAACACCATTTCGATTAAAGATTTAACAAAGTCATTGGAACCTTACTAGTAGATTTCTAAAACACGATGCAATGTACTCAACTATTGCATGTTATTTTATCTTGTACCGTTCTCTATGTTATATACCCGTATCAAGTCGTTGTGTTCGCCGTATGTGAATACGAATTCTGAATATCTCTCTGTATCCGGCTGTTTCTTCCTAGATACAGTGTATATATCAGTCACGTAGATAATCCTTTGTTAGATAATGCCTTTATAATACGAGCAGTAGGGAATATATACACACAACACAAGCTTTCATAGATATCACTGTAGAGACTGTATACCGCCTAGCTACATTTATTTTGTTAAAACATAACATACAATGTTCTAATCTACACATTCATACAAGAAAATGTCCTAACTGCTTCTATTATTTAATGGATGATTTTTATATGAGCAATGAAATGAAAAAATGTCCTTTTTCAAGTTACATTTTGAAATTTTGTATTACGTTCCTTCTCAAATGAACAAAATACTAAGAACTAAACGAAAGAAATGTTTAGAAATCTGTCTTGTAAAATCGAGCCTGTCCAAGCCGACGACAACTTCCATACCACACTTGTCAGAAAACAGGAAAGGATTAAATGCAGAAACAATGGAGAAATAAGAGTTACATTTTAGAACATCATGTCCATGACCTGAGATTGTCTTTCAACTTTAACCTCTTTTTACGTGTACACTATAAACCAGTGCGTTAAAGAATAAAATTTGATTGAAACTGACACGTTTATATCTGTGTGTAGTCGATATAGTGTGGTAAATGTACTTTCCTGGGTTCTTTCGTTTTTTTGTTATGACGGATTGGAATTATATTTGTCATCAATGTCTGTACAGTGTTCGGATATTTCAGGGAGTGACAGAGCTAGCTCTCACCGTGGCACAGCACTCACACGCCGGGTGTGCATTCTCACAGTTACGCTAGTGACCCGGGACTTCCTCGTAAACGTTAATACAACAATTCCACTTCGTTAGCGCTAGTCTGATGGTGTTCATTTTGACCCCTTTTCCCCGTCGTCTTTCTACAATACACGGAGGCGCCAGGTTGGAAATCAGAAAGGCATAGTTAACTATGGCTATAAAAACCTTGGCGACGACCGTTGCTGCAAATTAAGCGGGGTTAAGTGTTCGCTAACGAAACATCGTCGCCAACAAGTTTCCGCTGTCGCTCAGAAGGAATACATTTCTGACAGGAATCCCGCGTTGTTCTGGTTGAGGTTTTAAATCATGAATAAATCCCCATGGTCTAAACATCAACCTGTTATCCCCTGTGATATAATTACGTACAAATAGGCGAAGTTTTTACAGCGAGGGGAAACTTTGTAACGTCTAGACTAGTCCCTGATGTTATCATTTTAACTGTCTTTTTTTTACCACTCGCTGTAGATTGAACCGGACATTGGCACTGTAATTAAGAAACCGATTTTCGCCATTGGTGGAATCTTTGAACATTTTAGAGATCCTCGTTTCTTATGCCGGCGTGGTCAGGCTGTGTGAAACAGCTAGAACTTGTCCACTTTTGATTTGTGTATTTTTTGCGACGTGACCTCGACTGAAATACAGTCCAAGACATTTTATCGTCTCAAGGTACACTGATAGTAAAATTGGATAGAATCTCAACCGCCTGGGTGATAGTTTGGAAGAAGAACTGCTATCTTTCGAATCTGCACCATTCCGAAGCTACAAAAAAGCGCACTTCGTTGGGAAGATGATGGTGCAATCTTGATGGCAACGGCGTGATATAAAAGTTTTGATCAAACCTGTTATCAAAATGTCTGTCCTCAATCCATCAGATATGTACGTGAACTTGATGTGTAAAGATTCAGGCTCAAGAAGATACAATCAGATTTAGGAAAGCAGTCTCTTGTAGTGGTAAATCTAGCAGTAACCTGGGTCATCTTTTCATCTATTAACGCAAGACGTGAACACTTAGCGGTAGTTTTGCAAAAAAAAAAGTTGCCTGAAATTCCTTCACGTCCAGATGATTTATAGCCATGAAACATACTTCAACTGGAATGGTTGACTGGCAGCGTATCAAATTGTCTCATCTACCAATAGAAGCCGGCATCTGAGAAACCGTACGGAACCCAGCTTGCTCACAGCACACACACACACCCTGAAACTATCGAGAACTCAACATGACCTCGTCAGTTTTACAAATTATATTTATGACAGTCTCTCCTCATTAAAACTGGATATGGGGGTGACAGAGTTCAGTATCATTCGTGATGCTTAGAGAAAAAAACGTAATTGAGGCTCTCTGTGCGTTTAGCGAGGGGAGATTATGATATATCCCTTTTCATTACATGTTTTCTCCGAGGGACAGACTAGGGGTGAAGAGGCTAACGAACTAGAGCTAAGCTGAAGCATCCTGTGTCTGCATGACGAGACAGGACCATGACACTACACAAAGACAGTCATCTTCTGACTAACCCGATTGCAAAGTACCGGTCCCTGTTCATGACAGGAATTCTTATTAGGACACATTTTCCTGAAGAGAACAAAAAAGTTAAGAACTCTAACTTTTTGCTGTACTGTAGAATAAAAGCAAAGAGAGCAGAGGCGCACAGCTGCATTTTTCGTTGCGTACAGCAGAGGGCGTAGCTCTAGATGCTGAGACTTGATTTTAATACGATTGCTTTATGACACTGGTACACTCTCGCCATCTCTCTTTGCTGATCAAATTCATTTGATATATAAAACCATTTGCGTTTTCCCAAGCTTTGGAGACGGCGTACCCCAGAAGGATAAAGTTGGCTCATCAGTGTATCTAACAAAAGTGATTACAATAATCTTCCTAAGCTCATGGACTTCGGCGTGGTGCCATCGGAGGCTAATTAATAGTGTGAATGTCGCCTGCTGTCTGCACTATATAATCTGTCGTCCTAACGGTGACATTTCGCGTAGAGTGTGCCAAAACCCTTCTAGACTCCGCGACAGGACGTTCTTTTGTAGATGAATCTTTGTAAAAGTTGTGGCCCAGCCTGTATCTTAGTAAACCCCGCCTTTGCTTGAATGGTGGCTTTGAGAAAGAGGACAGTTTGAAGTGTGGTGACGTCCTGTGCTAAAACTGAACCGCCATCGGCAATTGGGCACAGGTGATGGCACTGTAGATATCGATCTAGCTGTTCGCTTTTGTAACGTAGGCGTGTGCTAGAAGTTATGATTGTGCCAATATGATATCTGCGTGCCGTATTACCGGGCGCGACTTTAATCTTACTGCTCGCAATATGCCATAAAGGGTCGTCGGGATAATTTTCAGCTTCTGCCTGATTGACCCTTTTGAGCCCTTTTCTGAAATCGAAATTTTTAATCACATCGCACACGCCGCCTTGTCTGCTGTTTACTAAAAAGAGGGTGATTTATGGTCATGGCAGACATGCGGAATTGCCTTCAGTCACAAAGCAAGCCGTCCGACGCGCATAAGGGAGTCGCCCCTCGACCGAATACACCGACGTTTGCGCGGCAAACAGCGAGTGTAGTAAATTTCGGGGCGATGGAATCCTACACGGGATATCACTCCCAGTTTCTAGGGCACGGGCCGGGACCGTACGACTCACGCCAGGCCATGGGGCAGACGTTGAACCAGTGCCCGTGCCAGGGCTGCTCGCTACGGTGGCAGCAGTCCCAGCCGACTGGACCGCACAACAACGCCCTCTGTCCTCCTTACTCTTCCTACGACCACAGCCTGCTCAAGCCGACCTGGAACAACCAGGCTAAGGACTTCGGCCCCATTTTCTCAGGGAGCAACTTTTCTCAGAACTTTGGCGGTGGAGGGCAGACCTATCCTGTACACGACGGTTTGAACAAGACAGGCGGCGTTAGAGAGAACTGTACGCCGGGGACTTTAGACCCGTCTTCGTCGCTACCCCCGTGTAGGTATTCCGTCGCAGGGCCATCCCAGAATTTGGGACTCCCTGCTTCAAAAAACGGCACGGATGGGCCCGTGGTCGCAGGTGGGTTAGTTTAAAATTCAAACCAGGTGTGCAGTTAAGCGTTATGCATTTAAAAGTAAGCAAGGTAATAGAGAAGAAGTATTAGTATTCTTGTTGAATGTGACAGGGTCGAGCTACGTAATCGATATTCCCCTTTGACCCTTCATGAAGGTCAAACAAAAATGCCTGCCCTCTAAAAGTGACATTTTAATTTGGAGAAAAAAAATTAAATCGAAGCGCGGTGGGAAAAAAAATGTATCAATATTCTTAAGGTGGCACATGTACTTTCCTTACATGCAAATGTGTGCGAACGTGTTTGTAAAAAGGGGGCGGGAACGTGGATGGTTTCTAAATTTTATCTCTCACTTGTCATGTGGTTCCTCCGCCAGCCAATATCCAGTTGCTCATATACATATTCGGCGGGAATAGTCGTTTATTTCCTATGATTGACTGCCTATCATAGCAGCACAAAGGCAAAGCGTTTAAGTCGTTAAACCATCAAAATTCCATTGGGTTCGCTCACATGTCGGGAAGACCAGGCAAAATACAACTTGTCACGTGGACTGAGAGCGAACATGGCGGCCGCCTACAACACAGCATGCCGATACACACTTACAACACTCACGCATCGAATTAACACTAACGCTAACGAATTATACAAAATCTTACCAATATCTCTCTACTAGACATGTTCCTGCACATTTCAATGACATGAATCAGTCGTTGTTAAGCATTTTTTTATCTAGAAAATTGGCAACATTTGAAATGTTTATATCAACGCACTTTTGATGAATTTGCATATCAAGAATAACTCGGGGTAGAATCGCTTCACTGATGTTCAAAGTTGCGGATAAAACTTCCAGGAAATAATTTTATTCACAAAGAATTCGGATAGCATTTACACTGCGTTTAGCATTTTATATTATTCTTCTGCATTGGTGAAATTGTAGTCAAATTTGCACTTCCATGCTAACGCCTTACCATCCTAGAATAGAATCTTTATAAATGCTTCATTCTAAATTAAACAAGCGAAGCTGTAATTCTTTTCTACTACGTACCGGATATTTATATATAACATACATTCAACGTCTGCATATACAAAATTCACTTGAGAAAAAAAAATCACTAATATCTTTATGGATGAGCAAATAAGCTACACATGCATACAAACCTTGACCTTAACGTCAAGATGCTCGCCAATTTTTAATTATACATATTAAAAGTAATCTGTAATTGCTTTTCCAGGCCGTTGGAATATAAGAATAGCGCTTGTATTATTAGAGTAGACAGTTGTATTATGCGTCTAGGTCATATGGGGACATGGCGTCGATTCTTGCGTGCAAGGTGTAATAAATGTTGGGTGGGTCAGCTGGCCTGGTCTTGATAACTGGTATCAGACAGGCTAGAGGCCGGACGATGACCCCTGGACACGTTAACTTGCGGTCAAAACTGACCCTTTGTTATCCAGACCAGTGGTCGAGGACAGTGTCCACTTTCCAACAGAATATATATATCGGCAACCTGTATCATTTGTGGTCAGATAAAAAACGGAAAACATCGCGGTACATTTAGCACTGTTCATCACACATAATTTCTTCATTTTTATTTCTTGAAATAGATCTTTCTAACCACATGTTACCACCTGGTCTACGCTTGGCGGTATTTTTGTTTTTCTCTGTGACGTGTGAGATGCATACATGTGGTGGCTGTACTGAAACTAGCTCGAGATTCTGCAACATCCTACATACACAACATTCAGACGAAACATAACCATGCTTTGTATTTAGCCCGACACCTTTCCTGCAAGTAATTACTAATTTTTTAATTCTCCTACAGGTTGCCTGGACCGCAGATGTTTGTATTTCATATGAAAATTTAGCAGATTTGTTTAACTAACGTTGTGTTTTGCTTGTGTTTTTTTTTCTTCAGCTGCCGACCAGTCAGTTGCACGTGGCGGTAGGAAAAAGCGGTGTCCGTACAGCAAGTACCAACTCTCTGTCCTGGAGCAGGAGTACATCCAAAACAGATACGTCAGCAGAGAGACGCGACTAGAACTCTCCCAGAGACTCAACCTCACCGACAGACAAGTCAAAATCTGGTTCCAGAACCGCAGAATGAAACAAAAACGCCTGGAATTCCGCTCCATGAACCAGACATGAGCCGACTCGTTCTATAACTCTATATCTATCTTTTAGAATGTTCCCTTTTCTCATATCAGATCCGATCAGAAAAAAAAGAAACGCAACACACAACACTTTAAGTTGTCAAACCTTAGAATAACTTCTATATTTCAGCTCTGTGCCATAGCGTCTTCATATATAAAAAAGGAAGTATGTATTTTTTTCTTAGGGCAACAGGGTTCTCTGTACTAGTTTCTCTACATCGATACATTTTGAGATACTAAGAAATTTCTGTCAGTAACAAAAATCGCAATGCTGTAGCCAGGAAATATTTTCTTTATCTGTTTTGTGTGAAAAAAATTCTTGAGATGTGTATTTTAAGGCCTTTGGAAACACAGTGTAATAGCCAACCTACCTAGTAGTAGGTTCCTTTGAATATGCTTTGAGTTGATATTTTCGTAAAATTGCCAGTATTCAGCAGTGTAGCAAAGACTTGGTATATGGACATAACAGGAAAAATTGAAAGGGTACATATAAATATATGCACAGATTATTATACACGTATAATTTTCATCAAGTTCGTTTATCGATGGTCACCTTGAGATAATTCATAAAGTGTTATACAGATGCACAAAGGAAATGGTTCTATATTCGCATGACAATCTCATGGTCTTTCTCTAACTCTTTCTAGACTTTGAGTGTTTGGTAGTAGATATTGTTGCGGTGTATGTATAACGTTACAGGTTTAAAACAAACAAATGTATGTGTTCTATGGCGTGCTAAAATGTACAGGAGGTGGAGATATGCATGGGGTGAGAAGGTATATGTGTTATATACAGCCTTCATAAGTTGGATGGTACACTGAGAGTAGAATTACGGGTGATATGTGTGGTAGATTGTTAAAGACTAGACGATATAACACATGTATGGGTAAAGAGAAGAAGCATGCTGTTTTTGTGGGTAAATATTCACTGCAAAAAAATCTTTACGCACAACTTAAAACATGCGTAAATGTACAGGTAAAGGAAAGAAACAGAACTTTTCGCAATGTTTACGATGTGCGTAAAGAAAGGATTTACGTAAATATTGTCGGAGAACAGGATTTAATATTATGGTACTTAAAACGGTCTATGTTGCTATGCTTGCACAACGAATACCTCATTTCTATTGTCAGGGTCTTCATTCAGAATCTATGGAAAATCTTTATGATATTCAGTGCTACACTCAGAAATGTATTCTGTACTTTAAAAAATTGTATTGCGTGGTGTATTTAGAAGAACGCTTGTACTATTGCACATTTATAGTATCTACGGTGAGAGATTTGAAATGGACAGGGATATTCTTGTGGGTTGAATACATGATTCGTCTATAATTTCTTGTTTTTGCTGTTTTGCTACATATTGTCCGTGTCGGTTACTTAAATCAAATATAAGTTTCCGATTACTCACATAAAGTCCAAGTAATTTCCTAAATTAAACCGCGTTTCAGTGTCAAAAAGCCGTTCACTGTTCCCATATTCATATCACACCGTAATATATATATATGTACTTTATACAGTATATAAAGTACACAATTTCAACCAACAAGAAGATATTTTTACAAGCATATGAACTACAACAATTCAACTATCAACAAGATATCCTAATAAACATATTAACTACAACAATTAAACGATCAACAAGTTATACTTATGAGTTTATGAACTACACCATTCAACGATCAACAAGCTATAGTTATAAGTATATGAACTACACCATTTCAATGATTAAAAGCCTATAGTTATAAGTATATGAACTACACCAATTTAACGATCAACAAGTTATGTTACTAAGTATATAAACTATAACAATCCATCTATCAACAAGATATAGTAGTAAGTATATTGAATATAACAATTCAACAATCAACAAGTATAAAATAATTATAAGTATAAAACTGCAATTCAACCATCAACAATATATAGTTCTATCTGCTTACCAGTGTATGAACTACGAAAATTCAACATATGATATAGTAGTAAGTATATAAAATACAACAATTTAACGATGAACAAGATATATAGAAGTAAGTATATATAAACTACAGCAATTCAACTGTCAACATGCTGCAGCTATTCCCATTATTAAAACAAAATCACCACCCTCACCCATACATAATAGTACACATTGACTTCGACGGAAACTGAAGAGGATACACATACACATATCAAGGAAGGTAAGTGTAGAATCTTACATAGCGGTCTATATTATGAACTATAAACTCTCTTTTTACTAGATGGTAATTCTGAAATGAGTGACTGTACAACAACCAGCATTAGAGTTGTGCATTTGGACTTAAATTTCATAACTGGAATGCAAGATGTAAAAGTACGATCTAAAAGACAACAAAACACACAAAAAGTAAAAAGAAATATATATATAGTGGAAAGGGGCGTAGTATTTTTTATGTACGGTGACTAGAAAAAGTATGTTTCAAGAACACGGAAGTAGTTTAGTTCTAACAAGGCAACACAACTTGGCTCGCTTCAAAACCACAGATAGACAGAGCATATTTCGAAGACAAAACTTTTGACCTAAAGCGTTTTCAAAATTAGTTCGATTTAGAAGACGTTTTTTTCTGGTAGGCAACACATCGAGTTTGTTTCGATCAGTGACATAGAGTAGATTTAATTCCGTAAAACTTAGAAAAAGAGAGCAGAATATATGTTCATATCAGAATATGGACGAATCATGTCAACGATACATAGACAGATTCTGTATAGTAGCTAACACTTGGTTATGAACATTGAGTAAAAGACAGGCCATCTATGTACCATTGCTACCTGTAACATACATGTAGCATGTAGTAGCTAACGAAAAATCTTGCTTTAGGACGCAACTCTTTATCAGAATTCTATAAACCAATTCTTTTTAGGACAGGATTTCTTACAATTCAAGTACAGAAATGGCATGAGTTGTGAATCAAGCACACAATGAAAACACTGTGTATGTGGCAATACGTTTCTACTGAAAATCAAGTTGTGTACATACAGTTTTTTCCTTACACTTAATTTACCTGTCCAACTGTCCTTTTCCACGCTGGATTTCTGAAAATTATTATCCTTCATATATTCAACTACATGTGCCCGTGTATCTCAAATATATAAATGTGGGATTATGTCAGTTATTTAATACATTTTTGCATAGTTTAGACGCGTACTTACATAAAGCATGAACGAGCGATACTGTAGCCACTGTTCAAAACGCGGAAACTAACATTCTTATACACGCATTTCTAAGCTCTCTTTCTTGTTGTATATATTCTACTAGATTATAAAATTATCAAGGGGATTCTATATTTTACTTTGAGGACATTATTCGCCATGAAAAACTTGAAGACTGGTGCAAAAATGCCCTACAAAAACGGTTTTTCTCTGCTTGTTTTCCGACTGAAGGACAGAGCGTTGGTATGCTCTGTTGCTCTGCTGTTCCATATCATTTCTATAGAACAACGTCTACTATACTGTTTGTATTAAAGTACACCTAGTTTTTGAGCACATTTAGTAGATATACAAAACACTATATTAGCTACGATTAAGCCGTTGCTTTACAAACCTTGTTCAGCAAATACTACACAGTTTCCTCCCACACAATACGTTGTTTTTCAGAGTATGTTTCATATCACAGAGAATACAACTTCCTTGTCCGAAGGGTACGACAGAAATATTGAAAACAGCTGCGGTTGAGGGAAGACAAAAAATACAGAACAGGAAATCATTTTTGCTGAGAGCTTTGTGGGCTAATCAACTACAAATTCTAGCGAACATTCAAGCCAAGAAAAGAGTATTGTGCATATTTTCCCTACTATATCTCTCTACTCCTCAACGAAAGAACAGCTCTCGTTGTAAAATAGAATTATATTTTGTAATACTGTTGCGTTGATGCTGGATAGACTAACAAATCTTCAAGATGTAGTATCGAAATTGCTCAGAATACTTCTAATCGCAAGTTGAAGATATCAGAAAGTCGACAATTTTCTATGGACATGTATTCCAATGTCCCTGAATTAGGTCTGTTTCGGTCGGTCCAAACAGTGTTCACATGTTTGCATTTTACGTCGCACAGACATTTACCTAACCAGTATATGTTTATTTCGTTATCTATAAAGAAAATAACATGTATTTACTTATATCAATCACTGTCAAACAGAGTAATGATACCGTGCTACCACTGAATCATTTAAGGTATTTAGTCACGATACACTTCCGAATGTAGTACGTACATACGTCCCAACATATTCTATCCTTTATCAAATATGTTTCGTTCTCTCCCCTTTTTATTTAAAACCGGCTATTTAGACTGAATTTTGTTCTCTGCCGATTTAATATTACTTATAGAAAACGGTCTAGCCAGTAGTACCATTGTAATTATGGTTGAGGCGAAGCTGATTTTTCTCTGACAGAGCACAGAACATTTTGTTCTTAAATAATGTATAACATAAGCGGCTTGACCCACCAAAGCGATCAATTTTTACTCCTATTTTTACCACAATGACTCGGGGATAGCAACGATTTACCAGATTAACTATAATTGGACGCTTCTCTATGGATCTTTCATGGCTTATTTTTTTCTTTTATTCTGGTATACTTTTGGTTCAACATATCACATATGCAGACAGACAAAACCACACTTTCTCAACATAGTAACGTTACATACCTTGTGAAATATATTTACTAAAAAGTAAAGTATCCTGTATGGAATGGTACAGATTACTTTCCATCAAAAGAAGCCATATATTTTTCACGAAAATTATCCAGGCCGTACATGGTAAATAGAACTAGGAAGAGTTGAATCTAATATTTTGTTGTTGTTCCTCACAAATCCAGAATAACTTTTATTCGGCGTGTTCAAGCTAATATTGTCACCACATAGTAAGCTACATGTGTAATATTTTTGGATTGTTTCTAGCCGGTATGTGGTCTTAAATTTGTTTTTACCGGACTCGTCTTTGTAACGAAGCATTCTCTGTTGTTTTACCGTACACCGATTCAATTTTAGAACGAATGTCTGTTACAAGAACTGTAAAAGATAAAAATTAATCTAAATGCATCTTTTTTTACTGTCCTTTCAAGCTTTACTGATCATATTCTAGAAAATGTATCCTATAGCGTGATCTATAAATTCTATAGCAGTATACTATGATTTGGCATGCAAAGTTATGTACGTATAAAATGATTATTCCTCTAATATCTGTTTCATGGTCACTTAGAAGACGAAATGAAAAACAAACAAGGAAAACAATACACGAATGGCGAAGACAACAACGTGTTGCTCCTCCTACTTTTGTCACAATCTCTTCACAACTAAACACATGTCTAAACGCCTTTTCCGTGATTTTTTTTTCTGATGTGTGTGAAAGAATTCTTCATAGTGAGAACACTGCTTTTAGTTCTACTACACCGACTACCACATTCGAAGTTAGGCCTGAGCTTTAGGTCCATATCTGATCCAAAATGTTAAAATATTCACAAGTTAACGTTCTATTCGTCGAACAAACATTCACACTATAAATATTGCTGATTGACTACTACCTTTGCTATACATACGTCCAATATGACGAGTTGGAACTAAATTTCCGTATCAGTGATTAGCGAAAAGTAGGAATAATCAATAGAAATCCGTTCACTTAAAATGCATCATCCAAAGAAATACTTTTAATCCGCATAGATGAAAAGATAATCCGGTGATGTATTTACTAATGTTTACAGTAAGGTGAAACCATCGCACGTGATGTAAAGCAGACACGTTTATAAAGTTCGCTGGAAAAAAGTTTGGCAGCAACTTTTAGGTCACTGGGAGGTCATAGCCTGCGTAATGTTATATAGCTGCGGGAAGCTACACGCATTTAAAGCTGACAGTGAGGGAGTATGATTGGTTTTTGTGTATGAAGTTAGCTCAAGTTCTCCGGCTATAATGAAGTTGTAGTGCCTGTAAGACGCTGTGGAATTGGATATGAAGAACGGCCTGTCAGGTGTATGTACGGGGCATGGTGAGAGGGTTTTAGATGATGCACAGGACATAGGTATAAGATGATCGCATTGCAATTTCCCTCAAAGAACATTATTTATATTCTCTCCTCCTTCAACTGTAACAAATCAAATTTAATACAAAGATAAATGTCGAGGGTGTTTCTAGGACAAAAAGGCTATTGCTTCTCCACAAATAGTACTAGTACTAGTTGTACTGTGTTATGATTATCGTTGTAACGTCAAAAGTATTTCTACCAATCTGATAATCTTGTCGTTAATGTTACAGAATCGTAAAGCTCAGAGCAGGCATTGGAGTCGAATTTCTTTTCTTCACCACTCACCCCCCCCCCTCCCCCTACATACCCGCAAATGTAATAACGACCGAGCAACCTTTAACCTCTGTACCGAGGGCCTCTCCGCCAATTGCCTCGGAGGTGTCTTTAAGGTGCGCCAAACAGTCCCGAAAGGCTCCCAGCAGGACGTCTTAAAGTTTAAGTACAAGTCAGAATCACTCGGATGACCGAGACGCGATGTCTTACATACATTACAATGGGACCTCCGGATTTTCTTCGTTTTGTGCGACGCATCGCATGTTCCCTTCCCCCACATGGCTTTACGGACAGAGGTACATGTATCACGGGTTTCAGGAGGGGCATAGCGCCAACTTAGACAACGACAAACGCTTCCAAGTTGGTCTCTGTCCCGCCAACATCGAAAGGTCAGCCAGTGAGGATAGTGGCTGCTCTAAGGACTCCAAGAAAGGAGACACTGCACACTGCAGTGGGGACACAGATGCCGATCCGAATGGTATACCACAACATTCATGTACATTTGTAAATATCTAACCCTTACCTATGGCTACCTAACGCAAACCTAACACTTTACCGATAGGTCTTGACTTGACTATATATACATATAAAATATCATAGACTTAAAAATGTATTTTCCTTGTTCTTGTCACACAATATAGTGACTAGATAGAGCTAGATTAAACGAGCGAGAGATTTGAAGCAGATTAATAAATGATAACTTTTTGGCGCTATCCCGCAAAAGTGTATTGCAATGATACCTGTTTCTTTCTGGTCTAGTTTACTAATCAAAATATGCTCAATACTAAACTGTTATGAAATACATGCAGGTGCTTTTTAATTCATTTTTCCTTCCTTTTTGTCATAGATAGAATGTGATGCTAATACCTATCTAATAAATGTAATCATAAAGCGACTTGATATTATAGAGATCGTTTCAGAGACACCATATGTATCTAAAGAATGAAACCGTGAAAATGTGTTTGGATGTTCAACTTTTTTATCACGTCGTTCAGAAATTTATCAGGCCATTTCATGCTGTGAAAATGAGTTGACCCTGACCGTAAAATCGTGAGGATCCAAAATATGTTTTTCCTATTCTGATTTCCGATGATAAACAAAAACGGACAAGTGGCACCTACTCTGAAAATGTTCTTGGCGCAAAATCTCTTTCTCACCAAACCCTGAACACATGTTATAGTTTGTTTATAAACTGTCTACAACTACGATCTACTTTTTTAGACTCTCAGTTTTTTTATTTTCTTCGAAAAAAATTGAAGGCATCTTTTCACCTTATATCTTTAACTCCATAATATAGTTTTCTTCGAACAAAATTCTTGGATTACAAACATTTCGGTCACTAGAAAATGCGGTACCAAAAGAGTCAAGAATTTTCCTTTCCATGTGGGGTATGGTAACGTGTGTGTGTTTACAATATGTTGTTTACTGAATTGTCCTGCACGTGGATTTTTAAGTTGAGTGATGTAGCGAATGTTCTGGTTGTTGTTGCAGGTTCGGATGTCTGGTGGAAGCTTCAGAGCTCTAGGAAGAAACGTTGTCCGTACTCCAAGGTTCAACTTCTGGAACTAGAGAAGGAATTTCTCTACAACATGTACATCACAAGGGAGCAAAGGGGAGAGATAGCACGCAAGGTCATACTCATATATACAAACCATTACACCTTTCTTGTATCGTTTATATGACCTTATCATTGCAACATACAACTAAGAACTAGTCAAGTTCTAAATTTGCTGCTGGTATTCTTGGATACACAATAACAGTGGGAGTTTACTTGTACAATCTATACCAAATATATACTCATATATACATATATGTATATCATTGCACCTCTCTTTTATCGTTTATATGGCACTCAAATACATAACATCATTGCAACATACAACTAAAAACTAGTCAAGTTTCAAATTTGTTGCTGGTATTCTTGGATACACAATAACAGTGGGAGTTTACTTATACAATCTATACCAAATATATACTCATATATACATATATGTATATCATTGCACCTTTCTTTTATCGTTTATATGACACTCAAATACATAACATCGTTGTAACATACAACTAAAAACTAGTCAAGTTCTAAATTTGCTGCTGGTATTCTTGGATACACAACAACAGTAGGAGTTTACGTACACAACATATATCAAAGATATACTTATATATACATATCATTGCACCTTTCTTTTATTGTTTATCTGACACTCGTAATACATAACATGTATTTATTACCATTGCAACGTACAGCTAAAAATTATTCAAGATCTAAATTTGTTGCTGGTATACTTGGATACACAATAACAGTAGGAGTTTACTTATACAATCAATATAAAAAATAAACAAAATATAAGCTGCTTCGGTAGGATTTCTAACTAGCAGTCTTACTGTGTAAGTATTACTGTGAATCCATGTGGACGATAGTAATATACATGTACAACACTTACGTTTACGGCAAAATCAAATCAACGCAAGAATTTGCTGTTGCAGTACTAGGTACCAAATTATAAACAAATGCCGTGCAGTGTTCATTTAATGCATTTGTTAACGAAATTCTTACTCAAATGGTACACTCTTTGTGATGTTCAAGAAGAAAAGATTTCGTGTAAAACATTTGTGTGTGAGAGAAAAACAAAATTAGATTTGCGGAGGTGGTTGGGTAAATGTAACTGGTTATATATGCATGGTTGGCTACGGTACACAGCGTTTAAATTTAATCATGGCTACGTTAAACTAACTGTGTGTCAAATATATATTTGGAAATTTTAAAATCTATAACTCCCATGTTAGTCATCTCTAAGTATGAGGCAACAAAAAAATTTTACTTCCATTTTTCAGTGCAACCAACGTATGCTTCTCTCAACCCAGCAACTTGTATGTAAAACTGCACATGTGTTGTCGTGTTAGCAAATCTACCATCCAAAATTGCATCCATGCTTTCCATGTACGATCAAGTTTGTGATGTCTAACTGGATCTATAAGGTCCCTATGTTTTGTCACAATCCTTTTAAAAATGAATACCTTTATTGCACATTTTTGCTACGTATACCCTGGTCTAAGTACAGGTCACAACAAAACACGGTGCACATATGCAGTTAACAGATTGAAATAACGCTAAACATCATTAGATATATTCAATTTCTTTTCGCTTTTCAGTTATACTTCAGTTAAAGAATAGATATGTTTTTAATGGAAGGTTTGTCTGGTTGAGTAAGGAAAATATAGATAGGTTTCGTTGCCGATCTTGGTTAAAACGCACAGTGTAGTGTACAGCATACATGGCGTGAAGATACATTGAAAGTATTGCTTCTCAAAACATTGTTTTGGCAAAACAAGAACATGTCGTTGTCGTTTGTATACTTACAGGTGAACCTGACAGACAGGCAGGTGAAGATTTGGTTCCAGAACAGACGGATGAAGATGAAGCGAATGAAACAAAGGCACGAGGAAGAAGCGTTCAGAGCACACACCGGCACTGCCCTGGAAACTGACTTAAACTAACACCAAAAATATACTACTACTACTACACATCCAAATCTTTCTACCAGTACCTTATCTGTAGTCAGAAGCAAATCTAAAATATAATTCTACATCATTTTTTTTCATAATCTGTAGTGAGTAGGCTGCAATGGCCTGCTAGGATATTGTACAAAACATGTACGGGTAGGATATACTGTAGATGGTTATGATTCAGATATGTTTACTATATACATGCACAAAGCTGCTTGGGACACTACTAACTCGGACACAGCAAAACTATTGCTACGCATCACAAGTTTGACTATTTCTATATCATCGTTTCTCGCCAAATAGCGAAGTTTAGTACTTTTATGTGTATCGCTCTTGACAATCATTGGGTCACATACTACGTATAGACACGGCGAAAAATACAACTTATACCGAAAGTCCTACAGAAATAGATACATATATCATTTGCTTGTGTATATCACAATGTAATATTGCATAGAAATAGATGGGTAAGTGTTTTGTAAATATTCTTCGACGATCTTTTTCATGTAGACACATTTGGGACATTAGTAGTAATAGCACACGTTCTTTTGTACACAACAGAAACTATAAATAAGTGCACACTTGTCTATCCATAGTATAAACTTATTTGGTATATCTTTTTACTAATAAACTAAAGATGTTACATTTACCAATGTTAATGATGTTAATGACAATGAATAAAATCTCGCAGGAAATTCTATACTAAGGATAAAATAAGTCAATATGGGGCCGGCAATAGGCTGCAAGTAGAGGACCCAGGGGCAAGTTGTTAAGACTTGTAACGACTCAAAACTGGTCATGTGAGAGGCGAAAAGTTCAGATCAGAGCAATGTGTACCATGTTTCCTATGTAAATCTCAAAATGTAGCCAAATTGTTCAAAGCTCAGTCACAAACAAAGTCCGCCAGCCAGATCCAAATGCCACAGACCTATACAAATCTTCCGCCATCATTAATACAAATAGCTTCATTCAACAGGTCGATTTTAAAAGATCACTTGTAAGACAATGTCGGAGCGGGGGATCCTTCTGGATCTGCGCTTATCGGTTTTATGTGCAGTTTCTTGCAATCAGGGAAGGTCTCTGGTCTATCCAATATGCCCACTTTCCACCCAGAGTGGCCGTAGTTAGTCCAACACAGGAATACCTCAGAGGAAGATGAAAAGGCAGCAGCTTAACTCTGGACTAGAATGAACGATACTTGCCCGAGCAATCAGCAAATGGATCTTGTGGAGGGGGAAGAGAGTGATTTGCTGATTTCGACAAAAGCGCCTGTATAACGCTTCATGTTTCGTATAAGCAATATCCACGGGTTATATGGAGTGCACGGGATGTCTAGACACACCGGTGTGCAGACCAACTCTTCTTATTAGTAACAGGCCATAAGAAGAAATTAATCTACCACGTCTTCGATGGGAGAGTTCAAGTTTGTTGTTTTTCCAATAGTTGTATTGGGCTTTGGGTTCGAACATGTGGTTATTTGCCGGTACGGTTCAGGATATCTGATTCGAAAACTTCAGCTACAGTGAGCCACATATGATAATTTACAAACAAAATTATAATGAGTTATGTCTACACAGAAATATAATATGTGAGCTAGCTTATTTTTTTATCGAATCTGGCTTATGAGGCTAGGTTTAGGAACAATAGACACCCACTTTATAGCTACCTATATTTTTTTGTCTGTATCTCTTTTAAAATATGTTAAACCTGTGTAATATGTAACGATTACGCCTAATGTTTTGATATAGTGCAAACTGCTGAAAAGAATGCGTCTCAAACGCATTCAATTGTTTTGGTGCTATTTCTTTTCCTGGGTATATAAAACACGGTCTTGTAGGTAGTTAGTGTAGATTGGACTTCACGCTAAAGCTAATTCTGTACACTTATAACCATTACTGAAATATCCTCGACCCATTTACGGTAAAAAATGTCACAATTACTGAACTGAATGCGAATTTCTTCAGATATACACGTCCCTAGTATGCCCCAAAACAAAAAAAGCACCCCAGGGCGTAGCCTTACAATCCGAGTTAAATTGTACCTGTCAAACAACACGACAAGAGTTTAACAACTTCAGAAACGTCAGAGGAATAGCAACTACGTCCTATACACGACAAAACCAAAACCCTTTCCACGAACCCGACAAGATTGACGAATAAATTGCTGACATGATTATGTCAATGTTTTATTCCTGAGTGAGTCCAAAGAGATTAACTCCATTGGAGCATGCATGACGTCCAGGCATCAGCCCACGAATAGGAGAACACGAATCGATAGTACATGTCATTCGGCACATTTGTCTTACTTACGTAGCTTTTATTAAATCAATTAGGCGACATCCAGTCTGAATACGTGACTCCAGTCGTTTTCTCTGACCCCTTTATGATAGCTCTGATGGATGTAATTAATAACAAACGTATAGACGCGACCTCGAAGACGAACTCTGAGAAAAATTATGATAGCTGTCGGAGGTGGAGATGTGAAAATATAACTTCTCAAGGATGAAGACAATCTAGTGGGGAGTTTGGACACCGACGTTGGTGGCTGCAGAGGAAACCACCATCTCCTACAAAAGGTAATTCTATTTGTATTTATGCAATTTCGTTAGGTTTATTGTGAAAACCGGAGTTCATAGCCATTCTATACCTCTACGTTTCCTACCGTTCATTTATTTTCATCAGATTATGTGCAGTAGACAGAGCTTAATTGGAAAAAGAATATTACATTGTAATGAAGACGGTATAACGGATTGCAGATGGGCACGAACTTGACAGGTTTGCTATGTTTAATTCTGAACACAACTTCGTAATAAATGATTCCTACGTGTTTTAGAACAGGACTTAATTGTGGTGCGAGTCCATATATGGGGGAGATTGCACGCAATTTCATCAAGAACGCCCCACGAAATATAACGAATATGTTGTATGATAGAAAAAAAAATATTACATATTGGATTCGGACTCTCGTTACAGTACGAGATATTTGTAGAAGAGCACTTTGGCTATACCTGAATTACATTTGTGGTTTACATGATTTAGCTACATCCGTGCTCCTTCGTAGAATCCCGACGCACGTCTGTGTAATTTTATCAACGATAACTACAATTTTCGTTGGAATTCGTTCCGTTTTGCTGATCGATGGTTACATCTTTGACCCTGTGTGCATAGCGTAGAGTAGTCGACCCCTGAAATACAGAGGCATCAATTTCGCCAGGGAAACCTACATAACACAGGTGCTGTACTTGACAAGAAACCGCCATCTTTGTATGGTAGATAACACCTCCGATATTTGTGCATGAAAGAAGAGACAAATTAAAAACACACCGGGTTGGAGGTGTGCTGTCACTGGGTATTCAGATGCAACAGTGTTACAATAAACAAGCTATAACACACGCTAGATATGCAGAAATAAGGCTGACCCGGATATACAAATTAGTGAACCCCAAGTCGCTAAACGAAAGACGACAACGTTTCAGCCGCAACTAAGGTATGTAGTTCCAACATAAAAACCATTTTCCTAGACACGATTTCTCTATTCATTCTTCATTTGTTATCATCAATGTTTTACTTCAAGACGATGTGTTATTTCTCATTTTATTCGGCGAATACAATCGGTATGGAGCCTATGTAGGGATTCGTGTCTTTTGGTACACCACAGGTACAGATGTACAGGGTAAAATGTCATGGTGTGGAGAAGTATCAAAAGACATTTTATTTTCACCATTCTTACAACAAGCGTGTAACGCATATGCTTTGCTATTTTTTTTCAAGATAGGTTCTTCTACCAATTTTCGAGAATTCTTACAGTATCAGATATCTACATGATTCGTACCCTAGTTGTATGACCTAATCATTATACTGGAGTAACTTGTGTGAGTTTGTCATTTTGCTAGCTCAAAGGTGGTGATCTGTAGCCACCTAAAGGTGACAAGTTGTCTAGCAAGGTTCTTAACGAACTACATAGAAACCTCTGTAAGCACTTACCTTCTTTCTTGTAGGAAAAGATGGTTTTGGCTACATCATAGAAATCCCACATGACCACAGGCACACAATTACATGTAAGAAAGCTTGAAGAACCTTTCCATTTCTTTCTGAGAAGCTACCAGATGTAGGCAGACACATTCAAAAGAAGCATGGACAACTAAGAATCTCTTGGCCGTTCCAGATAGCAATTTAATAACATCACTTGCAAATAATTGTATGTCATTTTTTTCTTTTAGCCTCCGCTTAAATGACACGTTGATACCAGGGACGAAAATTTTAGTTTCCCAGAGAATCTTTGAGAATAGATGTAAATAGTACAAGTAAAAACATTATAAACGTATGAACTTGAATTGTTAGTTTGTACTGATTTGCTACATTGTAGAGCCCTCCTCTGGCTAGGTTGCCACCTTCCTGCCTTGAACTAGACTAAGAGGTTGCATACATAATTGTAATACGTCTCTTGCATGACATTTTTAAGGAAGACTATGTGTCTCCTTGGTGATTGAAAAAGCTAAGACGAACTTCAACTTCCTTTAAACCATCTTACCTTTTCCCTACATTCTGTACTATTTATGAAAAAACGCATGTGTCAAAATCCCCGCAATATTTGGCGTCATCACATCATTAAATCAAAGCTTTCATAAAGATTAAGATTTTAAAACAAAATCACTGATGGTATCATGTTTGCTATCTCAGTTATCGTTTGAAATATGACTTTACAGAATCAGGATAAAATTGAACCTTTTTACCTTTGACCCTGTGACCTTTGCTCCAGCATGGCTGAAGGTTATTTTATACGTCAATGTTGTGTAGAATCATATGGAGGTAAAAATCATTTATATTCCATATTATTGGTAGCACTTCCAGTGTTATTGATATCACTTCATTCATAATCACACGTATAGTCATGAAAAAGAACTTAACACCATCAATTCGAAAGAGACATTGTTGGTTGGTGTTTTTGACCATGGTTCGCTCACATCAGGTCAGTACAGTTATTTTTTTAAAATGTGATTTTATTTGATATTTTATTCTATTGCATTGTACTCAGGACATGCGGAATAAGTAATCAAACAACACATGGAAAAGTACAAGTTAACATATACCTTGTATGTTTATTTTTCTTCTCAACATAAAAAATTAAGTAATATGCTTTTAGTCTACGTATCTGTAAAATGTGAACACAATTTAGTCATGTCTGAAGTAATTCAACACGTCTGTAAAGTTGATTTTTTTTATAAAGATTTGATTGAAGAGGATAAAAAACGTCAGGGTTGAAAAACTTGACAAAAGTTTCTCGTGTATTTTCATGTGCCTGAGATGTCATGAAATATATGAAATGAAATTAAAACCTCGTGTATATGAAATAAATTATCATTATGGACATCACTTTTGTAGAGTTCTGTTTCTGGTACGCATTTTTGGCAGTGGCTCAGTTGAACTCAAGAAATGAAGAATCTTTCTGGCAAGGAAGTCGTGTTTGGAATTTCACACTGAGATGAGAAGCAAAGGATTTGTCCTAAT
Organism: Branchiostoma belcheri; assembly: GCF_001625305.1. Classification (NCBI taxonomy): domain Eukaryota; kingdom Metazoa; phylum Chordata; class Leptocardii; order Amphioxiformes; family Branchiostomatidae; genus Branchiostoma; species Branchiostoma belcheri. The sequence continues at coordinate 1,194,082 of NW_017803965.1, read as the reverse complement.
ATATCACAGTGGCAGTCTCTACCATAGAATCTCTTTGCCAACACATGTTTGATGTTTAAAACGTGTTCTTAAACTGCTTAAAGGCATCCATTGCGATTTCAGAGCAGCAAAACTGGAAATATTCTGAATAAGGCAATCATTATGATATTGACACATACTGCTTCACATTTAGCACATTTCAATCATTATTTCATACTTTTGGTACTTAAAACTGGAGAAACAAGCCCCAAGATGAGGCTTTTATTTCATGGGATGTACCCTAAAAATCAGCAAAGGGCCCTTCCAGTAACCATTTTCGCATTCCGTCAGAATTTTGGGTATTTTTGCTCCATGAGGGTCAATATACATTGGGATAGTGTAGTTTCAAGTCAGTATGTAGATAAGTGACTAGAATATTGACTTTGAAAAATCGGGTTTCCAAGCCCTAAAAAACTGCACTGGATGCCTTAACTTATATCTAAGCCAGTTCAGAATCTACTTGTCTTTTTTTCAGTTCAGAATCTACATGGATTTGTTAGATATTTTTATCTTGATAGTAAATTGCAAACTAAAATGTGAAAATGATTCGTATCAAACTGAATGATAAAGATACCAAATACTATGTTGCATAGTGTTGTTAGTATGATATAATGTTACTGATATCAAATTTATAGCGTTGACAGTGAGATATCACCTTAAAAATAACAAAATAAATTGGAAATGGGAACTTTTTTCACAGTCTTCCATATTTAGATAACCCCAACGGACCAAGATGTCAAAATTATTTCCGTGTCAAACCAAATATTTGGCAGGGAAGTTTTGCTACAATACATCACAAGTCCAACCCTATCGAGTTTCTCACTTTTGGCAGAAAGCAACGTAACGGAATTCGAGCAAACGATATATAAGGAATTCAATGTCAATTCTAAAGTTAGGCCGAAACATAAATACAACAGTTTGCTATGCCGGCCGGGGGACATGTCGTGTTTACGTGAGGTTTCTTGTGAAAGGTTTGGTAAGGTTATCTTTGTGTGGAAAGTAAGAAAGTCACCAGACCGTACCGTCTGGAGTACTGTTGGGCAGTGAGGCGGTACTCTTGGACTTTACTTTATGAGTTGGCCAGAGGCGTGGGTATATCTCAGCATCCGAACTAAGGATTAGCGCATGGTTGAAGCGATCCCATCACACATAATTCCTTCACGAGGGAGCGTGCCCTTTGGCCTACACAATTACTAACGGAGGGCAAAGCAGGGGCAACGCGAGAGAGTACAGCCTCACAGGTGAATATGACAACACACAGGCTTCCTCTGATCGAGATTCAGACCCGCTGCAATGCATCGTGAGTCAAACTGATGACATTTCAGTTGGCACAGCTTTTGATATGCTGGTATGTTTCTACAAATGAGTACTACAAGCATCTACACGACGTTGACATATGCTTTCGTAGGGCGAACATTTTTATGTGGCGCGGTCGATATTCATGGTTTTCATGAGGTTTTCGTGCGAGGGCAAAATGTGTAGGAAGAACTATCTGTCTTCCGTCTATAACATTTTGAAAGCCGAAATGTCCCTAGTACGTGCTCTATAGCCCCTGGTGAACTCCGATATGGCGCTATTCTGCATTTATGGCTGCCAAAACAATCAAAAGAACTGAAGTAAAGTACAATTATAACACATTCACAGCTAGACAGCGAATTTTCCACTGCATGCAATCGTTTATTTGAAACACACAGCTCCATTTGAAAGTGAAATTTAGATTTTAGAATTTTACACGGCCAAGAAAATATGGCGTCAGTACGTGGGTGTAATTTGGAATTTTTTCTGAATCATATATTTGGAGCTACAGTACAATCCCCACAGCGAATGCACATAATTTTGTCCTGGGCTTACAGGCCCCCACTGTCCTTTACTTCAACCCAGTATCCAGTGATTTGTGATGCACTGAAGTCTTCGGTCCCTAGTAGGACTTCTTACAATCTTCCCCATCTATCAAAAAGAACTACAACAAACATTCAAAATGGTTAACCCTCAAATTCACGACTAGACTACGCTGGCCAAACACTGGACTTAAATAGGAAAAATAACCAAATACGAGTACAAATGTGTATCTTTGTGATGTTGCCTTTTAAGAGATGAGTGCCGTTTAGGTTGATCGATGTAGGCTTATTTTGCAAAAGAAAGAGAAGACGACACAAATGATTCAGAACCAGGCTTCTTTACCATAAGATTATTGTATGCTGTCTGCTATATTTTGTACGGTAAAAGAGCTGCCTCTATAGCAATGTAATTCCAATCAAGTAACTTTTCTTTGAAGTAAAAAACCCCTGCATTATATATATAGTCTATGAAATATTAAAATAAAGCAAACATTAAGTCAAAGTATCATGATGAAAAGTAGGAAAAGTTTCTACTTGTAGATAATAATAAATGTCTTGTACAGGACACACAAGACAATTGTTTATGGTTATAGTTTAAAATATATTGACATTCAGAAACATGAATATAAAATAGAAACATGTGCAGACCGATACATTTTGTACTACCACTGTTAAATCAAGTATACAGTTAATCTACCATTTTGAATGATCTACATTTTCATAGTGGAAAATATGGAATTTCTTGTATAGGAGACTGAATAGAAAATCATGAGAACAGCACAAGCTTTCTATTCATGTTCTACCACATTTTCCCACCATTTAAATCAAGTTTGTTCCTACATGCAACCCCTCTATCATATCATGACAAATCACATACTATCAGTGCCGGCGTTACATACTGTATGATTAAGTATGGAACCTGTTGAGAAATGTCCTTCTTTCAAAGGGTGGAAATAGCTTTTCCCAGTATGTAGTCGAGTCCGTGCCGTTGACAGAGAAAATGTCAGCCACGTTGTGGAAAATCCAGTCTAATTCGGGTCAGTGCTACCAAATGGGCATGTGGTCCCGTGTGGCTTTCCAGTGCAACAGTTTTTTTCCCCAAATTGAAAGCCACAGCGGGCTTCATCTTGTACGGTTGATCAAAATGGCAAGAGTTTCTATTTTTGATAGAAAGTTACAAGTAGAGAACTTGAATACAGAATACTTCTCTGAATGGAAAAATATGGTCATTTCTTGTGTCCAGAAACTAATACAAATATATTGATTTTGACAAAGAATATATTGTTGATACAAAACGATTCATACTTGAACGAACGTTTAAAATCACTCAATTTTAAATATACATTAATCTAGTTTAACATGATGTCTTTGCATCTCGAACAGCACAACCTGTAATATTCTCGTATTCTTTATAAAACTTGTACCATTGTCAGCTATATTATGTATATTTTCTTTCTTTCTGGTGAGGTTAACATTAGCACTCGCTAGAGTTGCTACCATGCGGTCCTGTACCTTTTTGTTGAGTAATAAAGTTTTAAAAAGTGGTCACTTTATTCAAAACATTTATGGGTACATTTACTACACAAAACATTTGAAACATCTCGATTGATACATTTATTTATTAAGTACGCCTGTCTTTAAAATCGAAAAGATTCAACCTCGTTAACTGCTATATACGATCGCCAGATACCCATAGACCTTTTTTATTAGAACTAACTACATTTCAAAGTAATTCGATTCCAATCAGTCATACATACGTGCAGAAGTGATGTGATTCAGTTCTAATCAAAGATAATGCAGTTGTTTCTGGTGCTGATTGCTTGGCGGCATCCTTGTGTGTAAATCTAAGAACACAGCCTCAATATTTCAGAGCAATTAGAGTCAGATAATCTCACTAATCCAACGTTTTGAAGTCGGTGGAACTCCCACGAGGACTGTACATACGCTAGGACATCTTGTGTTAATCTTGTCTCTTTGACAAGAGTGATATCATTGGAATTGTAGAATAAATTCTAACTCTATTACGGAGGTGATGTATTATGCTTCGTTAGTGAAAACTGCTAAGAAATGATATTGAAATTAAATTTTCAAACGTGTATCTGTTTTTGTTATTTCCAAACGAAAACAGACATAGCTACAAAAATACAGAAACTTATCCTGTTTTGTGGTAAAGAAAATAACAAAGGATAGAAAACAAGTTGAGGGAGGAGAATTTCACTTGAATAAGCATATGTCTTGCTGTACAAAACTTGTCGATTTAAAGAAGTATAGTTACTTTTGTAACATTTAAATCACTTCATTGAGACACAAACATAAGTACACGTATTGTACATTACTAACACACAAAATTCACTTTTGCACCCACAGAATCTTTCTTCATTCGTGCCCTTACCTTCAATTTGTTTATTCGTATCGGTCTCTTGGTTTGTAACTAACACATATGCAGCTGCTCATAATCCAATTGCTATTGGGCTAAGCAGTATGAAAAAAGAAAGAAAAAGAAAGAAATTAAGAACTAGATACAAATACGATGTACAGTACATTTCCTTTATTCATATAAAAATACATCATTAAGTATCTATTATTTGACGGTTAACTGATTCAAATTAGTTTACCGAGCTTACAAAACTACACTAAAAGAAGAACAGTGAAAGAATACTTTCCACAGTGGAATACGTTTGAATTCCCCCTCCAACAGATATCGAAATTTAACGAGTGGTCTCCATTACATTTTACGTGTGATTGTCCATAAAAACCTTAAACAGATCGTCTTGTTGTGGACTCCCATGTTACGTGTATAAAGTCGAACAGAATATGGTAGGTGAGTGCCGGTTAAGAGCTCATTTTGTTATCATTGTGTAAAAACTTGTCACTAGAGAGACACGTTGAAAACAACACTCCCCCCTAACTTCAAGCACTGCTAATTTCGACACTTCTAATACATGTAACAACGCTTGCGAACAAAGCTAACACTAGCTAAGAAAGAAAAAGGGCGACTGTAGAAGCTCTGCGTAATATTCGTTAGGAGCTATCATAAACTTATGGCTTGTTGTAATAGCTGTATGTTGTTGGCAAAATATCTACTAGTAAGATGTGTAAGAAACATTTGCAAAGATTCTAGGAAAAATATTTTATAAGTACTTTTCTTAACAAGATGTTTATACGCATTGAAATGCTGATCTAAATGTATGCTATTCTGTATATATTCGTTTTTATTTACAGCAAGGACTTACATACTATTTTGCTGCCTGGGGTCAACAGAATATCTAATTTTCTTGTGAGAAAATATTTGAAACGTTTTGTGGTCGTTGAAGTTTTTTACGTACTCCATTCTTGAATACGCAGCTGAGAAGTCATTTACTGCTAGACTAACCATGTAATTTTCTTACAAACTATACATGCAGTAACTTTCATGTCCTCATTCCACGGGCGTTTTTCACTCGTCACCTATGACCTTACCATAGATCCCTGTTTTCAAAAAAACGTTTTCCTCTTAGAAACCTCAATTCATAATCGGCAGATTTATAGTCTTTTAATGAAAATAATAACCGTAACGATACTGTTCATTTTCTAATTTTTGTCATTGTGTAGTTTACCTCTTTTGTTTGGGACAATTTTGTTTATTTTCACTTTAGGATTTCGAAGTGCGTCTTAAAAATTGAATGGAGGCGACACTTTTACGCAGGGGTCGAGAAGGCTAAACACGGGTGTAATGTCGTAGGATCTTTCATCGCTAATATCACGGCTTGACATGCTTGTCAAAACCTCGCAAAAAGGGTTGTATTTCATGAATTGGTAGTAAAGCCTGATATGTGGGCATGCAGGGCTTTACAACTAAAAGCCGCTAAGTGCACATCGGACATGTTAGCTAAAAAGAGTAGGCATGATTTGAGGTTTAGCCATAGCGGGGAGAAAATCTACTCGGAGTAAAAGTAAATGTACTTCTAAGTCCATTTCTGTGCAATTTCACTTGACGATATACTATACAGGCCATTTCGCTAACGACGCTACAAAATAACCGCGCATATAATACCTATAACTGCACGTTAGCTTGGGTGGAAACGTATCTCCTAGACGCCTGTTTTGAGCTGAGCTAATGCTTTATAGTTGTTAGGTGGTTACAAATGGGTGTAGAGTTTAGTCCGACTACTCTACAGTACAGATCCAGAGGCTATGAAAGTTTCTCACAACTCGTGAAAAGTAAACGGGTGAGCGCGGGTCATTATTTTGTGGGTTTGCCAATGAGTGTCAACCCCCGTGTTGACTGATATACGGTTTGTTTATTACAGACGCCGCTCTCCCATTGGCTCTTGAGCGATCACGTGGTGAATTTAGGACTCTCTCAAGAGGCATTGATTTCTGGGGGTGAACCTGCGCCGGTATAGTTTGTGACTATCACGCCACGGATATCAAAACATCGCCGTCAAACGGCGTCTGACAAGGGCTGTATATCTTCCAGCAGCCTCCATAAACACGGAATGGCTTATCCGGCCAGTGAGACATTCCAGGCCAATTTCTCCCTTTCCGCAGGCAAAAATGACTTCGCTCTGGGAGTGAGTCCACCGGCCGGTATGGACGGATACTGGCTGCAACCTTTCCACGATCTCAAACCGCGCGGGGAGGCAGGGGGGTGGCACCTGCCCGGACTGTGTATGCCAAAAGGCGAAGCCCACGCGGACGGTCTGCGGTTGGGCCCCCTGGGGTACCCCTGTCGGGAGGGCAAGGACATGAACTTGACTGACACCCGTAGAATCCTGCCCTCCACCTTCCACCCGTTTTACGATGTCAGTGCAGGTGCTCATCACCGGGACCAGATCGCCAGAGCGCAGCTACACAACACCGCTGCCGCCGCTTACGACTCCTCCAAGTGTTGCCAACCACAGATGAACAACGTCTGCACCTACACCTCTGCTTCCACCGCCGAACGGAGCGAACAGGTGAGCCAAGCCTGGGACGGACAGGGATGCCAGCCGGCCGAAGGACCACCGACGCCCGCCCAGGGCAACAACTCGTCCGGTGACGGTAAGACAGACTCCGTACCATCTTGAACACTTCTAGACTGCTTTCTACATACAGGTGGTAGAACCACATCCATTGTATTCATCTACAAAAAAACAACAAGAAAAAAAATAGAAAAAAGTTTTTTGGACATTTTACAAGAATTTCTACCGGCTGGGACAAAACGTGTATACTTTTAAAAGAGAAGACTCAAGTTCTGGTAGTTGTTTCCCAATTTCGCTATATAAAAAGAGCAGAGTAGAGTAGAAAGGCTAGTTACTAGCACGGCTTACGAATATCGGTTTATATTCCATTGCAATTGTTTCAAGTATCACTATTTAAATCAAAGTATAACGCTGAACTTTGAAACACTTAAAACAGTGAGATTTTCCCAAGTAATATACTTCCTTCATTAACTTATTAACATAAGATATAGGATTGATTAGAAATGAGCATATCGTACTGTGTTCAGATATATACTACGTTTAATACGTTCCATATGATCGTAAAATGATGAAAAACGTCGACGATTTCCTGTATCTATAAAGCGCACACGTTATCTTGTTTATAGAAACTTCATAACCACTTGTTACCCTAACCATAACGATTACACTAAAGCTGCTGGTCATGTGGTGAGAATATTCGCGGTTTGGGGTCACGAATTTACGGGATACGGGAGGTTAAAACTTTACGCGAGCCATTCTTACTGTCAGAAAAAGTTTATACGTTGGAACCGCACGCGCAGCGAGGTCCCTGGCTTTTGGTAGAGAACTGCCCCTCAACGACTCGTGGCAATAGTGCAGGCTGGCCTCGTGCAACAGAGAGCTTGTAAAACGAGCATGTGTTGCATGTATGGGAGCACGGCACATAACATAAGTGAACACATATTCTTCACCATCTCAACTAGAAAAACATTCTTAAAACGTATCATGCGATTTGATACGGTGTGTATCAAATAGAGAGGGCAGTCTAGAAATTTGAACCGAATTTTCCACGCATTGATACTGAGGTACCATGCCCTGTCATAGCAACTCAAATTGAGACCTCAACCAGCCCAATTGATGTTTCCCGAAGAAGAAAAAAACGACGAATCTATCGTATCGTTTCTTTTCATCTCCGTTTACAGGAAATAAACCCAATTAGTAAAGAACGAAACGCTTCTAATGGGCGAACAATCATTGTTGTAGAGTTAGTAAATCAGATTTTGGGTTCACTTGCGGCCTGGCGACGAGCCAAAAATAAGAGTGTTAGGCAGAATCGGCTTAACTATACCTCCTGTATCTACAGCCAGCTAGCCAGATTCAGTGTAACGCACATTTCAGATTTCTGAAGTACAAGAAAAAAAGATAAGATTCCCATATCATACCATTCTTTAATGTATTATACTTATATCATATAAAGAATGACTACATTATACTACAAATGACTTAGTTTGTTGAATGAGTAGAATTGTGTTATCTTTGGAATACATGAAACTGGAACATGAGAAGATGATGTTGACAACTCTCGTATTGGATTTGAAGACTTCAGAAGATTTTATTGATACATGAATGTCGATCACTTCTTTTTGTGCACAAAGTTGCGGGAGTGCAGCAAAGTTTGTCAAAACGCTCATATCACACATTGTACCAACAGCGTCTACTTGGGGTGTTGCTGAAAAGCGTTTGAAAAAAGCAATCCAAAGACAAGGATTTAAGCTTCCTATGTAAGGCTTAGATCAAAGTCCAACATCGCCAATAAATAGTATCAACAATATATTCATCCAGTTCAATACACAATGTAGCTTCTCTAAACAAAAATTCTTTGCTAGCTTTTTAGAAATTGTCATAGTCGTCACTTTGGCCAAATCCTTTCGTACAGACGTTTAATTCATAGCCTCTAGTGATGAATAGCAATTTTATGGGACACAAAAATAAAATACGATGTTGAGGGTATTCCTAGACATGTAATTAACCAATAACTCTGTCGTTTTTTGTTGTTTATGTAGTGACGTCCAACTGGATGAGTGCAAAGAGCACACGGAAGAAGCGTTGCCCCTACACCAAGTACCAAACCCTGGAGCTAGAGAAGGAGTTTCTCTTCAACATGTTCGTGACAAGAGAACGGAGACAGGAGATTGCCAGACAACTCAACCTCACTGATAGGCAGGTATGTATGAAATATAATAACCATAACAACTAAAAAACAAGTTACGATATTGCAACTTGCGCTGACTCCAAAACCGATACATGCCTTACTGTTACGTTTTTGAAGGTTAGACATCCAGGTAATGAGATACACTATGAAAATTGTTACTCAAGCAACTGAATAGATTGTGAAAACTGTCAGACGTTTCAAGAAGCATCCAGTAGTTTACAGTTTACAAAATCTGTCCAGTTGTTTGAGTAACAACCTCCTCGTGTACATATTACTGTTAGTATATAATACCAATAGCATGACTGTCAAAGTTAGAAATGAAGAAGATGTTTTGTATTGGTATGGTCAAAACTTATTTCCCAGATTATGCTAGAAAAACCACAAACACATTTTAATCTCATTGTAGCTTTATGAAATAAAAACTATTGTTTTGTTATAACCGTGTGCTTATGCCAATTGCTTCACTTCAAGCCACACCACTACATTGAGATATTCGACAAAAATGTAAGATTAGTTTAAAGACAAATCTGCCGCTCTTGCGGAGTTACAGAATGAAGGAGTTAACATGTTTACCAAGCCCAAGACCCTAACTATGCCTTCCATATAGAAGCGTCATGCAAAAACGAACCATATAGTTACTACTGTGCGTCGGTGAAGGTTGGACATCCAGGTACTAAGCTACGCCAAAAAAACGGTTACTCAAGCAAATGGATATGGTTTTGGAAACGGTCAGACGTTTCGAATTCTGGTAGCATCTTCTACCTTCCGTCAGTGACACTGGAGAATTCTTAGAAAAGCAAGTTGTAAGCACGCACGATTGCAAATAAGTGTATATTTTTGGATAAGGACACAAAAGTTAGCCAAAGTCCAGACAAGGATGGTGCTAATTTGTCAAATAAATCCTGACGAAAGGTGACGAAATGCTACCTGAAACGTCTGGCCGTTTCCAAGATCATATCCAATTGCATGAGTAACTGTTTTTGGCCTATAAGTTACCGAGGAACTATTCTGTTATATGATGACCAGAGATCAACCAATGACAATGCTTGTTCCTCGACGATCATGCTCTACGATGCTTGTACCGGTATCCTTGCCATGACGTCCTAAATTTCCTTAAAAAAAATAGAAGGTTATGCTGGTACAAATTGCCCTACAAAGGATGGCTATAGTACTCACTGATAGCGAACTCATCAGTGTAAGCTTAAATGCATCATACAACCTTGTTTGTGTATTTACAACCCCGTAGATAAAGAATCTGGCATTGAGAGTGTCTGAAAAGTAAGCCAAACACTGTACACGGACCAAGGCCATAGAGATAAGGTCTTCTCTCGTCTTAAAACCATCGCAAATCTTAAGATAAACCAGGAGAACTTCCTTGAACTGCCGGAAGACTCCTGATTGCATTTAGGCGACATTCTCAAGAACATTTGTACGTGCAGTTTTGTAGGATCCCTTAGTTTTATGAAAAGGAGGGAGTCGTTCTTTCATTTTTAGTATCCCATGAAGACAAACAGAGAAAAAAACACGAAATTACAGAGAACTTCGCCAGAATTGATGTAAACAAGCATCAATATTGTTAGGAACATGTTACACCATGGTGGTCAATACCTCTCCAATTTTTGCTTACTGTGTATTACAATTTTGCTTAGTTGTTGGTCCATAAATGTATATCAAAAGTACCGATTTCTGTAAAGGATATTATAGTAACGTAGTGGGATCTACAAAAAAAACATGTTGGAGGTCTACTATGACCGCCAGACAACCCCTGTTTGGTGATACCCATACTATTCACTATTCCTAAACACACTGTGATGTACCGTACTTATGTAGCAGTAAATATGGCCGTTAAGCTCTCTAGAACTGCTCTTTAAGCCACCCTGCTACATTTTAGGGCCTCCAAAACCTTTGGCTTGCTCGTAGAATGCGCAGTTAACTACTAACGCTACGGCGTGCAAGCAGTTGGCACAATTTGTACACACATGATAACATCAAAACGACTCTAGCAAAGATACCGTTCGCCATTTTTCACTCTTACCAAGAGTTCGGTGGTGTATTAATGTCAGTAGTAAGGGAAACGAACATGCATTCTGAACCACAAACGAAAGACATATCTAGAAAGAAATGTTAGAGCAAAGTTAGTTTCTAAATTGATGCTGTTTGTGTAGGTACAAGACTTAATCGCACAATCAGAATAAATTTTTGGATCACTGACTATGCCAAATTCATATTACATGCCAGGAAAGAAACTAAATTTTGTACTTGTGTTTATAATTTTGCTTGTCTTCCTTTATTTAATACGATAAGATTTCTGAGTTACATAAAAAGATTGACTCCCATACGTACATACATGGCGATTTCCAGTGTATCAGCTTTGTAGGTATCAATAGATACAATCTCGAATATTATTGCAACAGAGCTTCTATGCAGAACATGAGACAATTCATTATCCACTGCCTTCAAAGAAGTCAAATAGACATAATAGTACCAACCATAGTAGTATATAAGTTTATCAGATAGTAGTTGTATCTTTTGCTTACTTTACTTTCTTTGACACTATACCAGCAATTAGCATTCGGGTATCATTTTAATTCTTTCTTTATTCGTGACACCTAAAAGCAAACCCTACAGCATGGATAAGACTCCCTGAACTGCAAAGAGTTTGCGTACAAAAATTACAAATTACAACAGACAAGGCAGGCAATACATTCATCCCTCATATACATTATAATACATTATTTTGTACCAAGCAAACTTTCTGCTGACTTTATACAGATGAGGTTTAGGAAAGATAAACATGACTGGTGATATGACCCGTCTTTGTTGTACAGGGTTATAGTGGTATAGGGTATAGTGTTATTTTGCAAATAACTACATTTATTCTCCGACAATTCCTTCTTTTTTTTATTTACTTCATTATTCACCACAAAACAAGGCTCATGGGAGCCACTCAAAATGTTTTGGGTTACTGTACAGCCGGTGAGGACAGATGTGTGTTGACCTTAGACTACGTTCTTCGTTTCGATGTTCGCAGGTGAAGATTTGGTTCCAAAACCGCCGCATGAAAATGAAGAGAATGAAGCAGCGTGCCATGCAACAGCTTATGGAGGAGAAACAGCAACAACAACAACAACAGCATCCATCGCAGCAGCCCACCCAACACTTACAACAGGTCCAGCAGATCCCTCAACCATGATCGCGCGCATATCAACGCTTCTTTTGCTACGTCCAACCGTCTCTTATCGTCAACAAAACGTGCTGCTTGATTTTGTACATTGTATACCACCGTCCATATCATGATGCGTTGAAACTAGGAGAACGTACTACGATTAAAGTAAAAATGGGTTTAAAAACACAGGAATTGTAAGCCCGTGAAATATGGGAAAGGCTGTATGTTAAATCCTTGGAAAATGTGATATGGAAATAGAAAAATGAAGAAATTGACGTCTTCCTGTGAAATTTTTCATTCCGTGAATGTTTTAGCATGAAATGTGTAGTGAAGACGGGATAGGGTATTTTGATTGCAAGGTGCCATGTGCTGATATGTGTTTACTGTATGTATACCTTGCTTTCCTGCAACAAAACAAAAAATCTATGTTTATAGTAAGATAACTGCCATGTGTAAATACGTTGATAGCATATATATTCCGTGTCCACATAATTGTACTTATTTCATTTATATGTATTTCATGAGAACAAGATAGTCTACAAGCATATTGTCTAAACACAATGGGAATACTTACTTTTAACCAGAATCTACATGTATTTTATGTACTTATGTCCTTTTTTCATGCAATGCGATCATATCTATATACATATATATATTCTACGGATGCATTTTAACGTTGTCGCTGTATATCACATTGAATTGATATAAAAGTATAAAATCCATTTTAAAAATATACAAAAAAAAAACACGAAAACACACCACCAGTTATACTACTTTGCGGAAATGAAAAGCAGACGAGAATGCAGTTTTGTTATTTCAAAGGTACAAAGCAGAAGTGTGTGCGCTTTTAGTGGTGTTAATACTAAGCGTTGTTCTGTCCACTATACAGTCTATGTAGGGACGAAACTGTTGTGTCTCAGGGTGTACATATCCCAAAATGGGAAAATGCCAAAAATATCCTCTTCATTAAAATGTTAGCTACTTTTGGTATAGGTTATTAATGTTTATATGTGTCATCGTGATCATATACGGAAATAAGGGTATTTCAGATTCTTCTTTTGCTTCTATCTGTAGTGAAATATAAAGCATAGGTATCAAGTAAATTTTGTATCGTAACTTTTAGAGTAAAATGTACATGCTGTCTTACAATCATAAAGCTACTACTACCTATAGGAATAAAGTTTTCTGTGCACAGAGTATACACGTATAAAATTGCACGAGTCTATTATATCTGTATCAAAATTAGAATCTAGTGTGTTAATGTATTATTTTCCTTTTGCACTTCTCTTGGCTGCTTCTGTATATACTATATACGTTTAATCCATACTTTATCTTATTCAACTTTTGAACTGTGCGGAGAAATAGTCATTTCTCAACTGGTACTACAATGCTAACTTTACATGGATGATACTACAGTATCCAACAAGAAATGTGGAGACTTCTTGTTTTTTTTCTTCGTTTTTCGTTCTGAATAAAATGTGTGCCAAAAGCTGTACCTGTCTGTTGGTCGGTTTTTGCCTGAAAGAGTCAGTTTTAAGAACGGCAAAAAATCACCAGTTAATCTACCACATACAATGATTCCACTGAAGTAAAATGCACTTCATTTCCCAAAGAATCTACAGTTAAATATGTAGTTTAACTGATCCCAAAGAATCTACAGAAGTAAAATGAAGTTCCTCTTCCAAAGAATCTACAGTGAAATCTGTAGTTAAACTGATCTCAAAGAATCTACAGAGAAGTAAAATGTAGTTCCTTTCCCAAAGACCCTTCAGTGAAATCTGTAGTATAATTGATCCCAAAGAATCTACAGAAGTAAAATGCAGATTCTTTCCCAAAGAATCTACAGTGAAATATGAAGTATACAAAAAATTGAACTTATACATACAGTCAGCGTTCGAAATCCTTTTTTTCAATGTTTTGCAATAGCGCAGAATGTCACAATGTTGTTCTGCAATTTGGAAATACTTTCTGAAAATCTACACTTTTAAGCTCTGACTCAAACCCATACAAAATTGAATGTTGGCAAACATTTTAAATGCCATTTGAAAAATACATTCATAACTAGTATATCATACAGTTAGTAGTAAGCACACAAGCTGAACAATACTAAATACAGACACAGTTGCATCCCTATCCTTATTTTTTCAGTCGGCAGAATTGCAGATTGCTTGATTTTTCTTCTGCAACATTGAATCGTTCTCTGCAAAATGCAGACTGCAGATGGGTATTTCTAGCACTGGTGCTATATAGTAGCATCGCATATGTGTATAATTCAATTGAAAGCACGGTATGTTCCAATTCTCAAAATGAAATACATTGTATAATTTGCCCTCAAATGAAAGGGCATCAAAAAAGATAAATCCTACTAAAACTCAGTTCTAGACAGATAGCTCGGTCGTAAGCCTTCCTCTATTATTCCAGTACTAGTAAGTGCAATTCAGGAAGAGAAAGTCAACTCTAAAGTATAGTTTCCTGTCACTTTAGACATGCCACCACTACAATTTCCCTATCTTCCACCGAAAATTGGCAAAGCAACAATAATTCTTATGCGTTGTATCCACTAGAATAGTCATACTAGTCATAGATTGGTTGAAAACTAAATCTTTCGAAAATTCGTGGACGCCAGAATGTCGCGAAATCTATGCAACATACTCCGAGGTGCAGTTAGTTCATATGATATTATAGTCTTCATGTTCTGTTTATACACGAAATCATGTGAGCTGATCTAGTCCTTATTCTAGCAATGTTTCAGTCATTACTTAGTTTGATATTCAGTCTGACTTTTTATACAAATTTACGACTGAATTTGTTAGCAAAGGATATCATATAAACGGGTAAACCCAAAAACAAACTCAGAAGGATTTCTACAAACCGGCACAGGGTTGGAGCTATATATACCGGGAACATTTTTTTGTTATTTGTATCCGTTATTTCAATCGACCGGGTATATATATGAGCATAAAGATGCTACGGTTTGATGTATATTCAGCATAAAAAGACTACAAAGCAATACTGGTAAACCATTCAATCTGCATTTAGAATATGTAAATCTCGCTAAATCCGTTTCGTGCAATGTAAAAGTAGAATATGCCGGCAGCCATGCTTTCTCTGCTACACAGTTCAAAATGTCAACACGATATACCCAGAAAGGCAACGAAAAATCAAAGCAACATATGAACTATTGGGTACACATTAGTTCAATCTTGTGTACGTTTAATATCATGTCTTTTTCATAAATAGATTTTATACTAGAGGCACCACTTTTACTAGAATATTGAATTTACCTTCAACATGTGTGGTGTTTCGTTGTAGATTACGCTGTGAGAATAACCCATGACTTCTTCAACAGAGAATTTACAAGAACGCAACGAAAAAAACACGATAGTATACAACACTTGTAAACATTCTTAGTCCAAATATACTGGGTTCAATACATCTTTTGTTTCCATAAGGAAAAATGACGTTAGCATGAATGCATTTGTTTTTTGCTCTTTGCATTGCCTCGAATGACGGGTCCAAATGACATTTCTGCCCAGGTGCTACTTGTGTGTGTTAGCTTTTCCTATGAAAGTTCACGCATAACGAATTAACAAGGGGTCTTCTGATGTGATTGACACATTCCTCTAGTTTAGTGTCAATTTCACAGAAGTGGAATCTACAGTTATGAGGTGCAAACCATACCACTATACCTATATTTACTGCATTCTGTGACTAAGGCTACGTCCACCAACAGAGAGGGTTGTTTCGACCTCTCTTCTTGTATCAACTCTTCACAACCTACAAAAATATCGCTGAAAACCCAACGTGAATATATTTTATCTGAAACGATTTCATGTTAAATTCTTTTTCAACAAACCACTGCCTATGAAAACGGCAGTAGTAAGCTAATAGGAAAGAGAGACACTGGCGTTGTTCATAGCTCTATTTGGAGGACAGTGCCCCACGAAACAAGATAGTCTTATGAGAAGATCACAGAAAACAACTGGAGTTTAAAGTTCAGAAAGATCGGCACCTAACGGGTAAAGTAACGTTTCAAATTCAAAACATGTGTTTTGTAAGATTCTAAACAAAATGAGGGTTCCAACCTGCAATCTATTTTCCGTATTCTTAGTACGTTTGTTTGCCAAGGGTCGCAGAATTTCCTTTGGGCGTGAGACGTATGTTTTTCTCAAGTTACGTTCGGCCGTGTATTCTAAGACAAAATCGTGTTGTACGCCGTTCACTGTTGCAAAGGGTGTTACAAAATTAGGCCCGCTTGTATGCCCTGTATTTTGTGCAGTCGTGATGTAATTACAAACACTTTAGACATTTGCGGGTGGCAAAATATGGAATGGAAGCATCTATCTAGATTAGTAGAAATCGTGTAGCTAACACATACAATCTATGTGTAGAGTCACTACAACATTGCGATGGCGGCCGCTAATGTCATGTTGGTTATTAAGCAGGGTCTTGGCGTGAAAATATAGATAGTGATGGGCAATGAGTTAAGGAAACCATAAAAGAGTACATAGCTGTAGGCTTGCGGGTTTCGCTGTTAACTTAATAACGACATTTAGAACCATTGTAAGCCTATTCGCAACTCGTGATGTTCATCATACAAGTTTATATATGCAAACTGTTATATTTTCTACAACTAAAACGAAACGAAGTCAGTTTTAATAAATCCATTGCAATGTTTAAAAAACAGTTTTAGCTTCTCCCATACAACGTTTTCTGGTAGTAGGATACGGTTTGCAAAAATAGTTTGTTCAACATTATTCTACCATAAACACCTCTGGTTTTTGACACCTTTAATATAATAAGTGCTTGAATGTTTTGTTGTTCCAGAACTAACGAATTTACCCCTTGTGGAATGTTAGTTGCCGTAAATATCTCTATCAACTTCATCCAAACCTTTTCCTCTGCACACAGCTGCTTTGAATCATCTTTATGATTAAGATTTATCAACTTGGAAATAATCGGAAGAATTCCAGTCAAGTTCCTGGCGTGGGAAGTTGCAGGAAGCTTCAATAAGTGGCACCTGTTGGAGTCGCCGGATTGTTTTTGGAAGTTATTGAGACTGGATAGTCTTTTGGCGTCGGTTGAAGAACTCTATGTGACTCATGCAGCCAATGACTTTATATGGTATATACACAAACATATGTTGATGAAATAAAGATTCAACTTTCTTTGCCAACACTAAAATGAAATAGAACTTACTCCAAATGTTCGGCTGACTCCTTCGACCTTGTTCACGGTATTTGGGGTATTCATGTTAGTGTTGGCAGACAAAGTTGAGTCTTTAGTTCATAATGACTTGTACCAACACAGATGAACTTTCATGCTAAGCTAAGATATATTGATGGAAGTTTGACATACAAGTAATGAGATACACAAGGAATTGTTACTCTCAAGCAAGTGGATGTATAGTTTTGGATCAACTACAGATTCCGTTAGTCACTGACGACAAGTAGTGGATTCTACTTAAAACATCTGACAGTTTTCAAGATCTACCCTTATGTATACATAAACACACATTGAGCAAGAAATCCATCATATTCCAAGTACAAAATAAATGAAAATGGAACAGATATAGATGACGATACGAGTATAAACAATTTTGTTATCTTGATATCATCTATTTTAGGAACCTGTAAAAAATTCCACGGTTAGTTTTGACGCGATAAAAGTTGTAAGTCAATTGTGACATTTAGTCGCAAGTTTATTCGAGTCAAGAAATGGACAAGAGGTCACTTTGGGTCACAGACAGTATATCAGGCTGAGGTCAAGGGTCACAAATAAGATACCACATTTGTAGTTTAACAGCACACTGTGGCAGCTTGTTAAACAACCCCTCATTGGATGAGAGGAAAAATCGATCAAATGACATGTGTTACCCTGAATATAGATGTTGACATTGACCGTGGCCAAAACCTAGCAAATGTGCACGTTATTATACAAAAATATCACACACGACATACGAGGGTAACACTACTGCCCTTGCAAAATGTGAGACAAATGTTGAAAATAGATGACATTATATTCGCTGAAAACTTCCACCCAGCACGATTTTACGATGAGTAGATATGTAACGATAGGACAGTAAATCAACTTTAGTAGACAGAAAGGGGTGGTCGACACGAGATAACTTTAAAGGTAGACGTGAGGTCCATGGATGTAGGGACGAAGAGGAGTCAAAAAAAGGTGAGATCTCATGTTCAAAAATGGCAAAACTCCTGCCTTTTCCCCCCTGACAGATCCTTACAATCACTGAACTTGATAAGTAGCAGCCTCCTCCGGGCAAAAGTATAAAATTTCCTGATAAATCTATCTTAATGAGATGCTAGTGTGTCTAGATGTAGCGATGGGGACCGATGCTAGGGTTCAATCGTTCAAAAAGTTCCGGTGTTATGGCTAGACGTTGTACGTGAACTTTTGGCATTTTCTTGGCGTGGCCAGGCGAAGCTACGTTAACCCCAGAACGGCCCCCTTGCCTTTTTGAACTCCGCGAAAACGATTCCTCGGAGCCCTCTTGACGCCAGAACCGACAATGTATCCGCATCATCGAAAAATCAAAGTGCTTCCGCCAGGATAATGCTTTGCTACGATTAGAAATAAATTATTCCAGATCTCCCCAATCCCGTAGTAATACTTCAAGATCCAAAGGCATGGAAAGAAGCCAGTGTGATGGAAATTCTCTCCACTGAACCTAGTACAGAAGTAATTGAACTCAAACCCCTAGATTACCCTTACCTCAATATTCTAGTAACTTTGACGTTAATCTACTCAACGTGGACTTTAGCTGTAAGCTGGGCGAGAATTCTCGTTAAAGACTGTACCGTTTAAAGAAGGGAGAGATCGTCTGCATCCAAATGAAAGTTTATGTCGGGTGCTTCTTTTGATTGACCCAAAGAGAGATGCCGTATGACTCTGGGCGATTGACAAACTGAGGGTACCTTCTACTGCTCTTCCAATCAGTACTGTACGACCTGCTTGCAGACATATGAGATTGCATGTGACTTGGACTTCCTGAGGATAGATACGAAAAAGGGCAGCTCATACCTTCTTTTACTCGCATGTTTTTGATTAAGTGCAGACACTGTTTTGATAATAGAAAGATGGTTTTCTAATGTGTCGAAGTACGAAGTACAAAGTCAAGAAAGACGCCACAGCATCAGTCTCTAACAATACAAGGATCATCTTAGAGGACTGGTAAAAGTTTCAAGGTGTAGTACCATATTAGAACTGTGTGACTGACTTTTAGTCCGGAGGTATTATTTGAATAATTGCTTCATTTTTCGGGTCAGACTCTTCAATTATAAGATTTTAGGGACGTGCTAAAATGCGAGATTTTTGCCTCTTTCGGTTCAATACGGATGGATTTCTTCTAATAAAATTTATCGTTGGGAGCGCGAAATTTGTGAACTAATTTCATGCTGTCGCATACATCACAGTAAAACATAATAGTTCGTTCCTTCTTTACGTCAATCAAATTTCCTTGTGTGTTCCATGGCTTCTACCTGAGATCTGATTGGACAGGTGAAGGTATTTACCAGAATGGCGGTTGTCAATACGTTTGAGAGAGGGTCGAGATTTTGACACGGGTCAGGGCGATATTTTCATATTTGTGAGATATTCGTGCGACTTACTCTCACCACTACCTAACACCACACGAAAGCAAATCTGTAAGCCCAACTTAAAGCATACGTAAAGCTTATTTTCCACTCCAGTGCTTTTTAATATGTGCTTAAAGATTTGAAATTCTTGTAGTGTAACACGAAGTTAAAAACAGACGATTTTTCTTTCAAATGACTCATCAAATGCCTTCGTGAAATCAATCGACCAGTAAGCTCTTCGCTTAGACTGTAGCTACAAAACCCTAGCATACGTTGTGTTAAGACGGATATATAAAACTGCCCTTCTTGTCTTCTGAATCGACCTGTAAGAACTGTTCATATATACAGTGAACCTGTTCAAACCGGGTGAAACCCCAAGATGGCAGAACTACAGTTGACGGTAAAACCGGAAAGTATAGAGACGACCTTAGTTGTTGGCCTTTGGCCTTGTTTCGTACATACACACAACCTCCTATGATCTCTACCATCTACTTATGTATAAATCATATGTCAGGCCTTTGACAGGGCATTTTATGATTGGATGTAATGTTAGTTGGGTCAGTGTTAGTTGATTGAATTACCCCTAGCCTGGACGACCCAATCACCAACCGTTCTTCTGTCTCTTCAACTCTCCACAATTAATGAGGATGGCTCCTGGTAAACCATAAAATATTACTTATGTTCATATCTGTTTTGTAAGAACGTTACTCGTAACACACCATTGAACTTAAGAGTGGGCCTTGGAGACTACTAATGATGACTTGTTAACCTTGAATTTCAAATCCATGGCTGCTAGCATTCATCAAGATGTATATATCCTCAAGGATAAACAGTTTAGCCCATGTCCAAATTTCGTTAGGCTTGGTGGTTCCGTGACAAGGTTGGATGATGAATTTTGTCCTGGATTATGTTGAATATGAAAGCCATCTGGGGGTGTCCTCCTGGACTTTACCCTTCAGTAACCTCAGCTTACTTTTAGACAGAACACAACTGTGGCTGTCACTAATATAAACATTTGGGCGCTTCGTACAAAAGTGTGTGGCAAAGGACTTAAATCTCTCGTGGCATGTTTTGGTTTTGAACTCAGACCTTCAACTTTATACTGACTAAAATGTTATGATTTTTAGTAACATCTAACACGTGTTTATTCTGGCTAAAAGTGCGTTTTGTATACAGAATATTGTTATATTTTGAATACTGATCGAAGCTGTCTATATCAAAATCACATTTTTTGTATTGATCTTTCCCTTTTGATTGTTGTTTTTATTCAGCGTTTTTCCTTATGAAAACTATGGAAAGTTTATGCAGTTGGCATGGCTTGTCGACATGGAATGTGCCGTATTGCAGCATATGCCAATACACCGAAACATTTCAAACAACAGTTTCTAATCCATTTTCTGCAGATACGTATACAGACAGAAATTGAAGAAATCTTAGCTGTATTTTCATCTAAAACCCTGAAGTAGAATTTTCATAATCAAGTATCTAGGGACAATGACAGAAATGATATAAAGAAGGATTGAGAGAATAGGTACATTTTGCAATGTATGATATGAATGTATGAAAACTATAGGAAAGAAACATGCTGCTACACATAAAGATATATAATCTATATTTCTACGAAGTAGATGATACAATCTCTAGTTTTCTCTATCTATCTTCCACTTAGATCTTAAGGAACACATCGGCATAATACGAGAAGAAATAATGTGTTAAAGAGATCCTTTTGGTTTTTTGTCGTTGTCGGTACACCCAAAATGGACACATGTGGTAGACTTCTCAGTCGTGGTTTTTCTAATTGTGCTGCTGTATTGCCTTTATGAAACGTAAACATACCCTTCACATCTTACAGTAATGTCACAAAAACATTTTAACTATCATACTACTCTTAAAGCGAAGAAATAAGAGTTTATTTTACTGGTATCCCAGCTATACTTTGTGCGAAAATACTGAGAAATGGTTCGGAGACACTCCCTAAAAATCAACCTCCCTGTAGACTAAATACAAAAATAACCCTGACCATATTTGGCGCCGAGTTTTCTAGAAGCTTGCTTAACAGTAGAGTTTAAATATTGTGTAGGGTCAAGTGTTGTAATAACATACTATGTGGGTGTACTTTGGTAATGGTTTAGAGGTAGACATGCCAAAATGTATGGTGAAGAAAGACGAGTCTTGGCCACGAATATACAGGCAATGCAGTGCTGCAAATACGTCTGTATTTTGAGAAAAATACCTGTGTACTTGTATTTTTTACTTTCGTAAACTCCTCATATTATTTAATAATCATACATCATAAACATGTGCTTTGGGTATACATAATTCGCAGTATATTGACGTATATACATGTTGTAAGGAATGTGAGTTGTGTTGCACCTTCATAGGTCAAACATATGACTTCCATGTCTCCATTTTGAAACAGCCAAAAATCTATCTCGAATACCTTTACCAAAGATACTCTTTTAACTATAATTCTTTCAGTTAGTTATTGCTGAGAACAGAGCTTGAACATCCTAAAATCCTCGTCTACAAAATGGCTGTTTTACCATAGCAGGTACCATACCGCTCCGCGAGATATGCGACTTTATGTACACAAAGCACGGACGAAAGGGAAAAAATATTACGCCTTTATGTCTTCTAATCCATTTAACTGTCCGAGGAAGACATTTCCAGAGAAATAGAGGTGCCCTTAAGAACTCTAACGTCTTGAGCCCATAGGAGAAGTAATCGTGTGGATGTGTGAGGCTGCCATCAATGTTATCAAGCGCACACACAGTGCGCTGTTTTTCTCCGGGCATAGCGAAGCGGTTCACAACACGCTATTACAAAACCTCGCTTCCTGAAAACCAGGACAATGCTTCAACACTGTAAAAAGTGTCCAGATGCATATCAACATTACGGACCATTCTTCGTTCTTATTCTATTCTATGTTGACAAAGAATTTAATGTGAAAACTTTTTTTCTGAATTAGACGACACCACGACCACATCTGCATGCCCGCAACCGTACAGGTTTCTGGATTAAGCATATTTTCGCCATTACGTCTGTTTAAGCTACAAATCTTTTTTTCTTCATGCGTGCCAGGCAGATATTAGATTCCAAAGCAATGTTACTCTATAAAAGAAAATGTAATCTTCAATTGTGTGTATAAATCGGGTGTAACTATCTGTTATTCCTTTTGCCTCTAGAGATTGTGCTCAAATCAGGTTTGCGTACAGCGAATTTCTTGTATTTTCAGCGAAATAGATGCAGTAGAAAAAATATAAGCCTGAATCATATTAGCAAAATACAATCTTTTCATCCACATACATAGTCGTTGTTTCCCGAATGCTTTCTTGAAATATTAAAAATTCAAATGTACAAATGTACAGTAAATTAGACGAGTTAACTGGTGTAGCTGAAAGAATACAAACTAAACTATGGGACGCAATCTTTCATTTTGAGATATTCATAGCGAACTGCAAAATAGAGCTCGTTTAGAAAATCGTCACTTGTAGAAACATCACGGA
Source organism: Branchiostoma belcheri (assembly GCF_001625305.1). Classification (NCBI taxonomy): domain Eukaryota; kingdom Metazoa; phylum Chordata; class Leptocardii; order Amphioxiformes; family Branchiostomatidae; genus Branchiostoma; species Branchiostoma belcheri. Next base: position 1,170,825 of record NW_017803965.1, on the reverse strand, counting down.
ACTATCATGTGTGTGTGTGTCGCTCTAAATCTTCCTTGAACTTTTCAACTTTGTCTGCCAGTCATCTTGAGCGAACCCTAAGGACTTGTTTCTTACGTACAACAAGGGAATAAAGGGTTCCTTGTAATTCTAAAAACAACGCATGCGATGTGTCAAATGAGAGTATGAAAAATAACCTGCATTATTTCCATCCATCAAGTATTAACCTGCATTACTCTTATGGATATTCTGTTATTCTTAGACATCTCAAATGGGCGATCATATTCCAAATCCAGATTTATTTAGCTTCTCTGTACAATATTTTCCCACGAATGTATTACTGAAAATACAGACTGTGGAAGCAAATCAAAACTGCCAAACACTCATTGTATTCAGTGTATGTCCGCCTAGTACTGCTACTGTGATATCGTGTAAAATATAAGTATATTTTGTTTCTGATTCAACGAAATAATTCGTAATGCCTTCTGTTTTTACAGTATACATTGTAATAGATGTTGATACAGGTATATGTGCCGTAGATACTGAATTACTGGTATATTGTTAACGGCACTACTAGTTTGAAATGCTAGGTACATTCTACATATGTCCTGTAAAATTTGATATACTTTGCCGATATACTCCAAAATCTCCAAAAACGAAATATCCCATTTATACATTCGTTACTTTTACCATCGAAAAATGAGTTATTTTCGTATTTCATCTTCTGTTTGGATCTGTGTATCTGTATCTTTTCGTGTATTGGAGTTAACGAATTTTCCTTGTTTTGAAAATGAAATAAACATGTACCTCCCAGCGTATTTTATTGAAATTGAAATGATTGAAACATATGGTTGGGAAGACCGTAGCAAACTTACCCTGAAAAGATCGGCTAACAGTATATGACATATACGAATATTCGTTCAAACTACCAACTGAAACTCAACGACTCAACAAACAATACATATTGTAGCGATTACAACAAGTACATTTTAATCATTTCCTTGCTTGCATATCACACAGAGTATAGTCCTATATACATGTGTAGTCCACTTTTCATACATATTCTTACATCAAGTCAAAAGCAGTACAATTGGTAAGATTTAAAAGTCCATATAGACTGTATGTGTGAAATACATCACTGAGTTTTCTAGAAGTTCTGTACAACGGTATCACACCTTCACACCTTGAGATCACTACATTGATAGATAGACCACTTCAAATAAAACGTGCACATTAGTTTGATGTAGAGCCACAGTAAAACAGTGTAATTAGCGCTATGTAAGACGTAGTGCACCTGATGCCTAAAATCACAGAATAAACTTCTACCTCTTACAACCACGAAAAATACACGTTAACAAACTTTATAACATCGTTTGGGCATACTTTACGCTTTGTATAATATATCTATAATAGAAAAAAACTTAGAAGTGACATTAAACCACAGCATATATCTTGCAACTAAACTAATGCGAAATACCGTCCTTGTACAATGTACGATAACAAAGTAGTGCCCAATTGCTGCATGTATTCCGTTAACTTTTACATTCGTATACTTCAAGTGATAGATAGGACAATATACAGAATGAGCGAGTGTAATTTTTTGTTTAGAATTGCTGTCATTTTGTACACCTCTTTTGTGCAGCAAATTGAAGCGCTAGATTGAAATATTCCATCGGCCCGAAGCCCATACGAGCCGCGGGTTTTCTAGTGCAATCGCACGGTAGAAAGGGCAAGAGAATTCCGACTACACACAACATTATAAATCTATACTACACAGTTTCTTAAGTTATAATTTCATAAAAATTCCACTATGATTAAATGCATTATAATAGCGTCTATGTTTAAGTGAAGACAAGACAAGTGCATTTTCATTTTGTCATATGGATACAAATTTTAGTACTTACAATGACTGGGTGCACTTAGTAAAATGTGTACAGAAAAAGACCACGACATAAGGAAATTTTAAGAAAAAAGCGGCTAGACGAATTGCAGTGGTTTTTGGAACCTCGCACAACTTAGAGAAATTTTGGTCAGCGTTGTAACTTCGGCGTCATAAACAAAACACAATTTATGGAGGTCCCGAAAGAAAGGTGTCGTAATTTTTCTTTGCAACAAGCTCTGAAAAAAAATGGTTCAAAAGGCTGACATCTTTATGAAGACTTCTACATACGTATGGTGACGTTTTTCGCAGAGATACTCAGGTTAATATTCAAGCCAGTCCTTTTGTATTTGTAGAAACTTGGTAAAAACAGGCCAGGTCGTCGCCTGTCACAAGTTGGCTGCCTCGCTATTCGGTTACTTTTCCCGCGTCCTAATTTTGTCACTACCTATAAATGTCGTCTCGTTCCAGTTTAAGAGCCTCATTTGCATACCGATAAACATAGGTTATGCATAAAAGTCGTAAAAGTATGACTGCCTACATTTTACCTCCGACAAAATGATCGGGGATTAGACTGAAGGGGTTCGCTGTACCATTCTTCGCCCAGGTGACACCCCAGGGTTTTTTTGATATCGCCGAACTGGGTCGCGAGTTTAGGACGAGAGGCGTCGCCCGGGAAGTCCACAGAGAGAGAAATAAAAATCGCATCGAATAAAAACCTTTCACGGTTGTCTGGGAACTTTTGCTTGGCGTTCCCCGGTGGTTTTTATGATGTTTTGTTGTACCTGTTTGATTTACAGCTGTTTCCCTAGTAAAACGCTGGGCTTTTTGACGATAGCTGCACAGACCAGACGGTGAGACGGGGAGGGAAGCGAGGCGCGGTGCGGGGATTTTGTAACGCGGACAGCGCCGTCTGTCTTTTCTGCTAACACTTCTCAAGCCCTGCGCTACATTTCTGGTAAGTGATCTTTCACCCGTGTCTGTTTCACGTCCCCGGGCTAGCCTGCCTCTATTTCCTGCCGCTGAAATGAACCCGATTTTCGTTCCGCCGACGACATGCATCACCCGCGCTAGGGGCGCCACACGGACTTTGTCCGTATATCCTCTCGGAATACCTTTTTACAATATTTGCGCTGCGGCGGTGGCACCAATTCGTCTGGCGCGACCGGTACCAGCGCTAACGCGGGCGCTAAACACGTCCCAACGTCAACCATCAATCCCAAACTGATGAATCGGTATTTCGTCAGGCCAAGGCGCGCCATTTCTCAATTCACTCCACTTAGCCGCCCAGAGACATTTGCGTGTACACCTCTGCATTAGACCTTACAGACGCACGTAAGCAATCCACCCATAGGGAACCATATATCAGGATATTTCAAGTGTTTGCGTCTGCCTTATTTCGTCGACGTGTGTTTCGAGTGTTAGCAAGGGTCGGGCAGACAGACAGAAAAGATTAGCTAGATCTAATCTGAGTTTTTTGGCAAGCGCATTTCGGCGGGTAGTTTTGTGCCGAGGAAAACGCCATATTGCGATTTGTGGCAGCTACAAAAAAAAACAACGCGACGTGACGTCAAGAAAAATCAACGCGGCGACGTTAGAAAAAAATTGAATACATTCATCTTCCGTTATCTAAACGTAATCCTTTTATCACATCATTTGTATTGTCGTGCAGCACGCATGTTATATTCATTTTGCACTTAAAAACATTTCTATTTTGTTAGAAATAATAAGAAAAATTAGAATCACAACCTGCATTTAACCACTATAGACACACAAGACACATGATGCGTATATTCAAATCGCTCTTAAAGTAAGTAACATAGTTTTTTTCTAAACGTCCAATGGAGGCAGAATTTAGATAACACCTTGGAGACTTGTTAACCCGATGTTCAACCCAGATTTTGCCCTGTCTACGTCCGGCAAGGTCACAAGTATTCTAAAAACTTCGGTCGGGCTATGCCGTATCCTAAATCTGCTTACAAAACGGCATCCGCTCGTTCTGTCGGGGCACGGGAAAGAAATTTGGTCATCGTTAAGTATAGAGAGCGGTTTGCATAACACGAATAATTCCTCCAAGCAATTCACCTGTGCGAAAAACATCTTTTGTGTCAACTAAAGTTCAAAGGTTCATTTTAGCTAAGACTGGTTGGATTTGGATTTGACGTGTTATATGTAAATATATATATATACATCGGTCTCTTGGTTACGCTGTGTCTCATGGTTTTAACTCTTGAAGAATTCCTCTGGGCGATTTTTACGTTTCTAGTTGATTTTTGTCTTCTTCTTTCTTTCTTTTCATGTTTTTAAGAAGCTCTTCTTGCATTTCATTCCGTACCTGGAAGAAAAGAAAAGAACATCATTAAAAAAAGTACACACACGAGATGACCACATCAGTGAAATACCTACAGAAATAAAGTCTACTTTCACATAAGTATTTCCGTTCATAACCATCCAAAATGGGTATACTACATATAACAACAGTCAGTGACATATACATATATCCAAAGGATTACAACGCAAAAACGTCTATCTTAAATACAGGGTAAAAATAAACAAATGTGTATAGAACAGACAAACACTGCTGTAGATGTGCATAAATCACTACATGGTTACAAATTAGACGAAAGTTGTTTACTAAGTCGTGATACAGCCAAACTGTACACCACATAGTCATGTATTCCTTTGTCCCAAGCGTTTTATTTTTCCGTAGAGAGTCATGATTTTACAAATCACTTGTTTGCATGTAGGCTACCAAATTAAAAGACTGCGTCCACGGTGCATTTGATCGAGTAAAAATGGTTCGGCGGGAGGTTTCTGTCAGGGGCACAGAAATGCACTTTATCATGATGGCGGAAAAGAAAAATGGCGGCTGTCCTTGTGGTAAGGTCAGCTATCGGCCATTGCTGTTTTCAAAATGGCGGACCTGATTTTTCTGCTCTGCCAGATATAGTTAAAGTACAACGCTTTAAAACTGAAGTTATGCGTATTTTTGACTTCTAGATCTTTTGTGCCTATGTCAATGAATGGAATATGTATCGGTTTTATTCGGTTAAATATCATGTAATTTTGAAGTGTAGTCGTGTGGTAGTTTTTGTTTAGATTTTGCCGTGGACGTGAAGCATCTGTGGTCGTATTTGTGACTGCATGATAGTACAGAAACATATTAACTATGGTATAAAATGTACAATATGATGGCTTGAAATAGATATTTCGTTTTCTTAAAAAGAAATTTTAAACTGTACACGTGAGTAGTGTGATAGCAATTGTACACATGTACACACTGTTAGCTGTACCAAAACGTACGATGTTTCTGCATTGGAGATATACTTACATATCTTTTCGGACTAATATTTTATAAAGAAAGAAAGAAATGTTTTTCATTTCCTTGTTATTTCTGTGAATATAACTCTAAGAAAACACAATTTTATTCATACACATTCAAATCATAACGACTGGAAAGAAATACAGCAACTAAACAGTAGGCTTTTTACTGAGAAAAACTTCCGTCGGTATTGTGAAAAAAAAGTATTGACTAAGTCATATCAATAGAATTTTTGATGAATAGCAAATTTTAAATCTAGACCTTCTTTTATAATTATATAATTGTCAACTTGCGTTAATTATCCTTATTCTAGACTGGGTTTTCTATATATAAACTATTAACAAGCCGGTTGTGAACATGAATAAGTAGAACGGTTCTGCATATGCGTTTATCAACATAAAATTGCGATTAATTTTAGCAAATGCGTGACCGTTCAATGTTATGTTTGTTAGCACAAAGACATTAAGTATGAAGTTTTATAATGATAGATTGGTAAAATAACAAGACCATTTTCGTGACTTTCGATAACAGCAACAACACATGAGAAAGTGCGTCATCAAATTTTTCACTCTGCGAAAGCCAGGGTCTGCAACACTTGACAAATGTTTCAATCAACTTTCAATTACTTTAGCTACTCACTTTATATCAAATTTCTGCTGCTTGCATGTCTTTCGTGATTGTATTTTATGGTAAAAACTAATGATAGAGGGCAATGCATGGCAGTATGTTGTATGAGAACGTAAATAGATACATAAATATCTACATGAGTAATTTTCCCGTATTTCAATGCTAACAAAGGGTAATAATCACATTTAAAATGCAATGTGGATGGTAGTAAAAGTGGTGACTTACATGTGTGTCTAGGTTGAGGTATTTTTCCCATTGATAACAAGGAAATTGTTTGTTTGTTTCCTTATATTTCAATTCTGAAAAAAGGGTACTTATATGTGGAATGCATGGTGGAGGGGACAAGAACGCTACATGTGTTTGTGTCTCGGTCAGTGTATTTTCACCATTTACAACATGACATTGTGTGTTAGTTTCCCCATATTTCAATTCTGACAAAAGGTACACGTACTAACCATATCTAGAATGCATGGTGGGTGATCCAAAAACGTTATATGTGTGTTTGAAGTATTTTCACCTTTTGCAACGCGAAATTTTTGTGGTGACATCGCATTTTCTTGATGTCGTAGGACAAATTCGAAGAAAGAAATTAAAAACTGTCATAAACAGAACTCAAAACTACAAGCTGGATTCAAAACAGTTCTTAGTTGATAGCAAAGCACTGCATCTGTATTCAACAGACACTTTCTAAAGCGATTCTCTGTTTATGCTGTCGAAAATCTGACCAATTCCTGACCACGCATATCTTTAACCATTAAAGGCAAGCACTCTTGGGCGGTCACAATTCCTACTTCCTACACTCTGGTTTAGACGTGCAAAACAAGGACGGCATAATCCAACTAGAGCCCCTTCTTTACCCCGAGACGATATCTCTTTGCCCGGTATTTGGCACTACACTTGGGGCTGAACCCACCATCGTATATCACGGCACCTACTGTAAGATATAACCTACAACGGAAATACTTGACCGAACCAAGACCAAACATGGAACAAAACATGTAGCTACTCCCTACTGCAAAAGTCAAAATTTACTACAGTTTTCTTCACTGAAATATTAGTTCGTATGCATCAGGTTTTAATTAGAAGAGAAATAGAATCGAATGGTTTTGAGTAGTATACCGTTGCAATAATCAAAACAACTGTGACTTTAGCCACTACACAGTATATTCCAAATAGGCTTACATAGCTTAACCTATGGGATATATACTGGTAGCGTAAAACGTTTAATCGGGTTGTATTCCTATGTTCATTTATATAAAAACAACGGGAAATGTGGGTTCTTTTCTTGTGTAAAACATTTGTTTTGAGAAGCAAGTTTTCAATATTTTTTCCCGATTACTTTGGACTTACATTTGTGTAATACATACAAGAGATTTAACAAAGAACACAGAAACATACAATCACAATATGTAGCCATGGATGTGACCCTTCGTGTTTTGTTAGAAATAGCGTTTTCGCTCTGTGCAGTTTCGGGTTTGCATGGATTTCATTTCTTGAAAACGAATCTTGCATGTATAAAAACCCATCCCAAATTTGCAGATAAACTCCAAGCCCTCTGCATTTTTATCTTATTGTGTTCCCAAAAATTATTGACTGAAAGTACAAAAAAATATGCACATCAGATGTATATACAAAACCGGACATTTTACATTACTATACCACAGTAACATCAACACACACAGTATTGTGCATTTGCTACGACATTGCTTAAGTCTGAACCTTAGTCGCTGTTGTTGTTATAGCAATTCTTGATGTTCAAAAGTATCATGCTCAAAAGTTGATTAGTTTCGATGCAATATTTTATTTTTCTTAGTATCGTACTGAAGGAATATGCCCGTGTTGCAATGTACCCTACACTAGTTACCAAAAACGTTTGTGACCCAAAAAACATATCTGAAGATACGGCCACACATTGGTGTATACTACTAACGATATTCTCGTTTTTCTTAATTCCAGATTTTGTTAAAACCCAAAATATTTTCAATCTATAACGTATCGTCCCATTTCATAAAGTTAGTTTTGCATTCCACAGTTTTTATTCGTATGTATGAATATGGCAAAGGCTACTGTATGGAAAGAAAACAATCTAGGCATAAAATTCATATTTCTGTTAACTCTTTAGTTCATTTTGTCACTGTTATCATGGGTAGAGAGCTCCAAAATTCTGGGTCAAACTATGAATTCTTAGATGTTTTGATAATAATTATAGAATATAGAACCGAACTTCTTTTGATTGGAGTGTTCTTGGACAAGAGTACATCTAAGAAATCAAATAACGTAAACTGATTATGATTTAGAATTGCATTACGATTTATCTATTTCCTTTATGAATTGTCCAAGTTACTTGACAGAGAGTATATTAATAACAATGAAAATTCCTGATGGAGAATTATATATTACATATGAGTTGATGAAGACTATATTCATAATTCAATGATTCCCAAACGAAGCAAAAATGAAATGTCATCAAGCGAAACTGTTCCATTTTAGAAGAATCAGAAAATGTACTGAAAGCAACTATTCTTATCCATATTTAGGCTGCACCAACAAACAATTACATTAAATAAGAAAATCACAAAACTCATGTAGCACAGACAAGCATAAAATTCTAACAGTTCAGGGCCAGTTATTATAACCTACTATTCTTTTTCAGCCAGAAACGTGTATTATATTTCTCCTAGCTTCCAAATGTATGTATTTTTTCAAGCTATATCTTTGGTTGTATAGATAGCTTGTACCTACGCTAGTTTCTAGTACTTTTCTATATCAGTTTCTGTTTATTTCGTTCGTTGAAATGATAAGAGGAATACCAAAAATCAGTCTCTAACACCTTGGATTATCTTGTCAAAGACTAGGAAACGAAAGCAACACCTTTCAAGTACTCTCTCCCAAAATGTAGGTTGTTGTTCTCACACTTTGGAAGCTGGGTGTTAAAATTACCCCATGGTTAGCCCAGTTTAGTTCACCAGACACGCAAGTGTTTTCAAGTAGGTCATTTAGTCTAGACACGCCAAAGTTTAACTTCGAGTTAATGTGAGGGGTTGGAGAATTTATGGGGTTGAAGAACTAGGTAGACTGGAGGTCGGGAGTGGGGTATATGTGCCCGCCACAAAGTTGTGTTAAGCTCTAAGCTTGCTGTATATCCTTGCGTGCTTCCTAATAGGGGTATTCAGGGAGTATCGCCTGTGGCAATAGACCTTTGTGCCATCCAAGGGACCTTAGAAAAGGTACTGTGAAGATATAGTTTTGTGCCTATGCTAGTCTATTCATTTAAGAACACCAAAGCATACGTATATGCTCTAAAATATCACATCTCTATAGATATTATAGTCCTCAGAGACTATATGACTTCGATTATGTATATTAGAAACAATCATATACAACTGCGTAATCTTTCTCCATAATACAAACTTATAAAAAACTGTTTGCAGACTTTTCTTTGTGATCATTTGATAATACATTACTACACTTTGTTGTGGTTGTTGAGGTCAGTATTCCAGTATTTGTATCAAATTCGAAGAGGAACACAAGGCACTAGTAGTACTGTGGGATCCGTACTAAATACCAGAAATGCCTAATCTTTCAAACTTTAAAACGTCAATGCCTGTTCACGTATATATTCATTTCATGAGTGTCTGTCATTATGTATGAAGTCTTGGGTGGCTATTGAAAGTTAAGGTGCAATGGCACCGTTGCCTTTCTAAGAAATATCTGTAGACATTTGCTTACTGTTCACGCTATCTTGACGTAATCTTGACTAAACACAAACCTTGCTTGGTCACTTTCTAAGATTCAGTAGTATGTAAAATAGTCTCCCTGGTCTTGTGAGGGTAAGAGGTATACTGAAGCACTATATAAAGATCTTAGACACATTGTGGGGTCCCATGGCTAGCACACACATGATAGTCAAAAACTAAAACACATTTACATACCTTTAGTGGACGAAACCTACAAATATAAATCTAAACTATAAGCACTCCAAATTTCTTTTTGCACAACAGATTTCCATCTATAGGTTATGATATCCCGAATATCAAACATAGGGCAACTTAGCAGGAATATTTTGCAGACTATTTCAACTTCGACAAAGAAAACAAGCCACACTGCGACTGTTGTATAGGGCCGCTTAAAATGTCTTAAAACTCAGGTATGTTAACACACGTCTATTTGTGGTCTCTAAGGTTAAGAAGACTGTGTTAAAAAGTACAGACCTTAGTGACAAATCGTTTATGGCGTGTGTTGTTCGGGCTGTCAAAAAAATCTCGGATCTGTGTTCCTTACCACTGCAACAAACGGAATCCACGCGTAATCACGCCAAACCTCGCGATATTCTGGGGTCCTGATCGCCAACACATCTGGGTGTCGGGGTCAGCTCACCTCCAACCTTACGGGTCAAGGTACTCGTATGTAAAAATAAAAACACTCATAAGTACAACAAAGACGACTCTAACGTTGTCACGTACCTTTCAAGCATTTACCACACTTAATGCCTGCTTCGTTAGATCTTTTGTTCTCGCTAAGTATGATGTAGGGTGACTTTAAGTGAGGCAGCCACCAATTCTAGGTTAGTAACTTTTTTTATTACAGTAGAATGGTGTCAGGGTCGTGGCTTTAACACCTTTTAGTGTTAAAGTCAGGTAACCTTACTGTAACACCTGTGTGGTCACTACTTAAGGTAGCACGCATTCTCTATGTACTACTACCTTAAGAAAACTGAGGACCCATATTAGACATAAGGAAAACTAAAAGTATCTTAATATAATTTGCGTACCAGAACGTATTTCGGGATATATTTTGTAATGGACTTGTTTGCACTTCTTTCTGACATATAATTACTTGCGGAAGATTAGCGTAAAAATGAGTTATAGCTGTCTATTATTTTGTTCAGTCATTACACATTATATACCGTCCATTACACACCAATAACTTAACCTATAGTCAAAGCGGGTATTGTGTTACATATCCTGTCTTCTATGCAACATTGTTGTTAAAAAAACAAGCTATATCCACATATGTGTATAAAGGAGTATTAGTAGCAACATTGCAAAATGTCTACTACTATGCATCACTTGTGCCGTCATTGGGTGTAAAAAAAAGTTATGTTAAAAGTAGTCAACTGGGATTTGAGGCTTTTATCATACACGTGTGGATGGTTTTATAAAGATCTGCCTCATTCGTCTGTGTATACACATGGTTTCCTAAGTGGGAAGAGATAGTATGAAGAGCCAGGGGGTAGTGAGGGTTGAAGCATACCACCCTGTATACTCAGTGGGGACTCTGATCGCATCCTCAGATAGAAGGTAGCACCAGATTAATGACCGGTACATTCGGAGCGGTTATCGCGGGTTTTTATCTGTGAGAAGTCACGGGAAAAACACAGTCTTCCGTCACACGGATGGTCAGGCTCCTAGCCGCAGGTGCAAAAGATGGATCCAAGAGATAACAGAGGACCGCATTAATGGATCAAAGAGTTGGCAGTATCAAGATGTGAAGGACGATATGTCAGGAGTCGTTTACATCTTATCAAGGAGACGGCAAGACGTCTTGGTGTTTTGTATACACAGAGGTGAAAGGGGACCGTTTGTTTCAGCCCTCAAACCAGGTGTTCGATCTTAAACTTGGACTTTTCCTGTCAGTTTCACTGCAAGAGGAACACAAAAGATCAGAGATCGCAAAACACAAACAAATCCACCCTCTGTATATCCAACCGTTGCTTTTGACATCTTCTTTTTCTTTCGTAAAGACAAGAGGCTTTAATATTTCAGGAAACAATGTCAGGATATACACACATCCTGTTGGTAGATAAGATAGTTGTGGTGCAACATTCCACGCAGGTTTTACCACAAGAAAACGGATGTGTCATAACAATAGGCATTCACCTCAACAAGGTAAACCTTATGAACCTCAACAATAGTCTAAGGTGAGGCATGTAATTTCTTCTCTTCTTCAGTCATGTATTTCTCAGCATGTTATACTTCTTGTCGACGTGAATTTTATCGGTGAAGCAGTGGAAAGAGTTTCTTCCGTGCGTTTAGCGTGAATCTGATAAGGTGTTCTCCCGAGAACAGAAATCTCACTAGGGGCTGCGTTTAAGGAGAGATACCTGCCGTTTTACAACCCCGATCATTGGCCTATGTACAGATGGTCATCTCGTGTTCTACTTTATAGATCAAAAGGCTCCTATCTCTCTACACAATTTTCTGACCGAAACAGCTTTAATGGGATACGGTAGTAGTTCGCTGCAGGCAAGGTAAGACCGCCGAGCAAAAAACAAGTGCCACACTCTTTTTGTGTAGTTTTTTTGCAGGCCAAAATATAAAATGAAAGGAGATATGAATGAATCAAACAAGGAAGAAATGGCTGAAAGAATTAATGATTTATTCAGAAAAAAGAGAGGAAAGAAAAAGAATGAATGAATGAATAATAGCATTAATAATGTTTAAGTCCTCTTCATAAATATTTAAAAATTTCATCGCAGCTTAATATCTAAATCAAAATTACAAATGGATAATGAATGGGTAAAAACCTTAATATTTAGATGCACATTAAGTATTTCTTTGCAAACATTATACAGATGTGCACGATTTACAATGTCTAACTTCTTCATCAACATAAAGGAACAAGACCAGTCTTCTTTGTTGAAATTTTCTGAAGGCTTGTGTCGAGTTCGTACTTTTTTTTACTTATTTAAGTACATAATGACAACTTGTGCGATCTCGCAAACATATCCAATTAAACAATCCTAGCTCATAAACATTGCGATATTATAGGAATCTACGCACAGCAGAAAATACTTCATTCAGTATTTCCCAAACAAGTACACATAGGTCTAACCGTCAAGCACAAAAACTTATGGACAGTGTGACAAACGTGTAACCCTAGATAAAGATGCGAGAGAGAAATTAGTTCCTTCCTCCTTCTAGAACCATAAAACGGCAATACAATACACATTAAGATTGCTATCTTTAGATGTACCCGTCTTTTTTTCTCTTATCTTTTAATAAGGTTTACATCTGAACTGCGCTCGTAGGATTTTCAGTGTTTTTATTTTCGTACTCGGAGGTGGATATGACAAAAAAAATTCACGTTGTTTCTCTCTCATATTTAGATTCAAATTTTGTATCTTTGTTTCTTTCATATCATACTATTTTTCATCCAACTGTCTTTTCTTTTTTTTTTGTATCTGGTCGTCTTAATCTATGTTCAACCAACATCTTGTCTACGCCTTTTTTGATATTGGAACTTCTAACTCAAAGATGAAATCTGTTAGTATTTCAAACGGTAGGAAAACGTTTACTGCAAATCAATGGATGGTTGTGTGGAAGCTGTGGATATGATTTTACGACACTTTTCACCGCCTTTGCGGCAGCCACCTGCGGACTATCACCTGTAGAGAGAGACAGTACATTCAACAGGCATGAAATATTATACTTGCGTGTCTAAAGAGCCCTTTATACCGAGACATTACGTAAATTGGTATTCATATCTAATATCCTTAGCCAGGGTCAGTTATTTCCCGGAGGACTTGCCCTCCCTTCCTAGTCCCTCCCTCCCTATTCCCGCGGGAGTACGTTTTTACCTCATGAACTATCGCGTGAACTCAATTTCACCCTTGGCTTGTAAACGTGTTTAAGGACGTGGGTTAGGGTCGTAGGAGACATGTATGTTTCGCTTTTATTGTGCTTTAAATTTCAAACTCTGGGCGAACCCAGGAGGCTCAGGCGTCGGCCATTCCGCCGCTCGTTTTCCACCTACGGACGGTGGTACTTTGGCTCCTTTTAAGACTTTTTCCCCCTGTTCTTGATTTCTTAATGCTACGTCTTGGTTTATAACTTGTAGGCGTGACTGCCATCGTCCTTGGTGATGTACTTTCTAGACGTCAAAGAAACTATTCTGTGTGAGGAAATAGCAAATCATAGGCAGAGATGAGTGGGACTCTACTGTACTCTACTCTACTCTACTCTACTCTACTCTACTCTACTCTACTCTACTTTACTCTACTCTACTCTACTCTACTCTACTCTAGTCTACTCTACTTTACTCTACTCTACTCTACTCTACTCTACTCTACTCTAAAAGCATGAACTCTACTCTAAAAGCATGAACTCTATTCTATTCTATACTATTCTACTCTAGAGTAGAGCAGAGCAAAGCAGAGTAGAGTAGTGTAGAGTAGAGTAGTGTAGAGTAGAGTAGAGTAGAGTAGAGTAGAGTAGAGTAGAGTAGAGTAGTGTAGAGTAGAGTAGAGTAGAGTAGAGTAGAGTAGAGCAGAGTAGAGCAGAGCAGAGCAGAGCAGAGCAGAGCAGAGCAGAGTAGAGCAGAGCAGAGCAGAGCAGAGCAGAGCAGAGCAGAGTAGAGTAGAGTAGATCAGACTAGACTTAACACTATCACATTAGGAGAAACTCCCGTTACGTTCCATTGAGTATTAAAAGCCGGACGTCGGAATCTGGACAGACCGCCACATCCACAAACGTCTAACCGTTGAATGACAAAGTGTTCCTAAGCTATGTTGGCCGGTCTACAATGGTTTTTCAGGCGATGGTAGATTTAGTGGTGGGGCCAAGTACAAGAGCCAATGTCTTTTTACTACGTCACGTGGGATGCACAGTTGTACGAAATGAACAAATGTGTTGCCCTCTGACCTTTCGCTGTTGTGCTCTAAAATGCGTCCCGGGGGACTACACCGGGACCCAACGTGCTTACACTTTCACGGTGTATAACGTACGCTTTTCTACGCTGAAATAAAGAAAACTAATGTCCCTAACGCTTACCTATGGGAATATTTAGGATGTTAAATGGCTTTTTATGTGTCGCGAACAATGCACGCAATGAATTAAACCCGCAATAAAAGCTATTACATCGACTAATTGGTCCACAAATAAAGAAAAGGGCTTAGCAAGTGCAGTTCGCATACATCGCTGTACATTCCGAAATGACATTTTGCGATCGATGACTGTAAGGATTAAAGTAGAGAAAAAAAGGTGAACAATGCGTTCTTGTGTTTAAAATGCGTCTGGAAATCTTCACGGATAGGCGACAGTGTCAATGGTTCGCATTTGACATTTTTCAGAGACAACGCTCTGTAGTATCAGCCGCGTGGTTTCTTTTGTCGGAGAAAAGAACAAAAGGTTCGGAGTCGTTCCTTGCTTTTGTGTGACGAGTTGACGTAGCTTCGGGAGTAGCATTGACCTTAGAATCACCCCCCGAACGCAGCGCGGTTGGCGAAACACAAACTTTGGCTTAGAATACCACTCTTCGCCGCACGTGGCAGGTTTTAACGCACTCCCCATAAAAACTGTATCAAGTTCGTGTGTGCCTAGCAAGCCTACCAGCTCTCAGCCAATAGAATCGTAGGGTGGGAAATCCCAAAGATGAGATTTTTTTTAAGAATCATTTTCGGAGTATACGCTGAAAAGATGGCAAATGTCGAGTATATCGGAATGTGTGATCGACAGGGGAGTGTTTATTGGCTGGGTGCGGTCACGTGGTGTTAAGAGTGTAGGGCAGAAAGGAGCAGGTAGACTTGACGGTAGTTAGAATAAAATATGCTACGGAGAAAGTCGCGGGACAGCGGCCGAGGAGAGGAAAATTATGAGCCCAAGCCATGACAAGCTCCTCACCTATTGCTGGAGGTTTCCTTCTGGACGCCTACATTAGCGGCGGCAGCGCGAACTTGTACGGGCGACCCGGGTTGTGTATGACCGGTAACGGCGCTTTGGACAGTGCACACTGGCAGCCGTGTGCTCGCATCCCCCCGACTTCGGACGCACACAACGCGCGAGCCCTCTCCTCGTCCTTGTCCCCTCACGACGCGCCTTGGCCAGGGATCACTGGCGGTTACTACGGTACACAAGCCGTGGACTATACACCCTCGATTGACCACTATTCCCTGTCCTCCGGCATCAAGAGAGAGAGCCACTTTCGTGCCAAGAGTGCCAGCGAACGCTTCGGGTGCGGTCAAGACAGTATGATGGCACAGTTCTTTCCTATGGAGAGGAAGCTACCACATCCAGACTACAACTACCTAAGATATCAGTACAGCAGCAATGGTAAAGACTATCACAAGCTCTCCAACTCCACGCACGGAGGGGGGCCAACGGCGCCGTCAGGTGGCCTATTCGCCGCGACAGACAAGCACGCCGGCGGGCTTGGACAGTGGAGTGCCCCGCCAGGTCCCACAACAGGACCCGTGAGTAACAACAACTTCACCGGGGCCGACTCCCACCCAAACACCGCCTGTTCCACGCCCCCAGCCTCGATACCCAGCAGCACCAACGGAGCCAGCCCTCTGCAAGGTACTCCCTCCTACTTTATTATCCTTATCTCAGAAAGTCAATAACGTTCTATCAGGACTAGTATATACGTAAACGTTAGATTCCGATCGTCTTACACTACATCGACTTACACGGGTGTACAATTTGGCATATTCCGTATGAAAAATGTCTTTCTGTTGTAATGGGCATCTCTAGGGGGTTGCCACGATAAACGTTTCCTGAAAGGGTAGGTCGTTTTCATCAGAGAACCCCCTTCGTGGTCACCTCCGACAATACAGAGGTTGTAGTAAATTATACCTACAGGGAATCGATCTTTTCCTCGTGTAAAACACCACGACTTGTGTCAAACTGATTTGCTCTGCCCAAGAATCATAGCCTGCACCGATCCAAGGGAAACATCCTCGTGCTTACAAACACTTTTCTCTCTAAAAAGACCACAAAATATCTACAAAATACACGAGGTAGGTTTTTTTAGCATCTTAGATACTCCAGAAAGACTGGACCACATGTGAGACACTTATTGAAGTAAGATACTACGACAGATTCTGACTTGTCATATCTATGTAAGAACCTCAAGTAAAGTCATCCTGAGCAAAAAAAATTCCTAGCTGATAGAAATATGTTTTGATTTATACCGATTTGAGTAGTTTGTATATAGTTTTTTCTAAAGATACTATTTTATGACTATATTTCATTGGCTTAGCTGACCAGTGCAAAGTTTGACCACATATCATAACGAGGGTGTCACTGCCAGTGGTCAGAACTGACCGTAACGTTGGACAGATTCTGGGGGGTCATTCTGGTCAAGAAGAAGCATGTGTCTCTTCCAATCCAGCTCAGTTAAGGAACTGAGAAGACTTCAAGCTCCATCAGTATACACCTGTGTGTTTAAGAATGTAAAAAAATTCCAAAACTTCCACTTGCCAACAGACATCCTATAGATACAGCCAACTGTCACCTAAAACGTGGCTGTGCGCTATCACATACATGTAGCTACTTGACAACTATCGAATCCCAACAGCGAAAAAAAAAGGGTACACCACCAAAGTAGTAAAAATCCATTCGCCTTGCCATTTCTAGACTTTAAAAAGCATTTGCAGGTCGTCTTACCTTCAAATTAACTGTAGTTATTGGTGTGTAACATAACAACATTTAGGAGAGAACATCTAGATAGGTAGAGATGGCATCCAAATGTAGTACGGGTTTAATATACCCGTTTTGGGGCTGTGTAGAGGACTCATGGCTCCCACGCGGCTACCAAAAGTTCAGGCTCCAAATTTCATTACACCTCCATAGCGGAGACAATCGCACATAACCCGTGCACTTTGCTCTTCGAGGGGGAGATCTTTTAATTCAATGTCCCCCTTGTTCCTCATTCGCCAGCAAATCTATCAAGATCAGGCGACATTTGGACCAGTCTACCCTCTCCATTCCGGCGCTAAATTACGAACAAAGATGAGCCGAGATTTCCTAGGAGATTTTCTTTGAATCAGACCCGATTTTATCCGTTGTGCCCCCGACCACTGCGCGGCCACGCTACGGTAAAAAGCGTCCACCGTAGGAAAATTAAATCTGTAACCCGTGTACACATTGGTAAGCAATCATGGCTGTCGTAGACGTATCACTGTCGGTGGTCCCCAAAACAATACCCCTATCTGTATCCTAGATGGCCTTAATTTCTCGTACAACCGACCATAAAATGATCTGAAGACTCCTACACATGTCCGCGTATCATTGTGGTTGGTGGTGTAGTCATTAACTCTCGACCCTGTAAAGGTAGCATTTTTACAACCAGCCTCTAGGAGGCGCTGTTGGTACATGTGGGATTCCGAGCTTTACAATTTACAACCTTTGGGGTCGCCCATCGCGAGTTACAATACTGTTAATGATTCTTACAGAATAAGCCTCTTCGCAAGGCTTCTCTGTGATATATAAGTTGTTTGCTCGGCCCTGCTGAGGACAGCGTAGCTTCTGACGTGTCCTTGTAAATTTTCGAGGCTAAAGGAGCCATTCATGTTCGGCCGAATCTAGGCCGCGGATTCCTGCGAAAACTTTGGACAAACACAAAAGGCGTTTCAACAACAGGAAACACAACGTACCAATAAAAAAAGCTATGTTTCTTATTCAACCTTGTCATCTACCAAGGCATTCTACATGAACTATAACCAGTATATAGAGTATAATATAATGTTTTCTTCGTGAAATATTTATACGGTGTGCTAAGATTCTTATAAGTCACAGATCCCGACATGACTTTAGATTTTTGTTAAAAAGTATTCATCTTTTGGGAAGTACGAAAGCACAGTGATAGACAGTTATAAGGTTAATGTTCTCACATTGTATAAGATGGAAACAAGTTAGGGACTACAGGAGTTTCCTTTTACACAACAAAGATGACTAAGTGCTTACGTTTCAGTGTCTATCAGAAACGTAAGTACTTAGGTAAATCTGGTTGTGTAAAAGCTGAAAACTCCTGTATCCTATACTTTGATGAAAATATTTTTGTAAGTTAGGGACTGATTTTGTCTGCTTCTTGTTGTTTTTTCAGATTCGTGCGGTGCAACAAGCTGGATGGCGCCAAGAGTGGGCCGCAAGAAACGCTGTCCCTACACCAAGTACCAAATTCTCGAGCTGGAAAAGGAATTCCTCTTCAACATGTACGTCTCGCGAGAACGGCGCCAGGAAATCTCGCGCCACGTGAACCTGAGTGACCGGCAGGTCAAAATCTGGTTCCAGAATCGGCGGATGAAAATGAAGAGGATGAACAAAGCCCGAGAGGAGCAGCTACGGAATCAGCAAGAGCGGGGACATCAGGCAGTCGCGCCGGTCTCAGGGTGAACATGGTCCCGAAGCGGTTGACCTGAGTCCCCCGCTGGCTTCTTCCAGCAGCAGAGAGCAATCAGACATAAACTTGTTGCTGTTTCCAACCGACCAATGAAATCCCTTTGACGTAGTGTCAACGTAGTATAGTAGAAGTCCCCTAAATTTGAACTTTGTACGGTGCCATGGCGTATGTATAATTGTTAAGTGATAAAAACGCAGTTAAATTCCACGGTCCATACTGTTAAACGCCCCAAATAACACATACACTCACTCGGGATACTTAAATGCGAGAATACGCACATAAAAGTTGTAGACGGCTTGGGTTCATTCGACCGTGTGTAGAGCGAGGTGTGTGGATGGCATTTAAACCCTGGCAAGGAGTTCAGAAGGGGCGGTAGAGTTTTCAGTGTTGGGCCTTTGGGAGTCGACAGATCGATTTGTAAGCAACAAATCAAAGAGATTTAACCTCCGGAAAGCGCCTGGATTAACCCAACAAACCTCGCTCTCCGCGCAGTTTGGCCGTAACTTGTCACCACTCCAATGAATTTTATTGGCAAACCCCACGTAATGGATGCCCCCCTCCCCAAGTCAATCCCACAAACCTCTAAACCAAAGGATGTTCATTTATATATGATAGCCATATCTTCATGAAATCAAACCTATTGTATATAAATTAATAGGAAAAAAGGTTCATCACATGTAAATCGGTTCCTACTCACGTTTAGGTAGTTTGTTTTAGCATCATCATAATTAAACAAGCACCATATATATTCATATGACATGTAAATATATTTCCCGTTTCTCAAGAATATTTTATGACCGTTGCTTACATGTTTGTCAACAGCTTTACTACCTTCCCAATGATTTGACTGCTTTTGCCCTTCCTTCATTGGTTACATGTGTTGCGAAAATTTGTTTACGAAAATCGCTCCAAAATAAAACGACAACATGGTCCGTTAACCGAGGGATTTTTACGACATTGAATGCAAACGGAATGGGCTATGTCCTCTTCCAAGCACACTATGTTTTTCTATTTATGGGCAAGCTACTCAGGTCCCTGCCTTTGGTTGAATAATAGTCTGATCACGAGTTCCAAAACCCCTGTAAACTTTACTTCTTAAATTGTAACCGAGATACATGGAGGGCTATTCCCTGAAAGAGCACGTTGAGCCATAAAATGGTTCTCGGCATGTAATTGTGGTAATCCAAAAGACCACACAGTCTTTCGTCTCCATTAGCTAGTCTTAAGGCTAGCCCTCGCTGTGCGGTACTATATCTTACATGCACCAGGGCGTCCTCAAAAGAACAAGAGACAGTACTTTCACAGGGTGTCCTCAAAAGAGACAGTACTTTTCATCAAAGGAAATTGGTAGGCATCATTTGGAAAAGTCAGCCTTATTACTTATAAAAGACGTGGTCTATTACATATTTATATTACATACGCTCAGGTATACGTACTTGCTCATATATGGAAACATCTTTTGCTCATGGTTGTAGTTAGATATAAAATCATTGGTAAAACATTTGTTGGAAAAAGATGGGGTTGGGTGTCAAGGTGTTCTTAATATAAGTATCTGCAAGTACCAAAGAAATTCGGCCAGAGGTACTTTCCACTTCCTTCCTTCCTTTCTTCATTCATTCATCTATTTATTCATTCATTCATCCCTTGTTGACTGATGCCCCAAAATTAGTTAGAAATCAGAACTTCAATCATAAATTAAATCAATACTGTACTTTGCCTATTGTTCATATTAAATGTTTGGAACCTACTACATTGAGCTCTCGGCTATTCTAAGACTAGGGGGTATCAGAGTGTTGCACTTCCGCCAAGTTACATATTTTTCCACTTTCAGTACAGCTTATATGAAAAATTGATAGTTTTTAAGTGCAACAGTATAGCGTAAATTGTATGGCAAGGTAGGGCATAAAATTGGTCATAGTATAATCTTTAGAAGATCTATCTACCAAAAGGCACCGGAATTATGTACAATACTTGTATTTGGATAGTATGTTTGACAACTATCGACAGAAAGCAATGTATATTTAGTACGAAAATATGACAATGCAGGATGTCATTGGTACTCTCTGACTCTTGGAATAGCCGTTTGCATGTTTTGCAAGCATCGTATGGTCCTAAAATGTGCCTGGTTAACTACCAGATATGAGTTTACATGCATAAGTTTTCAATATATCCAGGTACGGTATCCATAGAAATCATTTCAATTGAAAACGTGTCAGAAGAACGTTTGTGACAACTTTAAAAAGTTAAGGTTTACGGTCTCCATGCACTTCACAAAATTTTTTAATCACATCTTAAAGCATAAAGGTAAAGTGTAAAGGTAAAGGTAAGGGAATAAACTGAACCTTTACGTATTGTTTAAGATGTGATTAAGGAATTGACTTTATGTAGTGTCAATGCTAGTTTAACATAGTCATACACCAAGGTTTGGGTTATCCCGCAACAGTTGTCTTTTCTCACTGATGTTCTGACTACTAAAGCATGACAAAACATCCAAATGAAATAAATGGCACAAGGCCATGTACTTATCTATGATATAAATGTACGCCAACGAGCTTCTTCTGGCTTGCTTTCAACAACTGCTGCCAACATGTGCTCAATACAGCCCTGTTTGACAAAATATCTTGTATGTGATATTGGCATCTGGCAGCCCAACATTGAATTTTTCATATGGAAGACAATCGTATATTTATTCTACTGCTAAACGGTCTATATTTGCCACCCTGTTCAAGCCCACTCATGCATACATCCACGATAGTATTTTGATATGATTCACGGGAATAGGTTACTGTCTTAATGACCATGATGAATTTGTACATATATATAAATGATAGGACTGAAGCTTGTCCTTGCTATCCATGGTAATGACATCATGGATCTTGAGATGTACACATAGTAGCATATGATGTTGATATTCTGTAGGTTTTCTAGCTCTGGCAGCAAGTATAGTATAGCGAGGTCTTCTTTTCTACTGTTCGATCAAAATTTAGACTTACTAAACATCAAATTCCTCTAGCACTTACCAATTTTCCATCATTCCCTGTATACATTTTGTCTGTTATGTATTATAGGCGTCGTTGAAAGAATGTTAGAATATTCACTGCAATGTTCATATGGACAAATTCACAAACGTAGTAGTTACGTAGACGCAGCAATGAGGTTTTTACATCTATTTTCTCATTGCGTTTTTGCACAAAATAGGAGTAAGGCAGCAATGCATCTTGGGAGAAAACCGTGCGTCATATCCGGTTGCCCTTTGACCTGATGTTGCCCATGATCCATACAGTCATTCATCACGAGAGTATGTGAGTGCGCGTGCGTAAAGATGCCAATGTGTTTCTCTCTTCTCTCTCTTCTCTTCTCTCTCTCTCTCTCTCTCTCTGTCTGCGTTTGTGTGTGTGTGTGTGTCTGTGTGTGTGTGTGTGTGTGTCTGTGTGTGTGTGTGTGTGTGTGTGTGTGTGTCTGTCTGTCTGTCTGTGTGTGTGTATGTGTGTGTGTGTTTTCCTGCCATACAATTTTATGTACTTACCCTGAATATATTATTTATTCGGGCAAGATAAAGTATTCATATCATCTCTTCATTTGATAAATATTTCGGTTTATATATCCTTATAGAAAAGGCTATCCGCGAATAATTGTGGGATTTAACCATGCATTTATAGTAATAAGCTTACATTAGTGTATCGTGCACTATCTGATTTGCTCATATTCAATACAAAATATTGTAATTGTTTCATAGAGAGTGAACATTTTGATAAGAAATTTGAAAGACCAGCAAAAGAAACAGTGGATATGTATTTTCAAGTGTCAATGTAATGATGTTGTACCTATGCGTGAATTTTTTCTATGTCAGAAATAAAATGGAATAAAACTATTTGACAGATTCAAGCATTGTTAGCTCTGACAAAGTGTGACAATCCTACATGATGGAATGATGTCTTTAGGCACAACCTAAGATCTCAAACGCAAAAGAAAACACGTTTGTTATTAATGGCACCGAGTGGGAGGGGGGCGAAAATCATCCAGGGATTGCACTACTATATTTGTATATTCTGCCCAGAGTACCCTCGGCATCTTACTTATTCTCGAATGTTGGAGCTTGTTGTTCATACTCCTGGTGCCAAACGTTCACGTTTTGTATATGTGACCAGGAAAGGGGATTGTATGGTGTGCTGTAAAATGTAGGATGATCGCTATGGATGTAGTGCTATATAAAAATGGGTAGCTTATTTATATTAACTAGTCTTTGGTATTTTTCCCTTATTTTCTAAATATATTGTAGCTACATGTTGATATCTTGTGATATACAGTTTGTACTGTAATAATTAGTGGTAGATGTAGCATATCAAGTCCTAAACAGGGGTGCTTTGTATTTTAAGCGAATTGTATGAATGTAGAGCCAAATATTTCACTTGGGAATCTCATTTTTAGGTATACTTCCATACGCGAAAATCTGAATTGTAAAAAGGGTTTCATTTCAGAGCATAAAGTATTAAAAAGCGGCTTGGTGTCACCACATGTATGATGTAATGTTATATATTATGGTGCTTATTATACACGCAAGTGAGAGATTATTGTATCTAAGCGGTCGTATTTTGGTCGATCGTGCCATGTATTTTGTCTGTATCGCTGTGTAGGGGTAGATACATGTAGATCTTTGTTTGTTTGTTTGTTTACATCATGTATCGTTCTTTATTAACACTTGTGCGTCTATCTAAGGTAAATAAACAGAGGTTGCTCCACACTTTCTCAGTATAATTGTACAAAGGTTACAAAAAATAGCTGAATTTCATGTCAGAATCTATTATACGGTGTACATGGAGAGTTACTTGTCATGGACCACGATGACATTTGTGATATTAAAAGTTTTCATCTGTATAAAAACTTTCAGCTTTTTGTTGCAGTGATTTTTTTTACATGCGTGAGAAATGAAGAGTAGGGAGAGTATTTGGGGAGAAGAGAAAATAACAAGAAGAAAAAAACCACTCAAACATACTCATATCATAAGAAAGCGAAAAGATGGATTTCCTTTAAACTTCTTGTTATAGTTAATTTATGTTATCTCTTTAAAAATACCAGTGAATTACGTTGGTCAAAATATAAACATGTACTTGGTGGAAAATGCTTTAAGGTAAGGATAGAGGCGAAAGTCTGCCTATGCCTTAACATAGTAAATTTACCCGAAGACTTGGCCTATGAGATGGTTATCGTTGAAAAACAGACTCCGCCTACACTGCTCTTGTCAGGACCATTTAGAAAGGGTCGTTGTTGGTTTCTCACAAAAATGGACGTCGTTGTCACCTAACAACGTGTGTTATTCATTGTACACCTGTAACAGCTTGCAGGTAACGTTTGGAAAGAAGATGGGTACAAAGGAAGACAAGATAGTGCGCGTTAATAGCGAAGACATATAGAAATAACTCGAGAGATCTGCTTAACACTGAAGATATATCATGTCGAAGACTAGTCCAACTTCAACACATATTTCATCTTTTATTTAGACAAATCCTTGATACAACAAACAACGTTGAATTCTTATCATGCACCAACAATGATCAAGAATTTGCAATGTAGAATTCAACAGAAAAGAATACATACCAATGAGAAAAGTCTTCTGTTTAAGATATTTTATGGAGTATAGTACTATCTTTCGAAGTGCTTTAAAAAATGGTAAATGTAAAATAATGTAACACACATTTCTCATGTAAAATATTTTGCTTTCTATACAATGAAATATTAGCAAAAACATAGTGGATTGGTAAATACCCATATATCATATACATATTTTGTTTGCATAAGCAAACCAAAGAACTAGTTACTCTAGGTCACAGCATTTACAACTTGAGCAAACCAAAACATTGAATAAAACGCCTCACCCCCCCCTCCCCTACTATGCTACTTTAGAATAGCCTAGCTTACCATGGCAACTATCCAAACATAGCAACATCTGTGCCATCATACCCGTAAAAAGACTGAATACTAAAGAAACCAGCTAAAGAAATGTCCGTGTTGTTGTCTAGCAAATAGCTTGTTCATAGGTCAGCCATTAATAGTTATAGCTTGTTTTTCTCACGAGTGAATTTTTTTTGCGAGAGGGGGGGGTACTGTCGGTGGTTACTGTCGCTGCAAAACCGCCATGTTTTTTCTACTTAACTATACTTTTGTAGTAAATATTACTGTAATTTTGTATTGTAGGACACTTTACTCATAAAACGCATGATGAAAAAAGTTCAACTACTTGTATATGATACCAAACAGACTTCAGAAGTTAACCTCGTATAGGTATATACAGCTGGTATGTTACGCCTAAGAACGGTTATACCGGCTATACAGATACAGATACATATGTACATAAGTTTTTTTTTCTATAGAAACGTGGTACAAAGTTTCAAAATTTGGTCACATATTTACAAAAGATTATTGCAAAAATTAGGCTATTTCCTCACATATACACAAATATCTAAACGTGCCCATTCTATCTCATAATTTCGTGAACACTTAAACACATTCCCACATTCATTGGTTTCGGACGATAAATAGTTATTAAACTACAAGCTTACGCCGCAACATGTGTTGCCTGCATTGCGTGACATACCATCGTTAAACACAACATATAACCACCTGTAGTTTTTATTAGCTTGGTCCATAATCACTTAGAACTTAACAACCATATTTATAGTACGATTATACATGTGTTATTATAGGGTTAGACCCCACTAGAGCTTTATATCCTGACCTCTTGTGGTGTATGTACCAGTATAAGTATTTGTGCCGCGTTTAGCACGTATGCATCGACATAGCAAGCTGACATGATAGGTTACATATTGCTGCCCCCATCACATATTTATGTACAGAAAAAAATGCCAACCCTAAATCTAAGCTGCACCCAAACGCCATGTTGGTAATGTATATCTTTCTATAAACAGCTACATGTATAATTTGATACGATCCCAAGCGATTGCAAATAGAAAACTATATCTAGCTTGATGTATAAAAAAAATCATTTTATCAACCAGATGTACACATCATCAGATAGTTTTTTTTCTGTTAAGTTTAAACTGAAACAATCATGACTTAAATACCAAATGCTTTATTTGCCACCGTAAGTTATTTCCAAAACACTTTTACAGATCGACGGTTGAGTATCTCATTTAAGAAGAAAATTGCATTCATTATATACAAAATAAGTAGTAAACGTATCTTATTATCGTCCTTTAAACTTTGAGACTCCAAGACATAACTAAAACATCTAATTAGCAAACTGACTTACATTGATATGATAGTTTTAGATGTTTCAGTAATCATGATTTTTCACAATGACTTTCGTTTAAAAGAAAGTTGGTCATTTGTTATGCAATTAAAATTGATTTAGAGGATTAGATAAGTATTTTTCTTTTTATTTAATCCCTTATAAATCAAAACGAGAATAAACCTTTCAATCTCGTGCTGGGTGAAAACAGCACGAAGTAGATTACAAAATGGAACTTGGAAAAAAAACTGTAGCATGTAAAGCTGACGTCCTCAGAGTGAACTACATTCAACCTTGTACCACTTCACTTAGAACAGGGTTAGCAGTCGGATGTATTTAGACCCAAGTTATCCAAACTAAATCATTCCGTTGACAAGGCAAAATTCTGGGGGTAAAACAATTTCCTCCGATTCAGGCAAAGTTAATGCTGGATGGATAACTGGATTTTCAATTTTGATCTGGTCCACCGGTAGTGTGCATGTGGAGATGATGTCGGCTAACATACTTGAGCAGGCATGACGGCGCCCAATCCTTCATGCAATTCTCGTTCATCTTTTTAGGAGATCAATTTATGGAACAGCTTGGAACGGAGTCAAAATGTTTAGCATAGGGTAGAGCAGGCGAAATTGTTGGAATCTAGTAGTCAATGCGTTTGTGATGTTTTTTGCTGCTACATTTCTGGAAATATAAACTCGGAGACATGTTTTGTTCTGTTTAAGAACAAACTAAACACACAATTGTCACAGCATTTCTACTTCGTTGGTGTACCGTATTGGATACAGATTAGTAAAGTTTGGAGTACACTATTACCGTTGTTTCATACTTCTTTGTGTAGTCACTGAACGATAGAATATTGTACTTTGTAGCAAACTGAACTGTGTTACATTTTCTTCTTATTTTACAACACATTAAATAAAACTCGCCGGATCTTCGGCGAACTCTACTATATAGTGTCCGGTTGTTGTTTTTTTATCGAAACGGCAAAATATTCCTGAACTGTGAGTCGAGCTGTTTACAATCTTGAATACTTCTTACGGAAAATTTGAATTTGTTACGAATCCTTACTGCAAAATGAACATGTAAAGTCACAGTCTCCATACGTTCGTAGCTTTTGAATGACAAAATCAACTCGAGACGTAAAACTATTCTATCGCATACCGAAGTTCTTAAAATAAAATGCTTGCAAGTTGCTAGGTACAAAACTTCAATTAGAAAGAAGATGCAACACCGTTAGATACATTGTAGTATGAATGACCTAACTCTTTCGGATATATAGTTGTGTGTGGTTGTTTTCAGTTTCAAATCGCTCATGTTTCTTGGTATCTTAGCAAATAAACTTAAGATCTTTTTGGGTCTATTCTGCACTAAACTGGATTTCTTCGATTTGATGTGAATATGTTGCAAAAAGGGTGCACAAAAAAGCTGACAAAGACATGAGTAGCTGGCATATTCTATATGTTTTTCTTGTTGTGTTCATGGGGACTTGGGTTCAAATAGGTGATGTGAAAGAAATTTGATCAAGTTGTATTTAACTGCAGTTGAATATCTGAGTAAAGCATACCATCGTAGTGGGAATCATACGGTAGAAAGGGATGGAATATTTCACTCAACGTTGTACAACTCGCGTTCGGATTCTAATCTTATATGCCCTGTAAAATTTCTCTGTATGTTTTCATTTATTCTATATTAATAAAAGCAATCCAACGGCATGAGCAGTAACAATCCGTTTTTATTAAATAATACCTCCGTTCGTATCAAATAATTCTTCTTGATTTTCTAATAGAAAAATTACAATTATGTTGTTTCGTATGTATTGAAAATGTTTTGCCTCGTGAAGACTGTGTAAACCGCGGTGTACATTTCAATCATTTACGTTAGTCAAAATCAAATAACGGAAATTCTTTTCTTCGTCTATAATTGCAGTCATTTCTACATGGCATGAATGTGTCTTAAGGAAGAAGTAGAGATCAGCAAATAAACTTATAACATACCCTTCTTCGTCGCCACAACACTTTCGCTGTACGGCCTCCATTTTCTTTCCTGGGCGGTAGAAAACTTGAGCTACTACGAACTTAAACGCATCTGATTTTAAATTTGAAGCTGTTCTTGTTTGAATTTTATGTTTCCAATAGCATGATGATGCTTGGACAATGTACAATACTATTTTTGTGTGGTATATACAAAGTACTTTATGAACAAGAAACGCAGCTCCAAAGAGATCGAACTCTGCCATCATACGTACTTGCAATGATGCACATACAACAAACCTCTGAAGAGGACAGACATTCAGTCAAATACAGACCTTATTTCGTTTCAAACGACAATGAATTGTCCTCTTAGTTAATCCAAATGTCTTTAAAACTCATTGGTTAATCTGAAGTACAATTTTTTTCATGTTCCTTGCTACGTACATCTGCGTTTGTCTCAGTCTAAATTTTAGAAAGCGACCACACATGCACGCGGCATACAGACGTCTTTTCTTGATACAGTCTAAGCATTACACTGTTGTGTTTTCTTCTTTTCGTCTTGCTATTCTCTGCATACAGCACTGTTTTTAGATAATTCGCAAATGCAAAAAAATACATGCGTACATTGGGAAAGAAACAGGAAGACGGCATTTCAAGTAACATGCTTTATTCGTACCATACTAAGGAATGCTCAAAACTTACTAGATAAATCCTAACCTGATATTTGATGTACATAACGAACTTATGCTTCTTTTTTTCATTTCTTACAAGGTTACCCTGTCTAATATTCTCTATCAGTATTCTTCGGAACTTGTTACTCAGTTGAAGTACCTATATGACTATATTCTATTCTAAAGACAAAATTGCGAACCACAGATACAAAATCAAGGGGACAGTGAATTAAATCAATTTCATAATTTCAACACACTTTATTCCTGTAACAAAATCTACTTTGATGTGTGTTAAATCCGTATACGTTTTCAGTCGGATTGTAACTCGGAGAAACATGTTGAAATTCTGCATTGAATGTACTTACTTGATCCGTTCTCTACTTGCTTTTTTTCTTGTTTTTCTACATCGTGATAATACTTCCTATCCGCCGCCAACATTTGTAAACAACAGTTGTTAGCTACCATTCTGGTTTTCGTGTTATCTTTCTTGCAACACTGAGCACTTGTACTCCAAAGCAGTACGCCATTCCATCTTGTCAACAACACTTCTCGTCACTGTATTTGTTAGCTGTCTGGACTTCGTGTGGAAATTCTCGCCTTGGTTTTGACCTAAAATGGAGGCGTCAAGTATTGCAGTTGGGGAAAAACTTCATCTTGTGCCGTAGTTCCTACTATTTCAAGATTCACGTAGTTCTTACTATTTCCTACTAGTATGTCTCTATGTCAACGATACTTTGTGCTTGTAGTTCCTCCTGAACAAAATCACAAGAAATTCTACTATTGCCTTTTTACTTATCATTGAGAGCTTCACACTTGAAAAGCTCTGGCAAGGAAATTTTGTCCGTCTTGTTACCACAAAAAACTGCAACTTTTGTTGTAGTCCATACGCTACGCTTGATGACAATGCTCTTTTGAACTGCTGTAACTGTTGTTTTGCAGCATTAAAATTTCACCAAGCCCACTTCTCATTGTCTTCTGCGCGTGGTATGTGAGTGCAGATAATTGTTATTCCTAGCAAGAACATTTTTCCATGTCGACTTTTGATGTCATGGCCTTAACAAGCTTACAAAAATGGATGTTTGTTCAAAGTGCTATGACGTGCACTTTTGGCGTTCGAAATTGTTGATTCCATTACACATTTGCCGTAACACTAGAAGAGAAAAACCGTGATGATATGTGTTGTAAGAACCGCTACAAGATTCTTTGTAGCTACCTGTCTCCTATAACTAAAGGATTTTCACAGATTGTACCCACTGCAGAAGTCGAAGCTTAACGCCTCCGACACTTTCTTGAAGCGGTTATTGAAAGTGATGTGTAAGACCAAATTGTACAGGCCGCAGAAGGTATGTTGTTTCACCCGCAGCTGTTAACAACAAAGCAAAAAAACTTCCCCCCGAGCCGCTTCAATTTCTGCAGGAAATACCACAAGACCATGCCTAGAGGAAAGCCTAGACGAAAACACTTATTTGAGTGATTGTTCTGACAAACACTACCGGCTTGTCGGCAAAATCAGACGGCTTTTTCACATGCCTTGTCACCGTTTTGTCTGAAATGTTTCTCCGGAATACTCAGTTGTGACAAGAGGACTTATAAATCATAAAAAAATGAATTTGAAATATACCTCTTTACAGCTGTACTGAAGAGGTTAGAAAAGGTGACATATGTTGTGTTTTAACCCAAGCATAGCGCAGTGGCGACGCCCTTGGAGCTTTCAAATGTCAAAGAATAGCGTTTGCCTTGGCTCACTATGTGTATGTAGGGTGTGGCAAATGTAGCGTCAAATCCTATTCATGTTCCCAATAGCATTTGTTCTCTGTGGTCTCATCAACATAAAATTTGAATTGTTTAGAAAGTACTAAAAAAACTAAGCCTGTTCAATATCCATATCCAGGTTTCTCACAAACTATTTGTTGTTAGAATCTACAATGCATTGTTTGTAACGGAAAATCGCCAAGCGAAAGATTCAAACTATTCAACCAGTGATAATAGGACAGGTGTGAGGATTCGTCTTCCTAGACAGTCTTTAAGATGTGTCAATCACTTTTTGAATGCATCTCCGAAGATGTCTGTAACTGATATAGCAAAAGCCATCTGGTCACCATTACCAAATGCATCATTCTAACCTAACCGTTAATGTTTACATGGAGCCTTTACTTTGTTGTGTTGTAATAGTATATAAAGTTCTTCTATGTTTTCTTGGACAGAATTCAGTTTTTGATAAATATTTACTGCAAAAAGGGGAAATTCATTCGCATCCTTGTTTACATGACATACCCTTCACCTTGAAGTCAAGACAGGGACAAAATGTGCTGCTATAATTCATGTGGTGACAATGATGGTTACCAGACTAGATGCATAACTGAAGCAAACAACTTACTACCTATCCTTTGCACCTGTGTGAAAAATACCTCATTAATAGTACATAGATTAGCATTATGATGCTAAAAAGCTCAACATT
Organism: Branchiostoma belcheri; assembly: GCF_001625305.1. Lineage (NCBI taxonomy): Eukaryota > Metazoa > Chordata > Leptocardii > Amphioxiformes > Branchiostomatidae > Branchiostoma > Branchiostoma belcheri. Next base: position 1,139,557 of record NW_017803965.1, on the reverse strand, counting down.
GATGTATAGTTTAGAAATGTTACAGTTGTGTTTTCGATTCATTCGAAGAACATATACTATACTGTTTTTATAATGCAGATTCAACGCTCTACCATACCATATATACTTCATTTGGTCCGATCCATTGTACATTGTACACAGCATTTTTTAATCCAAACGAGAAAGACGTTGCAATTGGTTTTCACTTCAAGTCGACCTCTACAGCTAGTACTGGTTGTAGTTAGTGCTGCTTCCAACAAGAAGAGTCCTTTAAACCCCTGCTTCTTTCCCTTGTTGTTCCTTTCACCTGCAAGGACATAAACAAAACATAAACATCAACAAAAACATTCCTTTTGTACAATACATTGACAACAAAATGATGGTATTGGCGAAAGAGGATGGGCTTGTGTGATTTATATTTCACCTTAACTTTAGGAAAGGTTTATAGGAAAGGATTGTGGAGAAAACACATTCTAAAGTTCCTTGAGACATTATGGGGAGTAGAGATCGATAAGCTATATCCTTGAAAGATGATATAACCTTGCTACTTCATCGATTAGTTTCTTTATGACTTTATCGACAGCTTACCATAGTATTTTACACAATCTTATGCACGGGCTTCTGTATTATACGTTTGTATTCGTAGTGATGCTTGTTTTCTGTCAGCCGCTTTCTTTAAAGCAAACAACAATCATCAAAACTTCAACTTGTTTCTCCTTTCCTAAAATATCTTACTAGACCAGGTTTTCTCAGTTGACATTGTTACGGATCTTCAATATATTTCAAAATAGATGCAACATGTAGTTCTGCATACGAGCACCGAAATATTGCATACAAATCATAAAACGTACTGCATCCTTATGTTTTTGAATGAATGTATATATATATTTGTATATATTTGTATGTAGTTACCAAACGTATTTGACAGAAATTTAACTGCTAAAAATAAGACTGAATGTTTATTTCTTACACATAGCAATGGCCTACATACAGATGACACGCCCTAGTGTGACGTCATTTATTCTCCTCTTCACAGATCCATACGGCGCCGTCCTGACCCTACCAGCCACCATCATCTACCTCACAGCTTCCCGGAACAACTCATCAGGTTCAAGGTGAGTTCAACTACGTATTATACACTGCAGTGCGGCATATTCACCCTGTTATGATCACGTATAGGAACATGGCGAATGGTTAATATTACATCGACTTGTCTACGCACGCTGCAACTGGCGCTGTTGAGAGAATTACTCACTTATAAGACATCAATCTAAGTCTAAGAAATGTGTCAAAACATATCTAGTGGGTGGATTTGTTTGTGTTAAGTTGAATGTGGGATATCTTCCATGCCAGAATCGATAGGATATTTCATGGAACATCCCTCCATTGAAAGGATTATCCTTGTAAAGTATTTCTTGTGGAGGGTTCAGAGAGGTTTCGTGATGCATCGTACACGTCTCATTGAATGTAATAGAGGAGTAGCATCAAATGGCTGTCACCCAGTGGACTGCATCGCACAAATTGAAAATCGTGTTCCCCTCCGTGTCTACAAATCTCGGGGAATGGGCGAGAAGATGTGGCGACGAACGACAAACGTGCTTATCTGGCAGGCATCCCAGAATGTATCTCTTCCTTCTGGTAATCAACCGTGAATCCAGGAGACGATTTGGGGACTTTGGAGAGAAATGTTCCCGGCGATGGGTTTGTGCTGTAGGCGCGAGATTACGCCAAAATGGGAGTGTTTTACCTGCCTATACGTCATCACAAAAGTTTCTCAGTCATCGTCTTCAGTCAAACGCAGTAATCCCAAGAAAGACTAGACCTTTGGGGCATTGGTATATATTTCACACGGTAAACGGGGCTTCCTTATCATAGAGAGTGATGTTATGGTACTTTTTGTGTGCGAATGAACTTCTAAAACTGACGTAGTTTCTTCATTTGAAATAGAGATAGTTGTTTGAAAAGAAGGAGCGCACGAAGATATAATATCTAAACCTTACTCAAACAGTGTCTAACTCTATCCGTGCATCTTTATCAACTATGCTCATAAAGGTTAGACATCCAGGTAGTGTGGAGCACAGGAAAACTGTTCCATGTGGGATCCATGTGGTCTACTTGTCTAAAATACGTGTTTGAAAGTTAGATGTTTCTAAAAGCAAGACAAAAACTTGGTCCAAGGTTTCAGTGTCCATTCCTTGCGCTACACAAATACGTTATCTGTATCTGTATAGCCAGTATAACCGCCCTTCCGCGTAACACACCAGCTTCGCAGGCACGCGGCGCGGCGGCAGCTGGCTACATTACACTGAACGACTTGTAACACCTAACCCTTAAACATCTAACTCTAAACATTGTCTAAAGCTATCTAATGACCATGCCTCTGCTGTACTTGGTGACAGCGAGTTCCATTCTGCGATAGTTCAAGGAAAGAATGAGTTTTTGAACACCTCAATCTTTGGTTGATAACTCTGGTAACTCTGACTATTTCTTGTTCTTTTTCGAGCTGGTATTAGGTACTTAGTAGTTGATAAATCCCCCAGTTTATTAGTTATCTTGTACATCATGTTAGCCACTGTTAGCCACTGCTGAAGACGAACTAACTTCCCAGACTTACAGCTCAACTCCAGTGACCCTCTGGGTGGCACTCCAGTCGGATTTGAATCCGCAATAAATCACAAGGTTCACTGATACTTGAACTTGTTGCTATTGTAGAGTGGTCCCGTGGAGTCTCCCCATCCAAGTGAAATCACAGAGGTGTAAGGTTCGAGACCTCCCATTTCCACCTCGCACTGGGACCAAGTCATCCGTTTTCTATTACATGTACAAGCTTTTAAAAACCAACTGGAGTTCTCTCGTCATGTCTGTAACGTTTTAACATGCCGTTCCGTTTACAAGAGCTTTGTGTCCATGCTGAAAAAGAAGAAGAACAAAACGTGGTTGAGAAATGGCAAATCTTTCTGCTAATTTTTATTTTCCTGTATGAATCACTTTTGTACCCGGCTGTCCGGCGAATAAAACACACGCGAGGAAATAGGTACGAAAACGTCCAGCTTGAAATGGGAAATAGAGGTCTAAGGATGTATATGACAAACTGTCACAGTATGTACACGCACATACGCATATACACACACACACACACACACATTGTCACACACACACACACACACACGCGCGCACACACACACGCACACAGATACACTGTCACACACACGCACACGTACACACACACATCTGGTAAAATATAGCCTTCTAGAGGGATGGCTAAGACTATTACCGTAATATAGGGATCCTAACTAATGATAACTAACCCCACCCATGCCCCATTCTGTACAGCATATAGAACAATTTGTGAGCGTTTTCATCACAATTACTCATGGAAACCTGTTTTTCTTTTCATCAATTTATCTGACCTAATGTTCTCACAAATCTTTACCGGGTATATGTCTCTGTGTAGTGCCTTTCGCCACATGACTGTATATTTAGCTCTTTTAACATTGCAACACGAAATCTAAGGTGTATTTTTTCAAGCAAAATGAAGGAGTGAAGTTGAAAAATGCCTAACGTTGTAAGAAGGAAGTTGGATCTGGGATTTCAGTGCGGTTATCCCGCATCTCCCTAACTCCTTGGTGTGAGATCCTGTACCATTCGTGCTAACTTAAGCAAAACGTTCATATGGTTCCCAAAGGAAATGCCTTTTTAAAACCGTTTAAAACAACATTTTGAAGGCATTTTGACTGTCCACCAGAGTGTATTTTTTAACAGAATGTTTAAAAAGACTTGGTAGAAAGGTTTTGATGAACTGTTATCTATGGTACTTTCTGAACAGACCATAGTTGTTCGGTGACTGTAGAAAAGTACAGTAAGAATTATAGGTCCTCGATGCGTGTATTTTCTTTTGATTATCGTGATGACACCAGCATGTTCCTATCACTGGTTAGCTACATATTTTGTCGTTAACGCCTGTTTTTCCATCACACCATGCAGTGATTGCAAATTGCGGTCAAACAGCGTTCAGCACTGATGCATGCCTTCTCTCATATACCTCACTCCGGGCGCCATAACCCCCCATTTGTTATATATCTCTCATAGCATTAAAGATAATGAACCTGCATAGTTAGGTACTTCCTCATGCAAAGTTGTAAGATCCATATACAAGTAGCCTCCATAGCATGCCAAAAACTGGGGGTTTGGGGGGTCTTCGTGGTCTTTGGGAGCTTTTATGTGCTATTTTCTGATTGCATACAGACAACATAGCCGGCCTGGTTGAAGTACCCCCGTTTTTTGACTGGGATAATCAGAAAACAGCGGAAGACCACCAAACCCCCAGTACTTCTATAAGCCTGCTACGGAGGTTAATATACAAGATGGTTTTCAGAGCAAAGAGTCAAAGCAAGAGGAGAGAAATGATCAGCGTTTAGTTGGAAAAGAAATAATACAGACTTGGTGTTCACATTGAAATAAACAAACCAGTGGCGTCAAAATCAACAGATGCGGTTCTTTCAAACTGTGCCAGAATATTTGGAAAATTTCGTCCAATAAGTTCATCTAAAAGACCAAGCGTACTTTGCGTTTGATAGAGATGTGTATATAACCTTGCTTGACTCTATGCATGGTTAGATTCTGACCAAGATGCTAAAAGAACCATTTTTACCTAACAGTTTATTCCCTCCAAACCCGTGCACTTTAATGTGTTGGTTTTACTTTGAAGACAGTTATAAGAAGGTTTCTAAAAACAACATGTTAGCTGTTTTCCCCCAGCTCTCTTCCGGTCGATTGGTTCATCGCAAACAAAATACTTTTATTAAAATTCGGAGGCTTTTTTCTAAGTAGCATATGGATGGATGGAGACGTCTCATCTCACCAAAGGGCAAAGCCTTGCTCATATTTTTATTAACTAAATACCATATATTTGATGTTGATTGTAAAGTATACTGATGATACAGCAGAGTAGTAAAAGTTAAAGGCATCCAATAAAATTTCTCGGCAGCAAAACTTGATTTTCAAAGTCAATTTTCATGTCACTCTTTCAGTGTAGCAAGTTGAATCAACCCTACTCCATTACATAGTGATACTCTGTGAGGCAAACATGCGATGTCGCTGACGGAAAACCTTTGCTTGTTTTGCTGGGTCTAAGCATTTATGGGCGATGTCCAACAACGAAAGAGATGCCTCATGTACATTGTAGCTTGTTTATATATTCCAAACTCTTCAAGTATGGAATGGTGATGAAAAAGTGCTAAGAAATTGCAGTATACATCAATAACACATAGTTTCCTCATCCAGACGATTTCTGTTTTGGCGCTGTGAAATTGCATTGGATAGCATTTAGCCATACATCTACAGATGCTAACTTTCCATGGAATGCTCGTATGACGTGTGCTCTTCTCGGAAACCTTCTCTATACCGTTCAGCACATCCCCACCTTTTCCTAGAAACCATTACAACAACTACAACATGAGTCATTCAAGCACGTTACTGTTCTTCACATACACGTACAGTATTGGTTGTAACCGCTATATTACTCGTCAAAACCCCATGCTGTTACACATGAAATGAGAAACATGTGCTCATGTTCATCATACATAGCACTAATACTGTAAATTTCAGTAGCTGGAAGCCACAGGCGCGCTTAGCAGAAACGGCACACACACACAAAAAAAATATTTGACAATTTTAGCTGTTCAAAAATATGCGTCTTTGTATGATTCCTATGACTCAGAATACTGCAAATCGCCGATCTGATTTAGATACCACAGGACATAAACAGCAATTAGAGAACTGTCTTTTACTGATACAGAAGCTCGTTTGGACAAGTCGAACTACTCCTTAAGCCTTTTTAGATCTGTGATGGAAACAAAAAAAAACTTACTTGTAGTTCAGAGCTTCGGTCGCCTTCCTAGATGGCGCAGTTGAGTGGAAGACTTCCATGTGTAGTTCGTGAGAAGAATACATAATAGGACATTCTGTGAAGGGGTTGAGAGTTCACCACCGTACATAGCATGCTATCTATCACCCGTAGGGTTTCTCTTTAATATGACAAACTGCTAAAGGCCAAAAAGGGTGGCGTATTGACCATAATGTACAGGCCTTTTTTAATCTTGTGGACCACAGAAAATATGCAAGAGAGTAATTTTCATCTAGTTTGACAAAAATCCACCGTATTAGTGTAGTATCACTATCCTAGTTAGTCTAGTTGGCCGTTGGATTGTTACGAAAAAGGAAATATTTAGATATTAAAGAGTTAAGAAAGAAAATGGTTTTATCATTGTACTTGTACGTTTGTTTACATGCCTAGGCCTCCACCCTACTATAGTCTATAGTGATGTTATTATATATAGCTAGATGGCGCATCTGAGCAATGTACTTTTATCTTTCAAAGTCAGAAGGCTGTATATAGTATTATTGTATCACTGTGGTTTATGTACTACCCGTACTATATGTTGATTCACTGTTTTTGCGTTGAGCTAAGGATTTTTAGTTGTCACAAAATGTCCGTAATGTTTCGTCTTGAGATTTTGGTAGGATTTTTACCTTCACAGTGCACTTAAGATGGTAGATGGATAGTCTTGGAGTGAAACTTGCAGTGTCATCTCCACGTTACAAGAGATACTTTTTGAATTTTCGTACAACTTTCCGTAACTTACTGTGGCTCAAACCTAACAAAAACATTGTAACAAACTGTATATAATACAAGGCAAAGTTTCATGATGAAAACTCTAGTTGAAACATTGTAGCATTATTTTTCCTATTTCCTGATATTATTTGATGTTATTCTTTTGTAAATGGCATTGGACATTGTGATGGATAATAATTGAGTTGGATAATATCATTACCTTGATTAGAAACCCCTCACTCCTTGATTAAGTCTGATCTAGGTGAGCAGTTTAGTCTCATGTCTGGAGGTTGCCAACTCAAAGGTCCGTCTTAGATGGATCAGGGTCAACCGTTGCCCCTTGGCAGCCGAGGTCTTCCTTCAAGGTTAGAATTAATTTCTTTCTCTACAATTCATCCTCTCGTTGTCTTAAAGATGAAGACGATCCAACTTGTGTTCAGAGAAGAAGAAAACGCAAGCAGCAATCTGACTTTTTTCGCGATGTAACTTTGCAGAATGGGCTACTAGAAGTTTGAAAGAATCGTAAAGGCCGAAACATCGCCACATATGTCCAAAGGCGGCTTTTCATTGAGTAAAGTCGTCTCCAAACTTGCTGGCATTTCTTCGCAGATGGGGCCATTAGAGGAGGATATATACCACAGGCGAGCATGAAACGATAAGTTGAAAGGTTAATGTCATGATTGATGGTCCTTCAGTCACGAAAAATACCTGTTCTTCACATTAACACTGTGCCATTTAGATTTGAACTACATTCTGTTCGCACATATGTGCCCCTCCACGGACTAAAAAAAGTCGTATACATCACTTGGTTGATTCGTGTAGGGAAAAAGAAGCATTAGAACACAGCATCAAAGGTAAGTTGGTAATATTTTTTCTAGATTTCCTTGGCATTTTGGGACGTTCGAATGCAGTCCGTCATACGAGCACACGCCATCGTAGCGTAAGACACAGATCTTTCCTTTATGTGTACATTTTGACGTGTAATGTGGGTATGTTTATGTATGGACCCATTTTCTTCTCAGTAAATTGTTCTGCGGACATAAATACGTATGCATACGGTGGATACTTGGGTTTATAGGGGTACATTTGAAGTGAACCTTCGACCTTTGCGACCAGAAACACCCGCCAGGAGTGTGATTCAGTAACCAGAAATGTTCGACATAAATTTTCTGATTTTCCTGCCATAGGACGTTTTCAGAACATACTCATTTCACTGGTACACCAACAACCACAGAGCTAGATATATCATCTATAAAATCATATTTAGTGTTTTAACTGTCCTATTCATCAAATATGAAGAGAGGCTTCTGCTATGGTTCATGTGAGTATTTTGCCAGAACTGCGGACACATACAAGCAAACGGATTATGTTTAAATTCCGTGAAATACCGACACATCATTGCTTTGTATGATAGCTTTTAACATAGAATCTTTCATCCCTAAATGAAGACAGCTTGTACCAACAATGTTCTTCTACTAACACTTCTTCATTTGGCCTTGTTTTCATTGTTGTCCTGTGGTTTCCTTCTGATGTGAAAAAAGAAAAAAACAAATCACTTTTGATTCTTGAAAATCGACATGAATCATAAATATGTCAATTTTTTGCGTTTGAAATGAAAATGACAGAAGGCATCATGCCTTGTATCAGTGTATTTCAGTAGTAAAAATGCAGTTGTTTTGAGTTTCGTACTTTGCAATACTTTGTGCAATCTGATTTTGTTTCTTGTGTTAGCTAGCATTGAGGACAAGCAAAACCAATATCTGAAAGAAAATGAACATTCCATCAAAAAGAAGATTATTGCAAACATATTGCTTCTATCATTTGTCCCTCGAGCAATGATATTTCGCCAATTAACTTGTAAAATTGTATCCTGACGACTAATTGCATATATTGATCATATACCTATATTCCCTCTCTCGCATTTTTCAAACTGATCGGCAGTTAAGCCTGGCAGACAATGGTTTTCAACAATCATTGTACTTCCATAAAACCCCTATGAGACATCATTCGTCTGCGTTCTAATATTGAAAATCAAAAAAGGAACTACATAATCCATTTGTAATTGCCAAATGTATGTCAGGTACATACAAAGACATTTATAATCCTGAAACATTTTTTTTGCTCTGCGAAAAGTTAAAGAGTGTCAAGATACCCTTGTCACATCTACGTTCGTTAAAAGAAGTGATTGTACTCAAGAGTAACATTCAGATCTTGATTCGCAGAATATTTTATTTCTTGTAATCTCTTACAAAATGAATCAACGGTAAAGACGTTTAAGAATACTGAGCCTAAATGGATTGATGAAAAGAAGAAAACGATTCCACGAATGATTGTAAAGAAAAAAAGCTTACAAGTGACTTACAATACTTGAACTCAAGTTTTTTTTTGTCTTTTCTCACCAGAATACCTTTTCTTGTATTGGAAAGATCAAGATAATTGCACAAGGTATGTCCTATGTGTACAAAACCGCTCCTAAGCCAGAAGATGAATTCGTTACTCGAAGAAAAAGTACCAAGAGTACCATTTTAACAGATACCCTCATCACGTATGCGTTCGTTAAAAAGAAATGATCGCACTCCAGAGTGACATTCAGATCTTGATTCAGAGAATATTTCATTCCTTTTAATCTTACCAAATGAATCAAATGCCCCACATTTCAAGCGCATACATTTATCCGATTTGTGTGTAGAAACAGTCATAAGTTTGTATCAGCAATGTCCACGCAACTGGTACTTAACATCTTGCTTCAATTTTTAAAACTTGTTTAAACTTGTTCCATTTTTCGATACAAATGTTTTCAATGCATCGGTATCTCAGATGCAATAGATGTATTGGCTGGCTGTGGTCACACTGCATTCATTATGCTTGACATGCATGTTCGAAACTTCACAACTATGAAAAGCACTTAGTAACCGGAATGACCTTTCAAATGTCCAGTGTTCATACCGCTAACACCTCTTTGAGAGAGTTGTGAGATCAGAGCCCATAACTCTGTAATCCCCTGCATTTTCCTACCTCCTACACAAGAGGTACTGTGGACGACAGGCTACTTACTCTTCCAACCAAAGGACCTCAGGGTGTCGTATTGAGGAAAATTTGTTGCGAACCCAAACTATTTTCTAGTCCTGGCTTTCAGTGTCCACTGCATTATCTTTGATAGAATGAGGCCCATAACAGCCCTCCCCAAGGAGAAAATGTCTCTTGTATTCAGAAAAAATCTCTAAACCCTTAAACTAAAACCTTAAACGAGTACCTGCATTGGTTTGGTAGAATTGGTGAGCATTCGCTCTCTTTAGCTAGGCGGTAGATCATTGTAGATATAGCAGTTACAAGCCAACGTATAGGGTACGTACTCCGTCTTGCATGGGTTGCGGAGTTATCATTGACTAATGATCACATATTATCTTTCAACGTCGACATTACCTCAAGCTGGTCTATGTATTTTCTTCTTCTGCTGTCCCTTTACTTAATCCTATGACATGTGGTTGAAGTAACATCGTATTTGTCAACATGCATGGTAGAGGTACTGCTTTGAACTTTTGTATTATCATTTTTCTGACTGTTGTTGTTGTTGTTGTTGTACTTCAATTCTCATTGGATTGGTATGTTTGTTTCTGCCTTTTTAACTATAAAATCGTAAACATAAGGATTAACTTTGTATAGGATAGCTGTGTAGCGACAATATCGTTCAGTTATGCTGCACTTTCTAGGACTTGATATGATGTCTCTGACGAAGTTTGTCAACACTTTGCCGTGTTTACTTTAAGTACTTTGATATATGTAATATCAAAGGATAAAACACTTTCATGAGCCAGTTATTGGTATTTGCAAGGTAAATGAAAAGTCTATTCCTAGATGTGAGACTCAAAGAGAGAAACACATTCTTCAAAATATCAAGAAGAAAATAAAAACACAAGTTCGCTAACTTGTACAGGTTGGTTAAAAAGTACTGAATATGGTCCAAAATGAATGTATTAAGATAAAATAATTTTTGCTAGACTCTGGTGCCTATGCACGACTTAAATTCAAAATATTTATGCAGGAGATCAGATATGACGATGCCTATCTTATTTTCATCCACGCACATTCAAGACAGATACTACTGTCACTTGTAAATGACAAATGTTATACAAAGACAATAAATTTCGAGGTTACAGGCGTGAAAACTAATGCTTGAAAACGTCTCCCAAAGAAGCAGTAGAAGGAGAAAATTCGGTGACTTTGGTGCAGTTAAACAATTTTATCGGCACCAGGGTGCTTTTAAACCTGGTCCCAAGTCTACAGTCTACTGCCAGCACAGTTTACCAGGAGGTTTAAAGCCTCACATCATGTTCGTAACAGAAAATCCTACCTATCCTAGTAGTGTAAAGACTTGGTAACTTTTTTTTATCTCTAAACACAGCTGAAATGGGGTGTACCCTTTAACAAAATACCCGTGCATCATATAATTTCTTCCCTTTCTTGATTAGTTGTTTTTTGTTTTATCATTTTCTTATGTCTTAACTTTTGTTACAGGATTCATTCCACTTACATTTAACACTAGCAATATCTGCACTGTGATATACATTACTTCCTTTTACGTACTTATACTGTATTTGACATTTGACATGTACTGTCAAGTATGATTTGAAGCTAAATATTTTTATCAATGTTATACATGTTTTGGCATTTCTTATGTTCGTCTGCTGGTATTGTCATGTAGTCGAAGTGTGATAATTTTCAACATGCTGAAAGCTATTTTGGGCATTCGTAAGTACGAAAAGCTGTGATGTTGTAGATACTACACTAGAGTATCATGTTTAATAGCTGTTACCGTTCAAAGTTTATGTGTGCCATCGCCAAATTGGATAATATATAAGTTCAATATAGTTTATTCTAAATCCGAATACATACTTACCCCACACAAAGGTGAACTAGACTTAATTAACTATCTCTCAGTTTCGATTTAAAGTAAAAGATTATAAAAATGCTTCTGGTGAATACTGTAACACACAAACATGTAAGATAAAACTACCTCAAAGACATCAAATTCCTCTCTTTGAGTGGTATCCAGACATTTGTGGTAACTACAAATAGAGGAACCTTTTATACAGCAAACAAAATTACAAGAGGTCTCAGCAAAAACTAGTAGAATTTGTCACCTTACTTGAGCCTAAAGTAACCAAAGCGTAGAGTGGGGGGTAAAGAGTACTTCAAAACAAACGTATGGACACAAAACTGAACTTCCGGCGTATTTACACTAGATGGCGTCCCTGAGTGGAGATGCATTGATCACACTATGGCAGCAACATCGCCATTCAGAATATGTATGGCAGCTGGAAAAAAATTAGGTTAACGCAAGTTCATAGGTTAACAGTGAACTTCTAAGGTCAATGATGCTCTGTAATGTAAAACAAAAACCAACAGTTTGTACAAAAGGATAAAACCAAGAATATAAAATGAAACTTATTGTAGCGGTGTTGGAATCTTTAATATGATCTTAGTGGCCAACTTTTGATGTTAAAAACTAAATTCCTTCAATCTTTTTGTGTGTGCGTGGGCCCATTGCGAAATCAGCAAACTACTAAAAAGTCGTTGGCCCTAATTTTCTACATGGAGAAATTGCTCCCTGCCTTCTGACTGATTGTGACGAATGTGTCTCTTTGTCCGTGAGGCTTCTTGGCGTCAAATTGGCCAGAGGCTATCCGTAATCCATTGCCTTGAGTATTGCATGTATAAATCTGCCTTTTAAATACCGGAGGATTGTTGTTCGCATCTGCACCTTTCTTGGAGCACATATGTGGTAAGCTCTGAGACAAAACGTCCGACTTGATTCAAAAGACAAAGCGGTGTAATACAAGCTTTCAACTGCACTACATTTGTTGTCTACCTTTTTCAGGTACCACAAAACCGTCACTGATCAAAGGGTGTGTGCAATACCCTGAACCAATATTTTAGGCATCCCTGGTCGATCGATATGCCTTGTACTTAATGCAAGAGAAGTCACCACGGCGCTGCCACGCATATTCATAGAATTCAAAAATCAAATCACCAAGCGATAGCATGCACGGGTGTTGGTCCATCAATTTTATAGAACATTAACCTGGTCAACACTCGGATTTATCTGTAAAGCAATCTGAGAAACAGTGTTAGCAGATTCGCAATGATACTCCAACAGTATAGTGTTTCTCAGTATCAGGGATGCCCGTACACATATCTGGTCACAAATACCGTTTTTGGAAGGCTTGAATTGTTTTGTTTTTGGCGCTCCTTTGACCAATTCTTATTGTTTTCTCAATGTAGTAGACGGTGGGTTTTGTATGATCTGAACATTTTACCTTCCTATTAAATACATGGGGAAGGCAGACATTTTCTTCTCAAACATGCTTCCCAGAACATTTTTCAACCCCATACATAGGGCTACTTTTTAATGTCTATATTTGAAACTGTGTCACTCTCTTACAACTGAAACAATTTTTGTCAGCTTTTTTGTCAAGAAAATCTTCTTTGAAGAATCAGCAGCCAGAAGATGAGATTAGAATATACTCACTCCCTAGGATCCCTTTGATACTTATCTATATGTAGAAATATTGCATATTTTTGCTACAGAGATAACATTTGAACGGTATCTTATAAGATCAAAGCATCCCATATTGTATACATGCTTTCAAGTGGATTCTAAGTATTGTAAGGTTGCCGACACCAAACCCACTCATTTTGCAGAATGTGGGACTATGAATATTCGTTATCCACTGCCTTCAAAGAAGAAGTCAAACGCCACAATAGCAAACATAGTAGTATTATATAAGTTGACCAGACAGTAGTTGTACGTTCTCTATTGCTTTGCTTTACTTCTTTGGCCCTGTGTACACAATTAGGCTTCGGGTACAATTTTGCAAATAATTAAGTGTCATAATAATATCTCCAGGGCTACAGATGTGCATGTTAATAACAGATGCAGAATGCATTGGGCGTAATCCTTGTTGTGCATGTAGTAATCCCTACCACGTAGACATCACTGTGTGCATTTTTCACATACATTTTTTTTCAATTGTAAGAACACAGAAAATAGGATTATGCTTGCATTTAACATTGTGATCATACGAACTTTTTTCAATGCAAATTTAATTGTTTTTTTTTTGTGTGCAAAACTTGAATCATAGCTGGTATGCTTTTACCGTTCTTGTTGTAGACCAATGTTTTTCAATAAAACACACTACAGATAAAGTCGCGAGTATGAACAAACTCCTGCATTCGAAACATTCTACTGATTAAAAACGTTTCCCAATAGCAATGTATTCTTCGTTGCAAAACTGGAATCGTAGTGTGTGTCATTTTTCAATTATTGGTGTAAGCTAATGTTCTTCTATAAAACACACTACTGAGAAAGTCGTAACATGAGCAGAGACATGTACATAGGACTATACTTGCATGCAAAACATTGTACCGACTACGAACATTTTCCAGTGCAAACGTTGTGTTCTTTGCAGAACTTGAATCATAACTGGAATCCGCTCTTGTTGTAGAGCAATGTTTTACAAAAACACACTACAGAGAAAGTCGTAACTATTAGCAGACCCATGTGGTCGAGACACATGTACATAGGACTATACTTGGATTCAAAACATTGTGCCGTTTATTGTTGGTTGTTGGAACGTTTCCCAATGCCAATGTAGTCTTCGTTGCAAAACTTGAATCATACTTTTTTTTTCTTGATGTAGACCAATGTTCTTCAAAAACACACTACAGAGAAAGTCGTAACTATGAGCAGACACATGTGGTCGAGATATGTACATAGAACTATACTTGGAACTATACATTGTGCCGATTATTGGTGGTTGTTGGAACGTTTCCCAATGCCAATGTAGTCTTCGTTGCAAAACTTGAACCATACTTTTTCTTGTTGTAAACCAGTGTTCTTCAAAAACACACTACAGAGAAAGTCGTAACTATGAGCAGACTCATGTGGTCGAGACATGTACATAGGACTATACTTGGATTCAAAACATTGTGCCGATTATTGGTGGTTGTTGGAACGTTTCCCAATGCCAATGTAGTCTTCGTTGCAAAACTGGAATCGTAGTGTGTGTCATTTTTCCATTCTTGGTGTAAGCTAATGTTCTTCAATAAAACACACTACTGAGAAAGTCGTAACATAAGCATACTCATGTGGCCGAGACACATGTACATAGGACTATACTTGAATTCAAAACATTGTGCCGATTATTGGTGGTTGTTGGAACGTTTCCCAATGCCAATGTAGTCTTCGTTGCAAAACTTGAATCATACTTTTTTCTTGTTGTAGACCAGTGTTCTTCAAAAACACACCACAGAGAAAGTCGTAACATAAGCATACTCATGTGGCCGAGACACATGTACATAGGACTATACTTGAATTCAAAACATTGTGCCGATTATTGGTGGTTGCTGGAACGTTTCCCAATGCCAATGTGGTCTTCGTTGCAAAACTTGAATCATAGTCCTTTTTCTTGTTGTAGAAAAATGTTTTTCAAAAACACACAACAGAGAAAGTCACAACCATGAGCAGAATCATGTGGTTGAATCATATCTGGAATCCTTTTTCCATTCTTATTGTTGACCAATGTACTTCTACAAAACACTCTACGGAGAAATCTTGACTATGAGAAGACTCATGTAGTCGAGAAATGGGACTATCCTTGCATTCAAACATTGTGCCTTTCCCAATGCAAATGTAGTGTTCGTTGCAAAATTTGAATCAAAACTGGAATTCTTGCCCCCTTTTGCTGTAGACCAATGTTATCTAATAAAACAAGAGAAAGCTCTATGAATATGTGACTCATGTGGTCTAGCGATGGGGCTGTACTTGCATTCAAAACATTCTACTTTTCTTAGAAAATCGTAACTATGAGAAAACTCATGTGGTCGAGACCTTTATTTCTTCTTTCAGCTTATAACAGCATGACACACGGAATGACAAAAAGGAACAACCAAAATTTCTTAAGTTTTTGAAAAGAAAACATTCGTATCATTTCATATCTGCCGTTTCTCTTATATGAGATCGTTTTAGGATATTTTAGAAATATGATGTCAACAATCATGCAGACGACATTTATGCTATATTTAAATTTCTATTTCTTAGAAAGGACCCCACAAACGAAACATGGATATAAACGTTGTGGTAGTGTTTTAGATCAAGTTGTATACAGAAAAGGTCTTTGGCAATTCGTATATAGCATATTGTAGCTGTCTATTTCATATCCAACTAAAACTATTACAGGCTTCGGTTACTAAGTATTATTTACTAACGACTAAGACGTTAAAGTTGGAAGCTTGATATGGGGTTTTTGTATCGCATGAAATCAAACAAGACAACCAATGTCATTGCTGGAAAATTAATGAAAGAAAATACTTGTAAATGTAGTGCCGTAGTTTTTAAAATAAATCGCAATCGTTCAACGACATTTTAAGGAGTGTGTGTAGTGAATTTTATTCGTAACACTTGAGAGTTTCATTGTCTAAAGGAATAAAAACGATTTGGTACACAAACGTGTATATGCAATATAGACTGATGCAGTAGAATTAGAGAAACACAGATAAACGTTTATAAGAAATTCGTTACGCCGAACAAATCTAAAGTACTTTGTACTACGCTATCACCGTAGTATATTCCTTTAGAAAAATATATTTGTTTATTAATATCTAGAATTGAAGTATATGGTTCTAGAGGAGACTAACCATAGCAAGGTTTAAAGATGAGTTTTGAATCACTAAGAATATCATTCCACAAACTTTAATTTACTCTTTTGCGAGAAACAAATTTTCCGTGAAGACATGTTGCAAACGAACTCTCTTGTGTTTTAATAAAAAAATGTTCCCACTTTAACTGAAAAATGACAAAAATGAACAGGCGGACTCTTCTAAAAACTTAACAATCTAAAAGATAATTTTATGCGTGTTTTGATTTCAAGAGGTCATACTTTAAAGGATCTTTCTTGTGTGTGTAAAGTCATAACTACACAGGGAATACCACTTTATTTACAATCGAGAACATCTTGTTAGTTTTTACAACCTACCATTGTTAAGGATTTACCCACTATACTTAAAGACGTGAATAAAAGTCTTGTGTAGCACACACATAGCCTAACATGCCCGCCCTACTTTTAAGTCGTTTATCAATCTTTAAGACCGAATGCTGTTGTTTTCGTTAAAACGAAATACTGCTCATATTCATTCATGAAGGCGCTGAGCTTCAAGTAACATCTTTCTGTTATCACCAGGATATTTTGTCACCTAGTCCTGGCATTTAGCCACCCTTGTAAGGTATAATTATACGTACTAAAGGGCGGCGATATTCTCACCTCTATGCATATCTATGGTGGAAGGTGGCAGAGCGCAGGTGAAAGTGGACGCCTCTACACCCGATACAAGAGCACCGAGCAGTCCCAAGGTAGGCGTTTCACGTCCAGAAGTGCAAATGGGCCCGCTTGGCCACTACCATTAAGAATAGACTACCAACTTTTCTTTTTGCTTTGCAAAAAAGTTAGAAGTTTCAGTGCTTGAAACACCCAATATGTGGGCCGACTACACTCGATATTTTTTGTTATCTCGCATTGCAGTCCTAGCTATAGCCATACAGTCTCAATAGAATCTTACACGTCAAGTTTTCTTATAGAAAAGTTTGTTGCAAATTCGTGGCCGGAGGCTAATTGCAAATTACAAAACATAAAGGAACAATGAAATAGAGTATAAAATAACTAAAGTCTACATGATAAAGGTAGCTGTCTAGAACTATAACTATGTCTAAAACTATGTCTGAAGGGTTTGACTTCTCTTCTGTAAACCATGAAAGACGTAATGTCCCACCCTCTCCAAAATTTGTGGGTTTTGGGAAGTTGAAAGAAGAATAGTTTTTTCTTGGTCTGTAAGTTTAGAGAATTGAAAACTGTTTCGTAACTTTGTTGTCGAAACAACACTCAAAATCTGTTCAAATGATAATTTGCATGTACCTGTGGCCATCCCATTGAAAGTATCCAGCATTATTTTTTGTACTGCCCTAAATATACACAATATCGTGCCTCCCTTTTTAGCAATTTAGCTAAGTTGGTAGGATTTGACATAAACCTCAATGATCTCTCTGATGATGTTTTAGTTCATTTATTCCTTAGAGGTTCTGTATCACTATCATATCCAAGATAACTTAAAATTTTTACTTTATGTTCAATCATTTATAAAGGAAACTAAAAGATTTGAGTAATTCTTTCCTATCAATTTTGTAATTTTTGCCTGGAGTACTTTACACATTGTAACCTTATTTATTCTATTCTGTTATTATTAAGCTTTGCATGTCTGTTTTTGCATTTGCTTTTGTATTTTTGTAATGTTAGATGGCGACATGAACATAAGCTCCGGCTTGAGTGTGTCGTCATCCTGTCCACTTTGCTCCTTAATGTTTTAATAAAGAAAAAAAATGATAATTTTTAGCAATCACGCCTTTTTTCGCAATGAAAGGGTCCCCAAAAAACGTGCCGACGTTTCAATGCCAACTGATAACATGGGAATTTCGGTACTCTGATTTTCTAAACTCACATTAACTCTGGCTTCTGTACTCTGACAAATATGGTATCATTAAAATACGTTTCTCAAAAATGTACCATTCTATACCTTTCATAGAGGAATAAAAGATGGTTGATCAAAGTTTCCAAACATTTTCTTAGTCTTGAGTGTAGATATGAAACTAAAAAGATTACCACTGGCGGTGCAATGTGGGACGTTTTCATATTTTATATTTATATTTTATCATAGTTCGGATCGTTCGTAAACCGTTTTTTTTTAAATTGTGCATGAAAAATACAGCAGTTTACCACAATTCTACAAGAAGGCCATGAACTATAAAAACTGTTAAGACACTGTCACACATTCAGAACTTTCTCCCGACTACCAACCAACCAACCAACCAAGGTGGGCCGAAGGACGGATGCAATCTGCCCAAATTTGTGCCACACAGACCTTTCTATACGAATCGAATTGAATCTTAGTTAAATGTGAGTCAAATCTAAGCCTTCTGGCCTATTCCCGAACACCACCCGACCACACGACAACTATGGCCGAACCTCCAGTCCACACAAATGTTTAAATATTTTGAAACATTCCGGCTGGTTCAGTCGAACAGTAGCCGACCTCGCCGAACACCAGCCAAAGACAACCGACCTTGCTCCCGACCTTGTCCTAACGATGGTTGGGGGGAGTTCGGCAGAGTTCGGGAGTTCATATTGTGCTATGTGTGACAGGGACGTTAAGAATATGGGTACTCTTTTTTTTTGCCAGATGAATCCAACTACAGTTCGGTATCCCTTGGAATGGCAATGTATACCACATGTATGTATGTATACGAAAATATGTTGTTTCATGTCTTTTTTATCATTTCCGCCTGTTCCCAATGTTGTTGTGTTCATGTAGCAACATAATATTTCTACTACCGGTTTGTTTACCGTGTTGAATGCTGAAATTTAACCCGTGGAAGAAAGGAGTCAGCTATTCAGCCCTACCATAAAATACAAACCGATTTCAACTTATACAACACAGAAAATTACGAGGTAACTAAACAAAATACAGAGGACGAACATAGCATATCACACCGACTTTTAATTAGCAGTATGTTATACAGAGTGTTTTTAAACTGCATAGAGGCTATGGCAAGGTTTGAGAAAGTGGACTAACCAACATTTCCAAAACACACATGTGCAAAGCACCAGAGCACAAATGCCAGAGCACATAGAACAAACAAAGCAGAGAATGGCACCAAAAGACCACGTCTAGGGGAAAAATAGACGTAAAGCAAGGACAGCAACAACAACAACAACAATAACAACAAATTAAGTAACCAATGGGTACAAATGGTCAAGGTGTGTTTACCTAAAAAAAAGAGAGAGAACAGAAAACTGAACATGCGTTATTTCACACTAGATGGCGCACGTGAGTGGAGATACATTGCTCACGTTGCCAGCGATGCAACATGATGTCGATGAAAACACAACTCACTGAACTAAAGTTCAAAGGTTGAAAGTCAACTACAGAAGCAAACTGTACAACGCTAACCTCAAAGCAGCTATTAAAATTTGAAATACAGCAAAACCTTAATAAAAAAGACGTTTTGTTTTTATGATTACAATTCACTGGGTAGCTCTTCGCTTGTACATGTACATACTCCCCCATGACAAAATCAGCGAGCAACTAGTAAGTCGTTTCTTCTAATTTCCCACACTAAGAAATTGCTCCCAGCCTTCTGACTGATTGTGAAGAATGTGCCTCTTGATTCTCAAGGCTTCTTGGCGTCAAATTACCCAAAAGCTATCCGGAAACCACAGACGCTAGGATTGTATGTATAAATCTAACTTTTACAGTAGAATACTGCCTGTTAGGTACCAGAGAGTACTCTTGTTCACGATTATATTTTGCTGGTCTCTCTCATTTTTGTTGCGAAAGTCGTTAGCTGTTGAGCGTATGTACAAGAATTGATGTAAGTTTTACTGAATCCACATTAAGATTATTGCTTTAAACATACTGAGGTGCCACTATAAGCTGTATACTGATTAGAGGGGGTTTGCAGTTGACTGAACCTGTATTTTAGGGTACCCAGTGCACAAGAAATCGATACAGCTTCTACTGTATGCAAGAGGAGGCACCTAGCATATTCATAAAAGATAAAATCGCCAGCGATAACTGAGTATCATGTCATCGCATGTTCTTCCCTCCAATTGAACACAGCATCAACACGGGGGTAAATCTGATTGATCTGGTAATTTCAGAAGGTGCTTTCGTGCGTTGTAAATGATCTTAACGCTTGGATATCACTCATACTGAAAAACTTATGTATCTTCTGGGAGAATGTATATCCGTATCATACTATTTATAATTGCACCTTACAATCAGAATAACTTGATATTAGATTACAGCTTTTTATCAACAATCTCTCTACGCAGAAAAAAGTGAATATATTACTTTGAAGATACTAATATACCAACATATTTAAATTATGGCCAAGGTTTATATGAGGATGAATGTAATGTATGGATGAAGATAGAATGTTTGTAGAACACGTTTATACTTATATCTTACACTGAATAGATAAAGGTGGCACTTAAAGAATACCTTGGGGAATAAAAGTATACCATGCAGAATATATAGTATTGTCTTTTAGTTAATGCTCTGAAATGTTCGTCTTTTCATCTGGCATACCATTTAAAATTAATAATGATAGTAACAATGACGATAGTAAAACATTTGATGCTGATGATAATAGTTTATTTCTTGTTTAAGATTTTTTACGTGCAGGGTAAAAGAGATGGAATATTCTCTGTTGTTTTTTTCTATGAATTTTCTGTTCCGCCATCTTGAGTCTGGCCATATCTTCGTAACATTTACTGTTTGCTTGAAATTTGCCTTATTCTGTTTGAAATGCTTCAGGCTAAGGTTATCATTTGCTTAAGGGTAGAGTTCTTCGTTCAAGGAGGAATTTGGGTTAGAATATAATGTTTGGACCGCTCTTTAGTTTACCATCATTTTGTCTTGTAGGCTGCCCGACGCTCTTTCGTCACTCTCAGGCTAGATTTTTTATCCGTTTTTAGTTGTGTTGTGTTGTGTTGTGTTGTATTTTTTTACGAATACATTTGTATGTATTCCTTGCGTTATGGTCCCTTGTTTTTTGATGAATCACACCTGGTATATTTTGAAGCTTTACCTTGAAGTGTCACGGAAATGAAAAGAAACATACAGTGGGTGTCACTGGAAGACAGACGAAAAATGTCCAGAGTATGCATGATGTACAAAATGACTGGTGGACGTACCAACTACTAAGTACCTAATACCAGCTCAGAAAAGAACAAGAAATAGTCATGCCTTCAAGTACCGGAGTTATCAACCAAGGATTGAGGTGTTCAAAAATTTAGTCTTTCCTAGAACTATCGCAGAGTGGCACTCGCTGTCACCAAGTACAGTAGGGGCATCATCATTAGATAGCTTTAAACATGTTTAGGGTTAGATTTTCAAGGGTTACACTGGATAAGTCGTTGCCTGCCAAGCTGGTGTGTTACGCCGAGGGGCGGTCATACTGGCTATGCAGATACAGATACAGATACAGATACAGAGATACAGACACAGATACACAGCCAGGTAGAAAGATCTCTTCATATTTAACTGGATCCCATATGTTGTTGTCAGTATTGCTACTCTAAAACAACAGTGCATGTGGGTACCGAATGATGCTTTTGCTACTTTGGGAAAACCAAATATTGCCATCACAAAAACGTATTGAAAGGACAAGAATTGCAACAACAAAATGCATTGAAATACATGGACGAGGTTCGATCGTGTACAGGAATGTGTATGTTAGCAAATACACAATGTGTCTATGGCGTTTTATTTCTTTATTTTCAACCAAGAAATGAGGCAATCCCTGCTACTGCAATTTTAGAATGTCAGAACTTTGCAGGTCATCCAGTACGATCTATAGTCGAATGTAAAAAAGATCTATAGTAGAATGTAAAATATTAGTCTTGCTTTAAACATTCTCAACTTTAACCAAGAGAACATTTAAGGAATATTATATATACCCTGATTTTAGCATGAAAGCTCATCTATGTTGATTGGAGTTTGATACTGTGATTTAACACAAGCAAAAATAGCTCACCTAGAATTTTAGGCTATTTTTGAGGTTTTGATTTTTGCTTGTGCTGTATGAAACAAAAGTATAAAAATTCATCCTTCATAGAACACCCTGATGTTAATTGATGTACTCTTTGTTGTAGACTGCTCACGATCTGTTCTAGGTCGCCATATTTTACAGAATGAAGCCATTCCTGTCCCTTATAAAAGCAAGAATTGATAAAAAAAAACATGGAAATGCATTGATGCACAACTGCAAAAGCTCTGGACGCAACACAGGCTAGAAATGTCTGCCAATTCAAGGACCTTCTTGTCAAACGTCCTTGGTCAAATCAAGCGCTGCGCCTGGAAATAAAACATTCCTGAATTGAAAACGTTTTTTGCCTATAAGGCTTTCTTGTTGCTTTACTTTGCTTCAAAATATATCCCTTTAAAGAACTCTTCTTGGTACAGAGGTTGTGTGTCCAATATATTAAAATGAATGCTGTTTTCTTTATATATATCATTATTATGTTATTATGTTTTGCATCACGAGATTGAATGACTGATGATTCTATGCGACTCTACTTTCCTCATATAAATGTTGATGTACAATTTGATTTGGCTTAACCATAGGATTGCTACTTGGAATTCAACCCTCTTATCTGTACGAAAATGCGGAGGACGTGCCACTAAAACAGTTTTGACCGCAACTGTGCACAGATCCATGTTGTCTAAACATTTGTATTGCCCAAACTCACAACAAAACACGGAATACCGAACACAATTAAACCAAATTCCACTCTCTCTACAGGTACAGAAAATCCGATACAGCATGCTAACAACAAAGAAACAGCATTTATTTCATAAATTGAATACGCAACCTATGTTCCAAGATGGGTTATATTTCAAAGCAAAACAGCAAGCAAGCCTTACAGACAAAAACAAACCGTTTTCAATTATATTTCAATTTCATAGCAGATTTCTCAAAATGCACTGTCCTTGTAGCTTTCACAAACCAATCGAAAGTTTGTGGGGTACCTAAGTTATAGTTTTAGCTGCATATACTTGAAATGGCAATCCAACAGTTGTCAAAATCAAGGCCAAATATCTCCAACTAATACGGTGTTATTTCCTCGCAAATTGGACGTTACATGGGGATACTCGTGGAAGAATACAAATTGTGGAAAAAAATATGTGTATCATGAGTATTATTTGATTGTTATAATTGTTGTGATTTGTATTGATTATTATGTGATACCCTGCATCAATTCAGCCGTATAAAGGCTGCGACTGCACGGGTACTGTTTGGACAATAAAAACCTTTTTAAAAAACCTTTTTACTCGGTATTAAAATTGTTATATTCATGTGATTGATAGAATCCCAAAACCTACAGTAGCAATGCTCTTGCATTTACAATATTTATCAAAACAATTGCACCCTTGAAGCATGGGTTATATGGGTTACATAGAGACGTTACAAGAACCTATATGTGTGCAGTTTTAATCGAATTGTCCAGATAGAAATCTAGCTCTTCATTCAAACAATATTTACATATAGACTGATTCAATACATTGATGAATTCGTACAATTCTGATGCTCAACTAGAGCAAGAAGGCGAATTTCTCTTTGTATGTTGCATCTTTTTGGAAAATACAATTCTATAGCTGACGTTGGCAACTACAGACAACATTATAGAAATCGCCATGTTCAGGATAGATTTGTACAAAACAAATGCATACTACCATCGTTGAAACATCAGTTATGAGTCAATAAAACCCAAAAAATCTTTCCACAATTTTATCATTCACAGTTTTGTAAAGAATCATTTTCGTTTGTGAAGATATATGAAAAAGAAAGAATATCCTATACTGAACTTTTGTTATTTTTAAAACATATATTTTTACACATATATGCATATATGGTTTGAAACTGAAAAACCGGAAGTTTGGTTTTAATTTTTAGGAAGGAAAAATAGTACTATTTCGATTTAAAAACGCAAATACTATTTAGAGGTACTGTCTTCTGTTGCTAGACTCACCACATAACGCTTCTGATTCTATGATCAAGCCGAACATTTGCTAGTTTTTTTACAACCTACAATTGTTCAAGATTTACTCCCTATTCGCTTCTTATGAATGAAACTCTTGTATTTCAATTACACTGCATAACATTCTTGCCCTACATTCGTATTGCTTGTCTATTTCCAAACAACAGATGTTGTTGTTTTCGTTAAAAAAGAAATACTGTTCATATTCATTCATGCAGAATCACGGCATCAAGAAGCATCTTCTTTTTATTGTCACCATGTTTTGTCACCTAGTTCTGGCATTTAGCCACCCTTGTAAGGTATAATTATACGTACTAAAGGGCGGCGATATTCTCACCTCTATGCATATCTATGGTGGAAGGTGGCAGAGCGCAGGTGAAAGTGGACGCCTCTACACCCCATACAAGAGCACCGAGCGGTCCCAAGGTAGGCGTTTCACGTTCTATAACATCGAGAATATAACTTCTTTTCTGTGAACTCCAGAGGTGATAAGTTCCTGCCCTTGCGTAGAGTAAGAGTTGGTTACAGTCTCTATTGCATATCGCCGTGCAGTTTAACTTACCACGGCAATATGGACTCCATATGTTTTTACATGCTCAACTGTCGAACAGAATTTGACGCAACATCAGTACATTCGAAACCTTTGTTCACGTTTTTTGAAAATTCTGAAACCCACGCTTAGCCTAACCTAAATTGAAACACGACATTAATGTTTTAGTTGTTAGCTATTCGTCTTTGATAAGAAGAATTTTAAGATCTGTTTTTGTATTTTTGTTTCGTAGTTTGTAGTGGACCTTACTACTCGTAGGGTCACTGTGTCAGTAGAGCTTTTGTGAATTAAAGCTTAGTACAGAAGCAAGCTATGTAGACATTGTACAGGTATTCTAACTCTTTTTAAAGCTTGAAAAAAAAGACATATTTGTAAACCTCAA
Source organism: Branchiostoma belcheri (assembly GCF_001625305.1). Lineage (NCBI taxonomy): Eukaryota > Metazoa > Chordata > Leptocardii > Amphioxiformes > Branchiostomatidae > Branchiostoma > Branchiostoma belcheri. The sequence continues at coordinate 1,114,382 of NW_017803965.1, read as the reverse complement.
GTAACGACTGCTTAAGAAAGAAAAATAGTAAAAACCTGGAAATGTATCGAATACGATTTGAGTTTTTCTTATTAGAAACGGAACAACGCAAAAAGGGCAATCTACAATAGGAAAGAAGCAAAATGCGTTCTATTATAGCAATGAATCTTGTATCTATGTAGCTTTAATAATTTAACACAATACCATACAGAAGTTTATAAAAGGATATGCTTTTAACCCTTCTTGCGTTCTTACCATAGTCTAGGTTAATATGATAATTTTACCCATGTAACATCGTCGTTTCTGTACTGGATAAATAAAGAGATTTAATTTTGCCCCAAAACACAGTATATCTTGGATAGTCACTTGTTCTAGCCAAATGATAGATAAATATCTCTCTCCAATCGTACAAATATACGTGTTCCTAGAACTTCCTATCCATACCAAACACCATATGAAATATCATGTTATTCATTATTTGTTACATGGACATCACGAAATATTGTAGACATAAAGGCATAATGCAAAATATCTCGCAAATACAGTTGATAGTCTAAAGTAACCAAAGCGCCCATATGAGTGTAACAAAACATACGTATGGCAACTGGACATGCAGTGAGTTGCATCCAGACATTTGTGGTAACTACAAAAAGAGAACAACTTATACAGCAAACAAATTTACGAGAAGGTGCAGCAAAAAAAAAACTAGTAAAGTTTGTCACCTTACTTAAGAGTATCGTAACCAAAGCGCACAGGTAAAGAGTACTTCTAAACAAACGTGTGGACACAAAACTGAACTTCTGGTGTATTTACACTAGATGGCGTCCGTGAGTGGAGAACGTTGATCACACAGTGGAAGTAACACATAGCGATGCAACATGAGGTACATGAAAATAAAACTCGACTGTGAGTTAACAATCAACCTTTTGTCAGAAGGCTTTGTTCAAAAGCAACAGTCAACAAAGTTGTAAACAGCTGAAAAAAGGAAATATGAAATGAAATATATTATGATTTCTTAAAACGTTCGTCTAGCACTCCTCTTTTGTAGAATTACTATAGTTACATATTGTTTAGAACTCGTTCTTAAAGCAAACATCAAACAAAACTGAATATGTTCAATTTCAAAGAGTATTCGTACTACCCTTTTGCGAATCAGCAAAGATACTAAAAACATTTCGCCCTGATTTTTAAATCAAGAAATTGCTCGCTGGTTTCTGCCTGATTGTGACGAATGTTTCCCTTTTCTCCGTGAGGCTTCTTGTCGTCAAACTAACCAAGGGTTATCCAAAATCCATTGCTTCGAATATTGCTAGTATAAATCTACCTTAAGAAATACGGCTGATGTTAGCATCTGTGATTTTTGGCCAGCCATCGACTTGTACGAATGTCGTTAGGTGTTAAGCAGATATACAACTTGGTTTGAAAAAGACAGGGAGTCTTGTATCAGCTGTGCTATATGTTTTTTCAAGTAGCTGATTGCTTATAATAAAACATGTTCAGGTACCCCCAGAAGAGTTGTAATTGTTAAAGACATCCAATGCAAGTTCAGGGCGGCAAAAACTGGATTTTCAAAGTCGATTTCTTGTCATTCTTTTAGTGCAGTAAGTTAAATCAAGTCTATCCCATAGCATACTGATATCTTTGGGGCAAAAATGCGATGTCGTGGACGGAAAACTTTTGCTTGTTTTGTATCACAGGCTGGTTCTAGCTACTTGTATGTATGGGAGGTACTTAAATGATAAAGGGACTCATCACGTAGCTTGTTTGGGGGCTATTTCAAATGCGTTAAGTATAAAATGAGGACAAAAATGCTAAGAAATATGACAGTAAATGACAACTCATAAAAATTTCCTCAGTCCAGATTTTTTTTATTTTGTCGCCCTAAAATTGCATAGGATGTCTTTAGAACAAGAGGAGATGTCCAAGAATTGTATAGAGCAGACAAGATCCAATACACGTTTCTAATGTTTACTTTGTAGAAGAGGCAACCGTCGTGCAAAACACATTTGTCAAATGATAACATCGCTATAACACAGCGATCTTGTCAGTACACGGTGCTCCAAGAACAATTATATGCAACATTACCCGGGTCAAAATTCGCAGTAATCTTTATAGCAATTTTAATAGCAGTGTTTTCATACCAGATGGTATTAACATTTGGATATCACTCACATAATCAGATAAACATAATGTTAGAAACATAATGTTTCTCAGTATGAAATATATCTGTACATGGACCCTTACTGATCTGTTACTATCACCACTACTTATCATTTGATATATATCCGGCTGTTTATCAATATGATCAAAGTCAACCCGGTCAAATGATGGTATAAGATAAAACAAATGATATTAGGAAAGAAACTTTTCAAAATTTGTCCTGGTTCTGGAACGATATGAGAATATGCTAACATCATAAATTCATATATGTGAACGTAGAATGTTTTCAAAACACTGAGATTTCCTGTAAAGATAAGAATACCATACAATGGTTATATATCATTTTTTTGTAGATAGCTTCAACTGAATAATTGCGAAGGTACCAATGTAAAAAGTACACAGTGACATACTTGTTGAGCGCCCAAAGTTGTGCATTTTTCGCTTTCGATATTTCTACATTACGTCAAGTTCTTTTACTGTTCTGATCGTGATCTAGTCGTTTTCGAGAAGTCGAATGTTGTTTTTTGTAATCTTAATATTGCGTCGATTGCACAGAAAAACAGGGATAAAATTATATAAATATATTGATACGGGCAAATAGATAGATAAAGATACTTGGATACAAAGAAAGTGTTGTTTTTGTTGTTGTCCTTGTTGACTCTATCTTTCCGCTAGATATATTCTCAAGGTGCCCGAAAGAAAGATAGATACAGAAAGACAGTTCAATAGATAGGTAGACAGATAGATTGATTGATAGATAGATAGAGAGAGAGAAACAGACCCATATAATATATATAGAGAGAGAAGGCGAGAGCAAGAAAAAGAGATACGGTACATATATAGAGTACATAGGAATACATAGGAGTGTCCCCAATACAGAGAACCTTGTACCTTAATGCCTTACCCTTCCTCGTCTTGGTGTCGTGGGCACGTTACATGAAGAGCGGTGAATCATCTTTCTCTTCCTTGTCAAATTGTACCTAGATATCTTCAAACATGTTTGTTTTCAAAAGGTGGAGGATTTACCTAAGTAGCGAAGAAAGCTATCTTAAGCGAGCAGAGCAGAATGACAGATAATAGTGTGTCATCAACAGTGAAACAGCTTGCTTTGCCAGTGGGCATATGCTTGGGTTTAATGTCTTCCTAAGTGCATTTTAGAACTGCGGTCCTGGATATGATTATTTGTACATAACGTCTAGTCTTCTGGGTGCATTTAGATTACCCTGTTGGCCACATTTGAAGACTACGGATGTACAGAAGAACTTTATTTCTGTTCAGTATATTGTTGTGAAGTTATATGAGGATATGTGTGTGGATTTCGTAGCTTTTCATACTTTTGAGAGCCGAATTCAGTTGTAGTAAACCTCGTCCTGAAGGATTTTGAATTTGGAGGTTGAATTCAGTTTCTAAACGAACTCTTTCGAGACTAACTCATACACACACACACACACACACACACACACACACATACAGAAACAGAGAGAGAGAGAGAGATTCAATAGCTTACATAGTATAGAATATGTCGTAGAATGCTTGAATCCTTGGGTACAATCTTACTACTTCGGGCCGGGAAACGAAATACAAAACGTCAGAAATGTTTTGTAATAAAAAAAACATATATTTACCACGACTTTGTCTTTATAGGATACACCATGCACAATATTTCAGAGTGTGTTCGTGTGTTTAACCTAGGCTAACCAAAATACATCCGTGTACGAGTATCTCTATCTCACATATACAAGTATTCCAAAATAGAAACTTACGAATATGTGGTACTGAATTTCGTAGATAGAAATTAGCTCCTTGGATCAAAAAAATTATCCTCGTTGCATGAAGATTCTTCTGGTCTACCTAAGATCATTTGTAAAACTTATAAAAAAACACTTTCAAACTATTTTGCGTGTAACATGTAGCTCAGTAGTCATAATACACGGCTTACAAACTAGCAATGATAAAGACACATTGACACTAGGTCTTTATTTGTACAAAAAGCATTTATTTCATTATGAACTTTCAATGCAAAGGTAAAACATCATATTCGAGTCATATTTCGATTGCTGTAATACTGAAAATCTATTATACATGTGAATACAAGGGAAAACAAGCAGAAATCTATTCTGGTAATGTTTTTACAACAGTGAATTGAAACTGTAAAACAGCTTAGAACAAAGATACATCTAACATTCTACATCTAACTAACACAGAAAATACCCAACATACAGACATTATACAGAGTTTTTCAATGTTGGAGAAATGTATGAAAACATCGCATAGATATATGTGTATGCTGTGAACAGAGTGCTTCACAATCCAACTAATTGTCGAAGAAAAAAAATAAGTTTGTGCACTCTAGAATATGTCAGACCCATACAACTTTAGAAAACATATTTACTTTACGTTGTACCTGTGATATTAGTGATTTCATTCTGAAAGAGGATAGCTTGTAAGCAAGTAAAAATGCTCTTTGTAATATGGACTAATACAGTGAATTCGGGAAAGAACTGATTAAATACAATTCACAATTCGTTTTCTCCAACAAATTTCTTTGTGCTGTGTCGTCTCGCAAATACAGTACATTTTATTTCGTTCTCTCTAAATTCTCATACATGGGTCTCATACATGAAACGAACGTTTGAATATTTCCCAAAGCCTAAAACTGAGTTATGGACGATTAGAATATATTTAAAAGCATTATACACAATGAACATTTGTGCTTTTGCAAGCTAGTATTTTGTAAGGCAAAGAGAACTCCAGTTGGAACGAATTTAGTTCTTTTTGTCGTTATATTCGTTTCAAATGTGAATAAGCGTAGAAAAAATGTTATGAACGTTTCGATTTGAAGACGCTACATGTACCCGATTCTAGATCTGTATCCAATCTGCACCCTACAACCTTATCTATCATTTAAAATGTTTCATTCGTTTTCTCTAACAAATTTCTTTGTTCTGTGTCGTCTCGCAAATACAGTAAAATATTGTTATACACAACCAAAATTGTCTACGATTTATTCACTATTCCCTACGTATGAACAGAAACATTGCATTTCGCATACACACACTAACTTTCGTATCCTAATACTGTGTGGTTTATCTCTCCACAGATACAAATGTCGTTGTTTTCGTTAAAAAGAAATACTGTTTAAATTCATTGAGCACAATCCTCGTACTAACCCGTATCGTTCTGTTATCACCAGGATATTTTGTCACCTAGTCCTGGCATTTAGCCACCCTTGTAAGGTATAATTATACGTACTAAAGGGCGGCGATATTCTCACCTCTATGCATATCTATGGTGGAAGGTGGCAGAGCGCAGGTGAAAGTGGACGCCTCTACACCCGATACAAGAGCACCGAGCGGTCCCAAGGTAGGCGTTTCACGTCCAGAAGTGCAAATGGGCCCGCTTGGCCACTACCATCGAGAATTCAACTTCTCTTTAGTGCCCTTCGCTTCTAAGAGGCGTACCCTGTGAGAATACAAGGTTAAAAGTTCATGCGCTCAATTTTTTTTTTCTGCAGAGTAGGGTTTCAGTGTTGTATTTCTTTAGCTTTTTAAATGTCGGTGAAAAGCGTAGAAGCACAGGATCATTTACAGATCCAGTATTTTTAAAATCATGTTCGATGTAGCATTAGAGTATTTGAGTTCTTAGCTGTCAAAGAGTGTTTTATACATCTATGTATTCATATAAGAACGCCACAGGTGTCAATACTTATTCGAAAATCTAAGGAAAAAAACACAGTTTCGTAAAACATTTTACACTTGAAAATAGCAAAAACAAGAAGGCGCACCGCCCTTTATATATTTTGTTGCGGTCTAAGAATTTTTTTTTAGAAATGCGCTAGTTTTGCATTTCATCAATGCTGCAAATTAGGAAAAGATGGCATGTAAGACCTGGGACTAATTATAGGAATCCATATTCTAAACTAAAAATGGCACGATGTGAACTCTTGTTACACAACAACATACTCACAGATGTGTGTAAAATATGCGCCTTTGGCGTTACTATGCCTGAAACCCACAGTACAAAATTCCCCTTTCCGTTCTTGTCATAGTTCGGAACGTTCATAGACTTTTTTAATCTACGGTACAGTAAGAATGTCCACTTCTGTGCAAGAGAAGTTGCAGAACTTTTATCCCAAGGGCAGATTAAAGCAAACCTCTGATTTTAAGTCAACCGTTACAAATAGAATCATGATGCAGTTTCTCTTTTCCTGACTACCAAAAAAGCGGGATTTCATATCGTAAGGACTTTGCACTGACCAGTCCAATTTTGCAGTCTGAGAAATATTTTACTGCGGGAATCGAACCCGTGTTTATTGAACCCGTGCCAGCTGGTTCCCCTTCCAGGACTTGTCTGTCTAGTCTTTCGCGTGATAGACACTGGGCGAGGTCCAAATTCCAGGCCGGGCCTGGTTCCTGTGTAAACAAAATTGTCCAACTGACAAGTCCGCTTTGTTGTTTCTTGTCTGACTGAAGGGCGTAAGAGCAGCTTGAGATATTTGGCAGAGAAAATGGTCAAATTATCACCAATACCTTTTCTGTCCCATGTCAAAATATCATCGAATTTCGTACATAATTCTGTTACAGAATTGATGACTGTGGTTGGACTCAAACGTAGGGAAAACATGACTAGACCACATCAGCTAGTTGCTGTCAACAAAACGATACGTTCAGAAACAGATAAGACAGGTTCGAAGTTCAAAGGTGACCCCGGGTCGCCATATATCAGTTTGGGACACGTCAAGTCGTCATCATGAGTTTAGAAACAATACCACAAGTGTTTTCTTCCCTTCTCTTCCACACATGATTCAAGACATTGTGATAGCCAAGCTGTCGTCTTGGTATTCGGTATTAGAATGTCTAGCCACGGTTCTACATTATATAAACTTTAACATGTTCTTGTCAAGACAGGTTTTGCGCTAGCCTAAGTCAGTATTTTCCTTTTTCCGAGGTAATTTTTTTTGCCCAGAATTAATTTTATCTTATAACCATTGGTCATCTTGTGAGCATCAAACTATCTCTTATTACTCCGTTTAGATTACTTGAAATCATTTTAAGAATAAAATTCTATTAATGCTGCTTGTTCTGAAGCATTTTCTCGTCATGTTTGCAGATGAAAACGTTACATTTGGTTGATAATTCCTCTCCTTTTGATGATCATTTTAGTATTATTATCAATTAATATTACTCAACATTGGCAATGTCTTCTTGATACTCAATACGACCTTCGGTTAGTCAAAGATGCTGTAGCAACATGTAAAAGGGTAAATCTACTGGATAGAACACCGCTGTTGCGGACTGCGAGCGTGAAACTTTTTCTTGACGTATGATGCACCCAGGAGCGTCCATTTCCCGTGGTTTGACAGATAGCTACTTTACGTCTATGGGCTGTGAGACGCACGTACATGGTGAATGGCTTGAGCTTAAGACGGATTGCACTGGGGTAGAAAATGTGCTAAGATTCCCAAGGCCTCCCGATGTAGCCTCGCCGTTAAACTAGATCCCTACATTTGTCACCATCTCTCTCCCTCGCCCTTTTCACCCCGTCCGAAGATTCAGCTCTGAATGCAAGGTTCAAAAATCGGCCCCGTCGGAGAAACCTTATAGCAAAAACGTTGTTAGCCAAATGAAGGTAGAATTATGACACCCTGTGCATGGGGGTAATGGACTTATCCGTGTTTTGGGTCTTTCCTTCTGGGCACTGGATTGTGGGTGACGCTCGAACCGCATTTTCACACATTTATACTGATAGCAACATACATCTTGTGCCAAACATGCTGGCTAAGATGGCCTCATCGCCGTACTGTTATTGTAAAACTGCCCATTTAGCCACAGGTTCGCATCGTTATGGGTCTTCGGGTCATACAGAATATGACTTTAGAGGAGGCTTGACGCAGATTTCTGCAATGTGATATTTTAGAAATGGGCTCACGTCCTCGATAAATTACTCCAAATGATTTCCTTTTCCCCCATACCTTGCAAATAGGTTCAACAAGATCGATTTCCTTGTCTTCAATTAAGAAAGGTAAAAGTCGGATTTATCGGACAGGTGCTTTGAAGAGATGGACTACCCTTTCTATCCTGTGCCTGGAGTTCCAAATATGTGGAGAATTGCCTAGGTGGCGCTTCCGAGCGGTGAAACCAAAAAGCCGCTGCGAAAGGAATACAAATGTGCGTCCATGTGGGTTTGATTGACAGGAGTTGCATATCACCTTTGAACTCGAGATCCGCCATTATTCAAGATGGCGCGCCTATCCAAGATGGCGCCATACCTATGCACCTGGCAACACTTGTGTTATTATTGACTTTAGAAGCATCCTAAATTTAAACTTCTGATAAACTATCTTTAAATTGTATACCATCTTATTTTACAAAACCTATTGTACCAAATCAGCAATTCATCTTGTATAAAAATTGTCTTACAGGGATTGTAAGATTTACAAAAGGGTCCCTTTGGTCAAATATGAGTTATTCTCATGGTTTGAACTGTGGAGTGTACTTAGAAAGGACCTTCCGGAGGTGACCTGGGACCATTACTGGATTGCAGATCCCATAGTAATGACTACTGCCTTTGACTCATTTCTTTAGTTACTACCCCTCCGTGGTACTTTGAAGGAAAGGGTTTTCGTTTGTAGAAACTGAATTCTGTAGTCGTTTTTAACGTTATAGTTGAGTTGTTGTTGTTGTGTGTGTGTGTGTGTGTGTGTGTGAGTGCAACTATACATATACAATGAGCATATCTAGTCTTCCTTGGTCACCATTTTGTCAACATCATATGCCTTCCTGGTCTTAATTCTATGACTACGCTTTAAAAAATTCTTATTTTCATGCTTTGTAGTTTGATAGTATATACAGGTACTTGTTATCTGTATTCTTTTTATTTATGTTACTCAGTGACCATTTCGTGCCCTATGCGATTCTTTTTATGTCTATATCGTTTCTTATACTTGATAAAAATCAAAACAAATCATTTTATGTTGCCTGATATAAAGAAATGTATGGCCTTAATATAGTAAGTGGATAACCTTTTAGTTCATTCCTGTCAGAATGTAATGCAATCGTTTCCTGTCAAGTTTTTTTAGGAGACTGTAAGTTTCAGAATTATATACTAGTAGTAGGCTTTAGACAGGGTGGCATTGTTTTACTTTATCGCTTTTCATTGCAGGTTGATTTATGTTCAACGTGCGGTTGGTGGGTTGACTGTTACGGCCCATAACGATTCGTCGGTTCTTTCTTTACTGTTCTCTGTCGATGATTTTGTTGCAAAGCATTACGCACTTGGGGTAAACGCGTGGTGGAGAAGGTTGGATTCTTCCCCCCTCCCCACTGTAACCAGGAATGGGGTTAACCCTTCTGGAGTGACGACATATTTGTGGCATGCCATTTGGTAAGAACGTTGGTCAACTTGGACACCCTTTTAAACGGGAAAACAGGTTAGAGTGGCGCTGTCCGTTGGAATGGTGGGTTTCTTCTTTCTGTCCTGTTCCTATAGTTCCAAACATTACTGTTACTGCACGTTTTAAAGCCCCCCTCCCTCCATATCCCCCAGCATTCCAGTCGCCACTATCTGTCATACTGACTGTTGTTATATGTGGTAACTCTGAGTCCCCATTTACAAATCTGATTGATAGTTTTATCCAAAAACCCGGCGTAAGTTTTGCTTAACTCTCTGTGTGGCGTAACTCCTTTTCAAGCGTCCCCACTACTCAGTGTTGCCCAGGGATCTACAGGGAGATTAGGTAGTTATCCAGCAAGACGGATCACCAAGTGTTCTTTGAAATAATTTGTTTGGTCAAACGAATGACCACTCTTCTGCCAGCAATCAACAACGGGCAATACCTCAAGTTGTGTCCTCAACCGACCTGCTACTACTAAATCCTCATCATGTAAGACATGTACAACAGAGGAAACTGACCAAGTGCTGAAGAGGTTTTGTGCAAATGAACGTTAAATCTACTTCACCTGTTCCTGAACCATCATAAATTAAATGTAGGAAGGATTGCACTTCTGTAAGATGCCATCAGTAAGGACAAAGGTTAGGACAAATTGTGTAGCTTTTATGGTTACAAAAAAGCTATTGATAGATCTTGGTAATTGTGACTAAGCCAGGGTACAAGATACTGTACACGTGCAAGTACACTACATGTGCACTACAATATTTAAGTTAAACGTGTGAACTTACGCTCAATGGTGTGGTAACTTGCTTCTAAGCTTTTGATATACCGAATATCAATATGTAAAATCTAGTAATTTAAGAAGCATTTCAAGTTGAATAATATTTGTTTGAGAGTATGTATGAATTAAGGTAGACCCAATATTTCTGAAAGTTATGTCAGATCTTTGAACTGTCATTTTACTTTAAACGTCCGCATGAAATGATTGGTAAAATTGATATTCAGATGTTGTCCTTTGACTTCTAATAATTTCAACAGCTGAATAATATTAATCAAGCTTATGTCCCTCGGGGCTACTTAGTGAATGGATTGTCTTGATTATGTGGCGCCACCGCCAAAACTGCAGCCAAATATGTGAAACATAAAAATAAATCATTCTTGGGGAATGTTAATAAGTAACGTCACGGATGACATTGATGTATTTAGCAATGACCTTAAAATCGTGCAAAAAGCACTTTTTGGGCTCAATCTATCTTGGCGCTTCGCCATATCATCAGAAGTTCAGACAACTTACACGTAGAAAGAAAGGGAACAACAAGGAATATATGTCAGACGAATTAGCATCCTGGGGAGCTGGGATTTAGTCTTCCCATGTTCGTACGATGAGTGAAACCACGAAGATAGCTCACGAGCGACGTAACGATTGGTTGATTCAACTTGATTGGAAGAAACGGCTGATACAAAAGCTCAGGAGATATTCACAGGGACGTCATCTTTTGAAGCCTGATTGCTCGCTATCTATCAAGGAGGTCACCCACGCCTCAAGACAACATCTAAGAACAAGAACGCAAACGAAGACACAAGATTTGCAGGAAGTACATTTATCTGTACTAAATGACAGTAAAATTTCTTACAACAAAGTGTTGCAGTGAAAAAAATATTATTTTGATTGGATGAAAATATGATGATTTTTTTTTCAGACATAAGCCTTTGTTTACTCATGATTATAATCACTTTTCGAAACTGAAGCGAATGACTTTCATCATCTCACTTCTACTGGAAGTAACCTTGAACTTGTAATGCCAGGTACCACTCTTAAATCAATTATATGGTTCAGGTTCAAAAGTGCACCAGAATTGTGGACAAGAATAGCATGAGAATCAGTGAAAAAGTACCAGTGTATGTTTTTGTATGTTGCAGGAAAGGGCATGATGTTTAGGTTTATTAAATTCATAGCAAAGAGTTAACGTCAAAAGATATCATTTTAAGATTTGATAGTAGATAATTGTGATAAATGATAGCTTCTTAGCAAATTTTTGTTTACCTAAAAGTTGGTCGGAAACTAGACAAAACCTAATTCTGTCGCCTGTTTTGATAAAATGACTCAAGAGCCAAAATGCCAATCATATTTTGCTATAAATTATAAAAAAATAGCCTACGCTCATTTATTTCATAACCAACGGAGCTTTTTTATGGATGGTATTAACACCGAACAGTGCTCATATGATGGAACCCTTCTTTGTACCAAAAAGCAACTATTTTTAGACCTGTCCACTACATCTGTTCTGAAAATCCGTCCATCCTTTTTGTCAGTCATGGAAAATCCCTTCTTTGTGTCTTCCCTTTCCTTTATACACCTTTCAATCATGTGACAGCTTTGCTTAGCAAAAACGTCGGAAGTCCCTCTTACAGCATTTACGTCTTGCTTCAACTTTAGACACGGTGTCTCGCCAGTGCCCTTACAAGACGCGAGAACATGGTGATAAGTGTACGAACTTGCCCAAGAGGTCAATTCAAAGTCCGTTTTCCTTCATGCTAAGGTGTTCCGAAGACAAGCCCTGCGTCGTGTCTACATACACAAGTCAAGTGCTTTTAAATCAACAAGTATCAAAGTGTTTATTCTGGTTAGGATACGTCAAAGTCAAAGTCATGGTATTCAGTGGATCCAATTTAAACAATTTGTCTCGCCTGGTGGAGAAATTGCAGGATAGGTGGCGCAGGTGAGCAGCAGTTGTGTGGGAAATGTTGGAAGCTGTAAGCAACTGCATATGTTGGATAAAATAGTTTAAACTGTTGCACACAGCGATTTTTGGAACTCATAAGATAGCTCAAGTTTACGATTCCTTCACATGTCGATAATCTTAAAGAATATAATAGACAGACATTTAAGTAAACTTAATTAATCATATCTATTGTATCTATTGACTTTTAAAATGCCTTGCTTCTTTTGGAAAAGATATACCATTCCAAAGTCAGGAAACATTTGTTTATTTTATTTCAAACTCTTGTAAACTATTGATTTGAACAACTGCTGCATGTACAGTATGCCAGTACCAAAATATACTATAAGGCCAAAGGTACTGAATATCATCAAGTTATCACTAATATGGAAATTTGGAAAGTTAGTTTAGTAAACTATGTTGGGGTAAAAATGTTAAAATGTTTTTGTATAGCTTCTTTTTAGATTAATTATCAAATTTATTAAAAGAAGTGTGTTTTAGCTTTAAAATACACTTTCAAGAATCCAGGAACAAAACTGCTAGGAACAGCATTAAAGTTGCTTCTTTTCATTTTATTTAGACATCGAAAAAAATAGATGTCTACTTCGGTGTCACAGTGTATAGCCAGTCAAAAAGACGAAAATGGAATATCAGTAGGTGACAATTTGCCCAGTCCAATAATAATACTTTTGTAAGCTAAAAGTTACTTGAAAAGTTCACGTTCCTTACTTGAAATAGAAGATACGGAAAACGAAATCATGTTTTCCTGCATTTCAAACTGTGCCCATGTTCATTAGCTGAATCCATCTGTTCATCTCGTAAAGTTGTTTTCCAGAAAATGTCCCAACGTAACTTTGGTTCTTTTGCCGGGAAAAAAAGAAATACTAGATGATAACATTCGTCTCAACAAAGGAACATTTGGCGTTTTATCACACATTGTGAGAACTTGTCCGATCTATTTTAAAGGCTATACTTATGCCATCAACTTTATTCGCTTCATGTAACAATGGATGTTCCCTTCCTATAAAAATAACTTTTATCGAACCATTTTACAACTTGTTGGCAACACCACCCTTGTCTGATCTGTCTGGCTTTTTTCATTTTGTTTTCTGCTTTTCCGTCTGCATGTTTTGGTGAGTTTTACCGCTCTGTGTGCCCGCATGCAAATGTCTGCTAGTATAAAAACGAATGTGTGTATGAAAGTCACATCAAAACGAAGTTGAATTTAACGGGGAGAGGACTAGTGTCATGTAAACTCTGAGAAAGAATAGAGTATATTATGAGGATGCAAATATCGTTACAGACTGGAATATGGCTCTCTCCTAAAGCAACTCTTTCCTAGAACCAACTACGGAAAAGGTATTTCGTTACTTCTGTAAGAAAATGACCATGTTTTACTATGTCATCTTTACTTTAAGATGCGTTTAGCAACAATCTTATTCTCTGTTAGAGAGTACGTAGGTAGATACCAAAGCAATATATGAAAGAAATAATAGAAATTAACAAGATCCTACAGTTTCATGATTGTGTTACTAGCCTAAGTAGTTGTCATACCCCGAATTAGACTTGTACAATAACTCTACATCGAACTTTCAACAGTTCTCTACTTCTCTGTAGATTTCCAACTAAAATATCACAGTCTTTGTATCAGACAATCTCAATGTGGCTAAAAAATTCTAGGTTTGCTTGTCATTGATATACACAAATAGCATTGTGGTCTCAAGATAAGAATTGTGGCCACACATGTCCCTCAAATATTCCTCTTAACTGTATTCGTTTTTTTTTTGTTCATGGCAAACTATGATCTACCTTATCTATTCTATTTCTTGCTTGAACGCTTTAGACAAAATCATAAGGAATGTTTTTGCGCCAGCACAGAAATCCCAGTATCCATCTTTCTCTGTAAAACTGTGATGCTTGAAATATGATATTTTTGTCTTCAAACAGCGTTATAAAAATAGTTTTGGATTTGTGGATTTGTTCACAGATAGTGCGTATAAAACACGTTAGATGTAGGTCAGCATTTGACTGGCACTATTTCGTTTAAACCGTTGCTTCTGACCCACAATGTTAGAAAGATCGCATGTCCACGTGTCTGTATTGTAGCATATTCTTTCTTACATTTTCTCTATTATCTCTCTCTCTCTCTCTCTCTCTCTCTCTGACATATAAAATAATGTTTCTTCCAACCTTATCCTATTCATGGATTTCAATTCTAAAAGTCTAAACGAAAAACGGCCCGACACCCAAGTTCCTACATGACCATACAAAAACCTACTTCACTTCATTCACTTTCTTGATTTGAAGCATGGTATGAGAAATATACCAAATTTATTCTATTTCAACCTCTTTCAATGTGTACTCTTACTGTAGTACTTCATTCATACCTTCTCTATTTTCTAGCATTTTATGACAACGTTTTCCGCTTTTTGAATAGAGTAGAGTAGAGTAGAGTAGAATATCTGTTGTCGTCTGTTATTCGAATTGCGTTTCGCAACAAATGTAAATACAAAATTTAACGAAACATATTCTTTCTGCAGAAGTGTAAAACGATATAATACCAATTGTCATCTTGATAGTTTGTTTTCTCTGCTTTGGTGTGTAAAATTAAAAGAAAACCTTAGGTCTAGTTATTCATTTCTTGATGTTTTCGTTGAATATATATAAACGTCTCTTCTTCTTCTTTCAAGAAGGTGAAATTGTATGTTCCGGACTACCTTTATCTCGGTACAGAACAGAACAGAGCTGAAACATTTAACACCTATGTATTCCATGGACTGTGCATCATAAATTTGCAAAAAAAAAGGTTTAAAATGCAACGAATTTATAGCACAGAGGTGCAAATGATATGCCTTGTGGCATCTGTCACATCATTTAAAGCGTCACCACAAATAGCATACTATTATACTCCTTACTCTTAACTGAAGTCAGTTGTTCTTTTTTGCAGGTTTTTGGATTACCTGAGGTTTGGAAGAAGAGTGAAAGAAGAATCTTAAGTCAGGTTTGTTTTCAACTTATAAATACAGTAGTTCGAGCAGTAGAGTGTCAACTTTAAACGCAACACAAAAGTGATCCAAAATATCTCGGCGCTCGCAGTGTAAGGTGATTATAAAGGTACGTCGTGAAGCTAGCTAGCTTTCTTTCGTTGGGAGCGATGTGGGTAAATGATGTATTAAGCTATAAAACTCGATCAATATATGCTGAATATGCTTTGGGGATTGATATTAATATTCTACAAACGTGTGCCGTGAATTATGATCAGTACACTTGTTAACAGAACCTACCCTTCACTACACTACATGTTAACCTATATGTAAAATTTGGATAGACTCATACCTAAACCTTATTATCTGCCATACATTTTACCTGTTACAATCTTTGTGCAATAAACTTTGATTCGACTTGAGAGCTAATTCTTATCCATTCACAGAATTGTGAAGACATCTGTTGCATGTTGTAGGCAAATATAAAAACTTGAGATAATATTTCTTTGTCCACGCAACAAAAAGCACACTAAACTTTGTAGTAAAGTCAGACTACAGAATACAAATACAAAGTGAATGTTAGGATTCTACCGAATAAGAATAAGGAAGAAGTAAATTTATAATATGAGAAGCTCTGAGAAAGGTGTCTAAAAGACATTGAAACGTAAGCAAGGTAGGAAGAATAAATGGTTGTGTATAAGAAAATCTCAATATCCAATCTATAATATTGCTACATACATATGCGAATGGTTGATTTTCCTCAGCAGACTAACTTTATAACTGCCACGCTTTAAAAGAAATCTAAATGAAAAATTAATATTTTTTCACTTCTGATGAATGAGCAACAACGGGCTATTGTAACATATGGAACGTATCTTTGCAAGTTTGTTGTAGGTTAACTTAACAAGCATAGTAGTCATAGCATGGAAACATGCATGATTAAGTCACTCCAAGTACAATATATGAAGATGTAGATGTAGATATATATAAAGTGTTTGACCACGTTTTTTCGGTCTCCAACAGTTTCATTTAACCAAAACCCAAAACAAACAGTAAAAAAGACCAGGAACATTTCAGTACTGGACAGTCAACCTTTGGAGCAACTTACTTACCACAACACGTCAAAACACTTTCCACTCCATCTACCATTACAAAACAATTTATCAAATGATAAAAATAAATCTGTAATTAGTTTGTATATTATGTCCCTTTCGTTTGTATATAATGTAAACTTCATTTTATGCCATATGTGTGTTCTATATATTACCATCTTGTACGTATGTTTTTATTTTTGTATATAATGAACCATATAAGACTTGCCATTTTTGGCTATTGGGTATCGAAATAGAGACAACAAATTTAATGTTTATGACTTTACTATGAGATGAGACTTACATTGCTTTTGTAAATACAGTAAAGACCTTTGACATCTGCTTGTTTCTAACTAAAAAATTCAAAAACAAAAACGCTCCATTTGCGATGTTTTATACAAATGTTAAGTCTTTAAATAAACATCAAAT
This sequence comes from Branchiostoma belcheri, assembly GCF_001625305.1. Taxonomy (NCBI): domain Eukaryota; kingdom Metazoa; phylum Chordata; class Leptocardii; order Amphioxiformes; family Branchiostomatidae; genus Branchiostoma; species Branchiostoma belcheri. The sequence goes on along the minus strand of NW_017803965.1, from coordinate 1,097,629 downwards.
AATGGTCTATTCTGGTTATAAGGACAGGTGTATCGTATTTGATGATTTTAAGAATATCTGGAGTCTGTTCAAAAGTGCAAAGTGCAGGCTAGGTGGCGTATGTGAGCAGTCCTTGCAATGTAAAGTAATAACACATTAGAAACACACATCAACAGTAACATGTGCAGTAAACATGTTATGGTCATCACTATTTTTCTTCATATAACGTCCTCTAAGTATATAACTGTATTTCATAATGTGTCGATCGTTTGGAAAAATCATAGCGCTGCTTTCAATCCTTGTCAGTTGAAATGTGTTGCAAGAATAGACTAGGTAAGAGTTCAAAAATGCACGTCAGCCTTAGATAGCATACTACAAATATTCTGGATGTGTGCATCGGTTCAAAATTCAATATCATGTATGATAAAAAGTGTCTGTAATATGACAACCAGGCTGTTTCACAAAAGTATGCACCAAAAGAACTATGCTCTGGCAAATTGACAATGTTAAATGCACCACGACATTGGACAAAAATTGTGCAGACCTTTGCATCTGCGTTAAAGGTTTCAAGTTTCCTCATAGATAGTTGAAATTCAAGTTAGAACGTTGTTTGGTACGGTTGTAAGTTATATGGTACGGTTTCGTTGTAAGTTGTATGTACGTTGTATGGTACGGTTTCGTTAACATAATCATGTTAAAGAACAGTTTGGGGGAGGGGCAAATTTCTTTCTCATCTGCTTGACCGACCATAATTTGGCTCTCCAAGCCGATACTGTCAGAATTATGTGTTTCAAAAACACAGTTTCGTCATATTCACTGGCGACACTACATACTTTTCATATTCAGTCTATTATGTCAAGGAAGGGCAAGTGTGTAACCTACTTCAATTTTTGGTTCTGAGTTTGCTGCGAGACGAAGAATTGTGATTTTCTATGTCCCGGTTTTGTCACAAATGTCCCCAAAAATTTAAGAATATTACATACTTGCCCTTCCTTGACATAAGAGACTGAATATGAAAAATAGTATAGTGTTGAGAGTGAATATTACAAAACTATGTTTATGAAACACATAACTCTGACAGTATCGGCTTGCAAAGCTAAGCTATGGTCGGTCAAGAAGATGAGAAAGAAATCTAGCAACTGGGCACTAGATTTCATTGAGAGAAGCAAAGTACCCTCCACCAGGCCTTCTAAAGAGGTATCATAGTAGATAGTAGGTAGTAGATATATGACTTGTAGAATTCTACTCGAAATAGAGAAAGAAAATAAATCTAGGAACTGGGCACTAGATCTCACTAAGAGAAACAATGTAGCCTCCACCAGGCCTTCCAAAGAGGTACGGATTGTAGAATTCTACTAGAAATAGAGAAAGAAATTTAGCAACTGGGCACTAGATCTCACTGAGAGAAGCAAGATAGCTTCCACCAGGTCTTCCAAAGAGGTACGGATTGTAGAACTCTACTAGAAATAGAGAAACAAAGGGATCTAGCAACTGGGCACTAGATCTCACTGAGAGAAACAAGGTAGCCTCCACCAGGCCTTTCAAAGAGGTACGGATTGTAGAATTCTACTAGAAATAGAGAAAGAAATCTAGCAACTGGGCACTTGATCTTACTGAGAGAAACAAGGTAGCCCCCACCAGGCCTTCCAACGAGGTATGGATTGCAGAATTCTACTATTTAAAACTTGAATGAATGTCAGGAAAGTGAACTAGTTAGTTTGTTAGCAGAGAACGGCAAAACTGCGTGATAGTGTGGCCTCAGCAAAGGAACATTTGGAGTTTTATCGTCCCCTGTGGGAATTCGTCTGATGTGTTTATAGGCTGTACTTTTCCCGTCGGCATTACATGCAAAATATCATAATGAATGTTCCCTGTAAAAAATGGAACAAGAAGTTTTATCAATGTAAATTGGTGAACCATTTTACAACTTGGTGGCAACCCCTCCCTTGTTTAAGATCTGTCTGGCTTTTGTGCCAGTTTGTTGTCTGGTTTTCCGTCTGCATCTTTTGGTGAGGTTTTACCGCTCTGTGTGCCCACATGCAAATGTCTGATAGTAGAATAACGGCCGTGTGTATGAAAATCACTTTACAACGGAGTTGTATTTAACGGGGAAAGCACTGGTCTAACACGTAAACTCTGAGAGAGAATGGAGTATATTATGAGGATGCAAATATCGTTACGGACTAAAATGACTATCCGAAAACAACGCTTTCCAAGAACCAACTACGATAAAGGTATTTCGTTACTTCTGTACGAATATGTAACCATATTTTACTATTTCATCTTTACTTTAAGATGCGTTTAGCAACAATCTTATTCTCTGTTAGAGAGTACGTAGGTAGATACCAAAGCAATATATGAAAGAAATAATAGAAATTAACTAGATCCTACTGTTTCATGATTGTTTCAGTTCCGTAAGTTCTTGTCATACCCCGAATTAGACTTGTAAAATAACTCTACATTGAACTTTCAACAGTTCGCTACTTCTCTGTAGATTGTCAACTGAGACGTTCAGTCTTTGTATCAGACAACTTCAGTGTGGCTGAAAAAATTCTGCAGTTTTGCTTTCCATTGATACACACAATATCTGCTGTGGTCACAAGATAAGAATTGTGGCCACAGAAATCCCTAAAATATCAGTCGTCTTAACTGTATTCTTTTTTTTCATGCCAAACTATGATCTACCTTATCTATTCTATTTCTTGCTTGAACGCTTTAAACAAAATCATGAGGAATGTTTTTGCAGCAGGTCAGAAATCCCAGTATCCATCTTTCTCTGTGAAACGGTGATACGTTTATGAAATATGATATTTTTTCTCTTCAAAACAGCGGTATGAAAAGAGTTTTGGTTTTGTGGATTTGTTTTACACGCACAGATAGTGCGTGTAAAACACGTTAGATGTAGGTAAACATTTGACTGGCGCTATTTCGTTTAAACCGTTCATTCTGACACACAATGTTAGAAAGAACGTCTGTTTTCGTGTCTGCAATGTAGCATATTCTTTCTTACATTTTCTCTATCATCTTTCTCTCTATCTCTCCCTCCCTCTCTAATATATGAAACAATTTTATTCGAAAGTATGGATTTCAATTCTAAAAGTCTAAACAAAAAACGGCCCAAGCTGAACACCCAAGTTCCTACATGACCATACAAAAACCTACTCCACTCCATTCAGTTTCCTGATTTGAAGCATGGTATGAGAAAAATCGAATTTATCTTATTTCAACCCTCTTCCTATTAGTACTCTTACTATCGTACTTCATTCATACCTTCTCTACTTTTTCGAATTTTAGAACAACGTTTTCTGACCCTTTGAAAAACTGTTATCGTCTGTTATTTGAATGGCTTTTAGCAACAAATGTCATTTTTGTAAATACAAAATTAAAGAAACACATTCTTTCTGCAGAAGTGTAAAACGATATAATACCAATTTTCATCTTGATCGTTTGTTTTCTCTGCTTTCGTGTGTAAAATCAAATAACCTCACGTCTAGTTATTCATTTCTTGATGTTTTCGTTAGATATATAAACGTCTCTTCTTCTTTCAAGAAGATGAAATTGTATGTTCCGGACTACCTTTATCTCGGTACAGAACAGAGCTGGAACATTTAACACCAGTGTCTACAAAGATTGTACATCATAAATTTGCAGAAAAAGGTTTCATATGCAACGGATTTATAGCACAGAGGTGTAAATGATATGCCTTGTGGCATCTGTCACATCATTTAAAACGTCACCACACAAATAGCATAGCATTATACTCTTAACTGAAGACAGTTGTCCTTTTTTGCAGGTTTTTGGATTACCCGAAGTTTGAAAGGAGTGAGAAAGAAGGTTCTTAAGTCAGGTTTGTTTTCAACTTATAAATACTGTAGTTCGAATGGTAGATTGTCAACTTTAGATACAATACAAAAGTAATCCAAAATACCTCGGCGCTCGCAGTGCAAGGACTATTATAAAAGTCGTGAAGCCAGCTAGCTTTCTTTCGTTGGGAGCGGAGTGGGTAAATGATGTATTAGGCTATAGAACTAGATCAATATATGCTGAATATGCTGTGGGAAGTAATATTCTACAAACGGGTGCCGTACATAATAATCAGAAAACTTGTTATTAACTTCACTACATGTTACGAGAACTAGCATTCTTATCCATTCAAAGAATTGCGAATGAAGACAACTGTTGCATATGGTAAACAAATAGTAAGGAGGTAAATAACATTTCTAAGGTCAAACTACATAATAGAAATACAAAATAAATATCAGGATTAAGGTATCAAGGTATCACGGATTTTACGTAAAAAGAATAAGGAAGACGCTTCTAATACAAGAACCTCTGAGGAAGGTGTCTAAAAGACATTGAAACGTAAGCAAGGTAGGAAGAATACCTGGTTGTGTATAAGAATATCCCAATATCAATCTATGATATTGTTACATACATATGCAAACAGTTGATTTTCCTCAGCAAACTAACTTTATACCTGCCACGGTTTTAAAAAAATCCAGATATACATTTTGCGATGAAAAATTAATATTTTTTCACTCCTGATGAATGAGCAACAACGGGCTATTGTAAAATATGGAACGCATCTTTGCAAGTTTGTTGTAGGTTAACCGAGCAAGCATAGAAACATGCATGTTTAAGTCACTACAAGTACAATATATGTAGATGTAGATATATATAAAGTTTTTGACCATGTTTTCGGATTCTAACAGTTGCATGCAACCAAAACCCAAAACAAACAGTAAAAAAAAGATCACGAACATTTTAGTACCAGGCCAGACAGTCAACCTTTGGAACAACGTACCACAACACGTCAACACTTTCCACTCCATCTACCTTTACAAAACAATTCATCAAATTCATCAAACAATGCTAACTCTGTGATTAGTTTGTATATCATGTCCTTTTCACTTGTATATAATGTATATAATGTAAACTTAGTTCTGTGTCACATGTTTGTTCTATTACCAAGTTATCTGTTCTATGTATGTCTTTTTACATGTATGAACCCTATAAATAGTATACATTTTTGGCTAGAGGGTATCGAAATAATGACAATAAAAACAATGTTCAAGTCTTTACTATGAGATGAAACTTACATTTTTTAGTAAATACAATAACTCTTTGGCATCTGTTTGCTTCTGACTAAAAGAAACAAAAACGCTCCGTGCCATGTTTATACAAAGTTCACGTCTTTGAATAAACAGTTATGAAATGGCCAGTCTGTTTATTAGGACAGGCTATCATATTTAATATTTCATATGTACAGTCATCTTCCACAACAAAGGAGTACCAAGATTTAAACGATTTTAAGGATATCTGGAGTCTGTTCGAAAGTGCAGGCTAGGTGGCGTATGTGAGCAGTCTTTGCAATGTGAAATAATAACACATTGCAAACATGAAGCATATACAGGACCATATACAGTAAGACATGTTACGGTCATCAGTATTGTTCTTAATATAACGTCCTCTAGAGTAGAATATATTAGTGCATATCATAATATGTCAAACGTTTTGGACAACCAATATCTCTGCTTTCAATCTTTGTCAGTGGAAAAGAGAATATATATAGAATAATGCACCACAACATTTGGTACGTTCAAAAAATGTTCTGGATCGTTTCAAAATGCAATATCAGGTACGAAAAAAGTGTACTTAATATGACAACAGGTCTGTTTCCCAAAAGGAAGCACACAAAAAAACCGTGCTTTGGGAAATTCACAATGTTAAATACACCACGACATTGGACAAAAATTGTACGGGCCCCTTGCATCTGCCTTAGAGGTTTCTAGTGTCTTCATAGATAGTTATAATTAAAGTTAGAAGGTTGTATGGTACAGTTGTAAGCTGTACAGTACGTCTACGTTGTAAGTTGTGCACGTCTTAAGTTGTGTGCAAGCTGTATGGTACGATTTCGTATACATAATCATATCAAAGAAGGGGGAGGGGCAGATTTATTTCTCATCTTCTTGACCGACCATAATTTGGCTCTCCAAGCCGATACTGAGTTGTGTTTCAAAAACACTGTTTTGTCATATTTACACGCAACAGTACTTTTCATATTCAGTCTCTTGTGTCAAGGAAAGGCAAGTTTGTAGCCTACTTCATTTTTTTTTATTCCAACATGCAATCACCGTTGAAGATGTGGTGGGGGGACACACTCAAGTTTTTTTCAACTCATATTGATGCCGCCAACAACACATGGGATAATACAATACAATACAATACAATACAATACAATACAATACAATACTCATTTTCACCTGAGCGAAGTGAGTAAAGTCGTGTTAAGTGTTTTCCCCAAGGTCACAAGATCGGTGGCATGTCAGGACTCAATTGCAAACCCGGGACCTCTTGGTTCCGAGTCGAGCACTCTGTCGTTGCGCCACGCGGCCCCAGAGAATGCTTCAATTTTGGGTGGTGAGTTCGGTGTCACATTTGTCACAAATGTCCCCAAAATTTAAGTTGGTTACATACTTGCCTTCCTTGACATAATATGAAAAATATATAGTGTTGCGAGTGAATATGATGCAACTGTGTTTTTGAAACACATAACTCTGACAGTATCGGCATAAAGAGCCAAATCATAGTCGGTCAAGAAGGTGAGAAAGAAATCTAGCAACTGGGCACTAGATTTCATTGAGAGAAGCAAGAAGCCTCCACCAGGCCTTCCAAACTGGTATGGCGTGTAGAAACCTACTAGAAATAAAGAAAGAAAATGAATCTAGCAACTAGGCACTAGATCTCATTGAGAGAAACAATGTAGCCTCCACCAGGCCTTCCAAAGAGGTATGGTTTGTAGAATTCTACTAGAAATAGAGAAAGAAAATGAATCCAGCAACATAGCGCTTGATCTCACTAAGAGAAGCAATGTAGCCTCCACCAGGTCTTCCAAAGAGGAATGGATTGTAGAATTCTACTAGAAATGGAGAAAGAAAAAGAAATCTAGCAACTGGGCACTAGATCTCACTGAGAATAACAAGGTAGCCTCCACCAGGCTTTCCAAACAGGTATGAATTGTAGAATTCTACTACAAATGGAGAAAGAAATCTAGCAACCGGGCACTATATCTAACTGAGAGAAACAAGGTAACCTCCACCACGTCTTCCAAAGAGGTACAGATTGTATAATTCTACTAGAAATGGAGAAAGAAAAAGAAATCTAGCAACCGAGCACTAGATCGATCTCACTGAGAGAAACAAGGTAGCCTCCACCAGGCCTTTCAAAGAGTTATGGATTGTAGAATTCCACTAGAAATAGAGAAAGACAACAACCGTGCACTAGATCTCACTGAGAGAACAAGGTAGCCTCCACCAGGTCTTTCATGGCCATATGAATTGTAGATAGTAGATCCCTTCAGCCAGGTAGGAAGTTTCTTCCCGTTGAGGCTGCTCGTCGCTTCAACGGATCATCTTTCCCGGTCTGTGCGGACAGTCTGAGGCCGTATGGTGGGTGATATTCCATACCCTTGTCAAGTAGAATTCTAGTAAATAAAAGACATCTAGCAACTGATGTCACTGACAGAAACAAGCTTAAGGTAGCCTCGACCAGGCCTTCCAAACAGGTATGAATAGTAGAATTAGGCAAAACTAGAGTGAATAATATGCTAGGAGAGTGAACTAGTTAGTTCTTATGCAGAGAAAGTCAAAACTGCGTGGTAGTGTGGCCTCAGAAAAAAGGGAACATTTGGCATTTTATTGTCCCCTGTGGGAATTCGTCTGATGTGTTTAAAGGCTGTACTTTTCTTGTCTGCATTATATGCAAAATATCATAATGAATGTTCCCTGTAAAAAATGGAACAAGAAGTTTTATCAACGTAAATTGGTGAACCATTTTACAACTTGGTGGCAACCCCTCCCTTATTTAAGATCTGTCTGGCTTTTGTGCCAGTTTGTTGTCTGGTTTTCCGTCTGCATGTTTTGGTGAGTTTTACCGCTCTGTGTGGCCACATGCAAATGCCTGATGATAAAATAACGGCTGTGCATAAAAAATACACCTCACAACGGAGCTGAATTTAACGGGGAAAAGACTGGTATACCGCGAACTCCTTGGGAAAGAATGGATCATAGTATAAGGAGGCAAATATCGTTACAGACTAGAATGAGCATCAGAAAGCAACGTTTTCGCAGGACGGATCACGATAAAGGTATTTCGTTTATTTTGTGCCGAGAAGTAAGCGTATTATATTCTTTCTTTCCTCTTTACATTTAAAAAGTGGTAGATATGTCCACACATACATTTAACATTAGTAGAATAAAACGTAGACGCACTTTATATAGGAAATGATATAGAAAATAAGTCCCTTCCCCCTCACGGCCATGTGAGTAGCGTTAGTAGTTGTTATACCCGGGGGTACCCCGAACGAGACTAGTATAAATAGTAAAATAACTCCACATCAAAACTTAACACGGTTCTGTACATACAATATGTACTTCTGTGTTATGTTTTCGACAGAAATGTTTCAATCTTTGTATCAGACAATTTTAATTTGGTTCATAATCTTTACTGAATTGGTAAGCTTCCAACCAATGATGCCTTGATACCTTGATACGAGTATATGCACAAAAAGCACTGCGATACCTTGTACTGTTGCCAATGTAATGTTGCTAACATATAGCCTCTAGCCTCTGAAGTATTCTCCTAAATGTTATTTTCGGTTGGCAACTATGACATTCTTTATACAGTTCACTTTACTATTACAAGTCAAAGCTTTATTTGCTTTAACTCTTACGATAAAGGTATGCAATTTTGCAACAGGGAACGGAAGACCACAGGAAAACTGGTATACCCACAAAGACCTTTCTTCGTAAAACGGTGATATGGAATATGGCTGATTCACGTTTTCTTGAAATATCATTACAACCAAATCATTTTAAATTCCTTGACAAACATGTACAGATGTATTGAGTAGAATGAGATACATATGTCAGCTATGACTGTCGCCATTTCGTTTAAATCGCTTTTTCTTGAAACAAGGTCTCTAGTCCAGAATATCCGCTTCCATACCCGTCTTGCAGCATATTCTTACATTCTCTTTATTATCTATTCTATGTATGAAACATTCTCTTCTATCGATGATATCAAAATGACGAATTTCAGTTACAATATTCTAGTTGCAGAGAGGCCCAAACTGGCGACCCAAATTCATTCATGACCGAAGAATCTACTCTGTATCTGTATCTGTATAGCCGGTATAACCGCCCTTCGGCGTAACACACCAGCTTTATACTCTATACAATATCTTAATTTGAATCGTGAAGGTATCGGACTTATCCTATTTAAACTTCTGTTGTTTTTTATCTTTATTTCATTTATTCCTTCTCTGTCTTTTAGCATTTCAGAACAATATCTTCTGAATCTTTGTAATCTCTAGAATGCTGCTAGCAACAAATGTCATTTCGTAGCCCAGAAATATAAAAAGATTGCTTGTTCCTTGACAAAGACACGTATTTCTTTTTAGAAATTTCATTACTGCATAATGTAAAGATACAGTTCCAAGTTTAGTTGTTTTTCCTTTTCTTTTGTGTATATAAAACTTATTAAAATATCCTAAGGTCTAGTTATTCGTTTCATGGTGTATATGTTGAATATGTGAACGTAGTTTTCTTCTCCTATTTTAGTATGCAATAGGAGTTAAATTGTAGAGTAGAATAAAGTCTACCGCCATTTTAGCACAGCACATCACACATTGGACACCAAACGCACGTGTGCATGTTTGGTGACGTTGCACGAAAAGGTATGAAATGTAACGAATTAATAGCACAAAGGTGCAAATGATATGCCCTGAGACATTTGTCACATCATTTATAAAGTTGCCGACAATAACATTATCTGCTTGTGGGCTAAATTCGTTTTGCAACTGTTATAAGGCTTAGAAAATGCAAGAAAATGTGGCGGAATGTTAAAAATTTTCGACACTCAATGTTAGGTGTGAGATTTTTACAGAAACCATAGTGTCAGCTGACTACCTTTTTTTGGAAAAAGATATTCTTTTTAAAACATGTAAAATATGTAATGATCAATAATATACAAACCTGTACAGTGTACTATGACCAGTAAAAATATTAACAACAGCTAACTCACTGTAGGGTTGAGCCAAACCAAAAGGCATGCATGAATTGTGAGGGCCTCTGTGCACATGTTTACATGAATGCGGTGTGTGCAACCCAACTCAGATCCTGATGTAGTTGACATAAACCTTTAAATGTATGTGTCATAGTGTAGTAAGTCTGAACTATAATTTCCAACACAAAGAATTGGGCTAGCTCTCCCCAAAATTTCGACTGTACAACTCCAGTCTTTGTCAAGGAATGAACAATCATTGACAAAGACTGGAGAATTTGGGTAGAGCTAGTCCAATTCCTTGTGTTCAAAATTACAGTTTAAACGTACTACATTATAACGTCTACCAACACAGATGAACTTTCATGATATATGTCATATTTTTACACCCCTAACAATACATAGCATCACTAGTACTAGTTACTAGTAGAGTAGAGCTGACATATTCTAGCAATGCATCCTTACATTTTGATATTTGTAATCTCTTCTTTTGCGTTCCACTCAAAAAACTGTATCGCAGTATGAATACTGGTCATCACCAGAATAGTACAAAATCAGGGTCAAGCTATTGACTGTGCTAATTAACTCAAAATAGTTTTGAGAAAATCGCCAACCTACACATTGTTTAAAATTGCAGGATAGGTGGCGCACGTGAGTAGTCTACCTGAAGTAATGCAAAATGACACATGCCATATACACAGTTTTGAAGACATGTTCTGATCATCACAATTTGTATGACCAAAAGTTATAAACTCTGTAGGATTTTTTCAATCGTCCTAAGATCTGCCTTCAACTCTATTTCATTGGAATGACTGTTGAAAAAGGTACTGTTGAAAAAACTGTAAGCCTTACTTGTATACCCATGCTCCATATGTGCATACTGCAAATGTTGCGAATAGTTTTTGTACGTCGTGGATTTTCATAGCCATAGTCAGACACTTCTTTGTTTCAAAATCCGTATGTAAAGTATGGTTACATAGTGATATAATAGATATACACGTATCTTCTTTTTTCTAAATACCCTATCAAAGAACAGTATATATGTTTCAACTGCGTAAAAAACGGTCTTCAATAGAATTTATATGGTGACGTTGCAGGCAAAAAGGTACAAAATGTCACGAATTAACGATGAGTTTGAAACTTGAACTGTTCTCCAACTAAAAAAATTGACTCACCGGAATTTCTGTGTCTACGGGGTCAGAAAGCTAATAAAGACCGAGCATTTCGGTTAGAATTTCTGTTCAGTCAATTTTTTTTTAGTCGGAGAATTTGATTTTGGTGTAATTCGCGAACTCAGTTCAACTTTCATGCTAAAAATAAGTGTTCTATATATATATGCCAAGCTGTTTTTAACCTTGGCAAACCACTGTTATACCTGCTGTGGTGTAGAATTAACCCACAAAGTACGTGTCATAGTCTCTTGACCTGTGCTAAACGGGTACCATCATAAATTCTCTATAACTAACTCGTATGAACATGTTTAACCTACTTGTTGTAACACGAGTATAGGGGTACCAACATTGGTCCTTGTGGCTCAATCACTACCTAATTGATTCTTATTTGATTCTATAGTTTAAATCTTGAAACTATCACATTATATTATCTATTTCACATGTGTACCAGACCGAAAAGACTACTCTACTCTACTCATCACTTGTATTATCTATTTCATCTTCATGTCGTTAGATAACCTTTACTCGTCTACTTATATTAAATGAAAGGTTTTCGGATCTATCATGACATTATATGTTTTAAAGTTTGTTTTTATCTTAATTTTTTGCGGACGCTTCTTTGACTTTGACTTTAGTGGCTTGAACCACTGATAGTGCCCTTTGCTAGTGCCAATATTATAACAACTGCTCCATGTCAACATACGAATGTCAAGTGTTGGAATCAACAAGTATCAAACTGTTTATTCTGGTTAATAGGAAATGGCGGTGTCAAGGTCGTACCGTAGAATATGCCACGTTCAAAACTATGCAAAAACTCAACTCGTACGCTTCAGGCCCTTTTCCACTAAAAGAAGATCGCAAGCACAGCGACCAAGTTTGTGTGTAGTACAATATGTGAAAGTAGTACAAGATGTAAAAGTAATAGACAACACAACACACAAAAACTAGTAAAAAAATCTTTATTTATAAATGATTTGTCAAATATAGTCAGCGGTCGCAGAGTGTAAGGTCCCTTTCATGTGGGAAGTGCTTCCTACATTTTGCCACAGACATTTCAGATCAAAACATGTTAGGAAAAATACAGAAACTCATGATCAGCCCCACTTGACTGTTTTTTATACTAGCACTTGATGTTTTAGTAACCAGGATGTTAAGTTTCATTTTATACTCTTTTCTTTTTGTAGTATCATCAAAAGTCGTTTCCATACATTGTGCCATGTACAACCGTCGTGCAATAAACAGCATAAGTTGTGTGATCTACAACTCTATTGGATCATAGAATTGTTTCAGTGGATTCGAGCTAGGCTTTTAATCTATGTTTCGTGGGAAAGACTGCAGCAAAATTACACACACAAATCCAAACTGAAATATTTGACTCATGGTCTTTCTGCATATTGCAAGTGTAATATCTGTACGTTGTAGATATTTTCATTGCCGTATACGTAGTCTATCACTTTTTTGTATGCAAATTTGTTTTTGTCAAGTATGGCTGTATCTCAATATAATAAAGAAGCATCTGGTTTATGGTTGAATATGACAAAAATGAACATCGAGGTATCTTAGCCTTAGCAACGTCGGCGTCAACAATAGTACTCGTACATGCAACAAGACATTTTACCTGACTCCACTCTAGTCTAGTGTATCGGTACCAGTAAAATGCTACAGATATGCTTTTAACGTATTTGATAAACGTTTTGTGCTAAGGAATTCATAAAAATTTTGCTGCATGAGCAGTAGATACAGTATAGTAGCTGTGGTATTATGTTACGATTTGGATCTATTTTCTATTTTCCATTCTGACTTTACGTAAAATCGCAGTGTTATTCTGTGAGCCCCAGACACAGTGCCCCATAGCATTATCAACTGTTATATTCTGACAGAGAAGAGTACAGATTATCTACTTTCATATTCTATATTTTTCGCCCAACAAGGAGTACACAGCCCTGTATGAAACGCAGGTCTATCCAGCCAACTAGAGCGAATACAGAAATACAACATGCCAGGTTAGAATAATTCTGGGCACAGATTTTTGTTCTTGCTATACAGAATTACCATCTGGATTCAACCTCTGTACATGCCATGTACAAATTAAAAGAGTAGAGTAGATGTCTTTGGCCACGTAGGAGCTTAGTTTCCAGTTTAGGCCGCTCATATCTTTAGTGCACAGACATCTCTGGCTTCTGGGGATGGTCTAGAGCTCTGTAGTTGAACATCAGGGTTTTTTTTTCTTTCATGTGCGAGTCCAGCCTTTCCTTGAAAGGAAAAATCACTGTGTCTTTCGCAAATTCTATGCTAAATTCACATACGTGTCGATTTTAATTGGCTGCCTCCTACTTGTATTGAATCCACAATAACGGCTTATTGTATTCCAGATGCGAACTTTAACCTTTTGCTAGATCCGACAGGTACAGAAATAGACTCATGTATACCCTACAGACCAATATGTTGTGTCAGTGTCCTATTTGATTGGCAATTTTGAATGACAAGAAATAGTCATGCCTTCAAGTACGAGAGTTATCAACCAAGAATTGAGGCGTTCAAAAACTCAATCTTCCCTAGAACTATGAGTGGAACTCGCTGTCACCAAGTACAGTAGAATAATTATCATTAGATTGCAAAGTCTATGTAGTTTTCGTTGTTTTTTTGTGTTTACAGTAAATTTGGCAAGGGTGTTATTTTGTACGATTATTATACCATTTCTTACATAAAGTCCAAAGCTGTTGGTTTTATCTTCTTAGTTTAAACCCACCTAAAATTTAGATAACTAAGAAACTATGCTTGAAACGGACTGCTTCCGACCGTCTTTGAAAGATTCCTATGTGCTATGATTGCCAAATAAAAATACTAAAATGTTTCAGTTTTTGTACAAGCCAAATCTGCTTACATATTTAGTAATGTACAACTAGAAGGACAACACACATGGACTAGAACTGTTTTAAAACGGAAGAGCGGTCCCAACTATGTACACTAATTCCCACAATCCATATATAGCACTATATGCCGAGAAATCCATGTCCACTAAAGTTTTAACATTGTAGTTCGTTTTTATGACAAAAATTCTAAGGTAGTGAACGTAGGTCAGGTCATATGGATATACGTGTATCTTCAGCAAAAATATCAAAAGGAACTTGTCTTGTTACTTCAGAATGTGTCATTTTTGCAAAGACATGTACTGTAGACTACTTTTGTAGACTACCAATTTATAAAAGAAAATTTAAATTGTTGCTGTGAGATTTTTTAAATTTATCTCCAACGTTTGCTAGAGCATTGGCTAGACTCTTAAGATAAAAAGGTTGGATGAAAGTTCTGCACTCCTGCACAAATCCATTTTCATTGCCAAACATAGTCTTTTGCTACACACATGTATCTGTGACCGTATATTGCCTGTTCAACTGGTTAGTAGGATATTTGTGGAAACAATCCCTGTTGTCTCGGTCTTTAGATAAAAGTACAGTCATTCAAGCTTTCAAACCCATGGATAAAATATATCTGGTTCTTTGGAATAGGAAAGATGCCTATATGGAGAAAATGTGGCATTGTTGCTTGTCGTGGACAAGTACATTCACTAGATTCAGGTCTATGTTTCTGCATTGTTCTTTAAATACTATCCTTGTAACACGTTCTCCAATATGTCTAAAAAGAGAATAACCCACACAAATACTGCAAAACCCTGACAACGAGTTTTTAATCTAGTGACCAAGAATTATCAGCGCCCAGAAAGCCTTATATCCTGAAAAAGGCCTCTTTCCTGTTTTCAAGAAACCTGGTATTTCTGTAGCGTTTCATAGAAAACATACTGTACCTTACATCTATGTCCTAGACAATAAGGCTAGTTGAAGCAAAGCTACACTTTGAAATAAAAGACCATACAGTTACAAATGTTACTCAAACTTCTATATGTGTCGCGGTGCAAAAATCGCTTGTCATAGACCTTTGTCCGATGCATTTTAGTTGAAGAGTACAGTAGAGTAGAATAGAACCTTCTTCCAGATATAAATTGTGAATTTCAGTTGGGTTCTCTCTTCAAATTTGGTTTGTGAGGGTCCTGCAGAGCCTTGTAGTTGTGCTTCATATTGGGTGTCTCTCCATAGGTTTGTGCAATTGTATATGTTCACGTTTGTAGCAGCATCTACCTCCAGAAAAACGAAAAAAAGCACATACAGTATCTCCAGGTCTGGCCGTTTTTCAGTAGTTTATCAACGTTTTTTGAAGACATGTGTCTTTCAGAAATAACTCACAAAACAATGCTATCTCTCTAAATTAATAGTTAGAATTTCTATCAAACATAAATCGCTACGGTTTTTGTGGACATTCTATTAGAAAATACATGAATATCTACCACATTTTCGAGTGGAAAATACATGAATATCTACCGCATTTTCAAGCAGAATATACATGGATATCTACAGAATTTCCAGTAGAAAATACATCGATATCTACCACATTTCCAAGTGGAATATACATGAATATCGACTATATTTCAAGTAACAACAAAATGTTATAGACAAGGACTATATGAAAATTTATATAGGGTGATTTCATTTGAACCGTTTCTTTCTCCACATATTGGTCAATTTTTTTAGCAAAAAAGAGCTTCTACCTACATATCTTATATTTTGTGTTAAAAATCTATACGTAATATACTGTCTTTTTACCGGGTATATCTAATTCATGGGCTTCAATTTCAATAGTCATTTTTATTTTGTACGGGGTGTACGAAATATCGGAGATATCCTTTTTAAAACTAGGTTGATCTCAATTCATACTTCTTTACCTAGTTCATAACTTCTCTGTTTTCCAGCATTTTAGAATACAATTATAACAACATCTAGAATAATCACTATTCTTAGCAAATGTCCAGATTGCCACAAGAAAAGTTTTAAATGTTTTGTAACAATGTAAAATATATATGATAGCAAGTTTCATTGATAGATTGTAGATTCCTACCTTCGTACATACAACAATAAACACATGTGAAGTTAGACCTTTTATTCCTTTTCGCAACATGCATGCCTAATATGCACACTCAGAGAAAAAGATGTATCTTGACAAAAAACACTATGAAAACAAAACATTATACACAAGTCTTCAATGGACATGTGTACTAAACTTTCAACGCCAGATCAAATTACTAACTACTTTCATCTGAATTGTACTAAAAGCTACCTTGGAACTCCTAAACTTAAAAAAAAAGAATTTAACAATATATATCGAGAAATTCGATGTAACAAATGTTTAGCGGTTTTTTGCATGTTTCAGGAAAAGGTACAAAATGTAACGAATTTATATCACAGAGGTGTAAATGATATGCCTTGTGACATCTGTCACATCATTTACGAAGTTGCCAAAATCAAAATAAATTGCCCTCTAGATTAATAAAAGGACAAGTGTGACCAGGGATTAGGTGTTTTGCACGTTTTCCATTACCTGAAAGTTAGAAACAAATGAGATGGAGTTTTCAATTGTCAGGATTTATTAAAAATGAATAGTTCAAAGGACAAAATGTCACGTCGTTATTTACTGGAGGTGATGAAGAATTAGACCTCTTAGTTAAAGATTACCGCAAAAACCGAGGTGTCAGCTTACTTTCTGTGGGAGTGAAACAGGTAAATGTTATTTACATTGCTATACGCTGATATGTGCTCTAGACATCAATACACAAAAAATATTAAAATTTAATAGTTGCCTCGCTTACCAAATGTCATGGCATATATCTAGGATGCTAGCTAAAATTTTAGATTTCATTTCACCATTTCAAAGTTATTTCATTGTAAACTATACGTTTTTTAGTTGATAGTTCACATGTGTTATGATCATTTCCTGATAAGGTTGAGTCCTCTGCTTGCTTCTATTTTAAAAGTAACTCTGTTCTTTTTTCATTTGCAAGAAGTTTTCGTTATGTTTTCGTTCACACTTTTTTTTAGTTTACCTGAAAACTTTGTCCATAGACACCGAGCAACTCTAAATCATGTAGTACCTAAGTGCTTCCTGCATTTTGCTTTAGCCACAGACATTTTGTCTCGCCAACGCCTAGAAGGCTGTTCAGCTATGACAAATGCAGCCTGTGTTCAAAAGGTCGAGTGCAAGTAGTTTTTCTTTGCTTTACCCTCATTCTAACTCTTAACAAAAACACTCCTGTGCCTTGTATACGTACACAACTGATGTACTTTCCAAACTGTATATTCTGGTCTAGCTGTGTCTGTATCTGTATAGCCGGTATAACCGCCCTTCGGCGTAACACACCAGCTTCGCAGGCACGCGGCACAGCAGCAACTGGCTACATTACACCGAACAACTTGTTACACCTAACCCTTGAATATCTAACTCTAAACATTGTTTAAAGCTATCTAATGATGATGCCCCTACTGTACTTGGTGACAGCGAGTTCCACTCTGCGATAGTTCTGGGAAAGAATGGTCAATCCTTGGTTGATACTTTTACACTTGTGACTAAACCGTTGGATTGAGTACTGTAAACGTAGGTTGTAGAACTACCAACAAATGCTCTGGATTTTTACATTGTAAGATACCAATATAGAAATCTATCGCGTTCCTTAAAATTCATTTTGTGAAACATAGTTTCGTTGCAAATGAATTCGACGGAAACAATTTAGAGGCGAATTTGATTTCCCAGAATTATATATCTTATATATCTATGGAAACCAAAATAACCAAGTTAAAATGCCATGTTGATTTTTAACAAAGTAGTACAATGTTGGAAATTAGAAGATGTCTTTTATTTTAACTTGGAGGGTAAAATGTACCTGAAGTTCAAATATTGAAAAGTACGTTTAGCTCAGTTCCGTGTATCGAGTATTTTATTTATGGTATATTACATTGTAGCGATTTCGTTCTTTTTATCTACAACACACATTGGCAATTAAACCCAACCCAGCCAAAAAACAACAATATTGCCTGCTTGATATAATTTAGTATACTCTAGGTTCTAGGTATGTCATTACATTTCTGCAAAGTACTAGCTGTATATTATATATGATAAAGAAGCCAAATCTTCTAACGGATTTGTGTTAGAAATAGATATATTTTACTACAGTGATATAAAAGGTACTGAATGTTGTTTTTACCCGTTTTTATTCCTCTTGTAGATATACAACAATATTACATGTTAAATTTATATTATGGTAGAAATTATGGTAGAAACCCTAATAATATAACATCACTTGTAGTTTGCTACATAGAAAAACATCTACCGAACGGTATACTACCCTAGCAATGATTTCATTTACATTTACCTACGATATAGTTTTAGCCCAAGGAAATGTGCTATATAACTTGTGCATATATAACACTAGTATAGTCACTAGCTGTAAAATAATATAGAGTCCACGGGTTGCAGGTTACAATGTTGTACTGTCGTCCCATATGGTAACAACTAACCCAGATATCACACAGGTGGTCCTAATGTTTTCTCTAGAAATAACAAGTGCTAATGACTTGGTATGGTACTCAGATGTTTCGGTTCTTCTCTAGTCCAATCTGTTCTTGACTGGTTGAACATTGCAGGCTTGAAACTGGCTGAATAAGCAACTTAGATACAGAGAACAAACGCTAGTAATTGTATCCAAAGCCTTCAGTTGTCTCCTTTGCATCCGGTATAGGATCTTTTCGTCAAGTTGTTTACCAGACAATGTTCCAACGCTGAATTCCCTGTGGAAAAAAAAAGAAAAACAAGTGATAACATTCGTAACAGAAAATAAAATCTCATCTGTGTTGGTAGAAACCATAGTTATAAAGTTTGAGCTCGGTTCCAACACAAAAGGGGAACTTAAAAGGAAATTTTTTTTCAATCGTAGACTGTGAGAATTCATCCGACCTTTTTTCATGCCTCCACACACACATGCAAAAAAAGATGATTCTGAGACCAAAAAGTTCTTCCACAGATATTTATGAAACTCAAAGAAGTTTTACAGACTTAAACAACCAGTAAATAGGATTTGGACAGGACCAACCATGACAAATACATGTTCATACCATACCATAGCTAGTGACAAGAAAGAAGGCAGTTATACACTCAACAGAAAAACTTAAATTAGATCAATCATATCAACATTATTACTTCATCAATAGTATAGTATTATGTATCATAAGAAAGCGTATTTATCTGCTCTTTACAATGAAACCATATTTACTAAGATCATGGATTCGAATTTGAAGGTCGAATACCTGAACTGACTATGCTAGTGTGTCACTAAACGAAAATGCCAACACAGTGTCTAACATTGGCATGGAAATTTCAGCATTTTCAGTTATGTTGCTCACTGTAAAAACAAATAATAATGATAACATTTCATTTCAATTTCAAAGAAAGATTCCATAAGCTTGTATGACACGTAATAATAATTAGAAAAACAGCGATTTGATCAGCATTTTGTGCATAATAAGATAATATCATACCTCGGCATATTGTTGCGTTTTGTTCGCCATCCCAGAATGTGAAAGATATATATCCACATATACGCTGGTACAATTTATGGTCACAGCAATTGATAGTAATTAAAAGTAAAGCACGCATTCCCAAGACCGCGTTTAAAGTATTATGAACTGTTACATCCCGACAGAGAGCAGTTAAATATATCTACGTCAAAAGGTTGCCAGTATCAGTGATTTATCATATGATTTATCACATACACAAACAGAAATATACACCGGATATGCGTGCAAGAGAAACAAGACATGTGCTGGAATACATACGGTCACAAGTGAGGTTTTTTTAAATAATTTTTGAAAAAGAAAACATAGTGTAGTAGTAGTGCACGTAGGCTAGTTGAACTGAACTCGGTGAAAGCACATTTCACGTGCCTTTTACTCGTACGTTGACATGTACTGTTTTGCTCCAAGTGTTGCACTGTGTTGATACAGAACAGAGCTAGTCTCTACCAGACTAACTACGCTGGCTTTATATATAGGAGAATAATTGCCAGGGGAGTTTGTCCGCCTTGTAGGTTTGATTGGAGGGACAGAAACTACCTCCCCGCGGCCGGACTCCCTTGGCCAATTCTACTCTCTTTTTTTGCCGAATTCTACGATCCGTATTCCCGTAGAAAGACCTGGTGGAGGCTAGCTAGACCAGAGCTTTCTAAGTCCATGTTTAGCATTCTACACAGTCCCTTTTCTAGGCGAGGGCGACTTGTACAAAGTGATGAATAACATGGCATGAATTTTTAAGATAAAAATGTAAAGACGAATGTTTTCGTGGGGAGACATAAATGCCAGAATCCATCTTGCTTTTCAACCCGACGTATTTTGGACATTTTGAATAATATTACGATTTATAACTGTATCTGCTTTCACCGGGTAGTATGATTTTCATAATTATTCTTTATGTTCCATATTTTTTACAAAAGTGTCATGTCTGCTTTTTTTCTGTTCGAAATGGTGATATGAGGTGGCTTAACATCTAGTTTAGTAAAATGCCACGCAATACCTTTGCCATATTTTTGAGGCCAAAGTTGTCACGGTTTGCGTGTGCATGAACTAAATGAAATTCCCAGTACCCAACAGCCGTTTTATTCTATAATTACATGTCTTTTTGTAGTCACAAATTGTGTTCCTCTTTTCAGCATCTGTTAGCTATCCTAGCGTTGTACATATGTAGACTTCTTTGACGTAAGGATAGAGTAGAGTAGAATAGAGTACAGTAGAGTAGTCTTAATAGATATCGACAGGTAAAAAAAACAGCCCTTTTTGCTGCCTTAAAACATGTCCTGCGTTTGATCTTTTTCTAACACAGGCAACAGTTTTTCTATAGAAGAATCCCAGCTTGTTAATACCAACACAGTGTATGTACATGTATATTATCATATGATGTGCGGAACAAGGAATATCTTGAGTTTTCCATGAGTAAAGTAGAGTGGAGCCATTCGATCTAGTAGGACATATCTGACTCTTTTTCCTTTCTCTTCTTCTTTCTCTCTCCTTTCCTTTCTTGTTTCTGACTGTTTTTAGAGTCTAAAATAAGTTTAAAACCTAATACATATTTTGTATGCTATTCGAGGCTGTAGAAATACTTACTGCAACAGACATCTTTTATTGTAGCCATAGCTGCAAAGAAACAGACACACAAAAAAACGAAGGTAGAATTCTGGCCCAGACATTGTTTTGCATTTGGTAGGACGGTTTTGGTGTACATTTTTTGTCTCAGGAACTAACAGTAGGAATACAACATTAACAAATATATTTCATATGTTTGTAGACACAGACATCATGAAATTGACACACAAAAACTTCCAGCAAACATGTTGTTTTAAGTTAAAAAGTTGTGTATTTGGTAAGACGATTTTGCTATACATTTTTGTCTCAGAATACAAATGGCATTTTGCAGGGTCTTGTTAGAAGTTTATATTGTATTATACTACGTTATTCGAGGGTTATTATACTATGGTATTCTATGTTATTCTGTATGTCAATGGAAAACACTACAACAATTTTTTTACGTTCTGTGATATTTGTAGAAACAGCCGCCATGAATTTTAATATGAAACAGACCCACAAAAATAGATTTTAACTTAAAACGTTTGTATTCGGTAACACGGTCTTGTTATACATTATTATGCCAGTTTATTAACGGGATTTTGTAAGACCTAGATAGTTTCTCGCTGTGTTCGTTGAATTAACCGTTAACAGTTTGAAAATTCAAACTCGAATCCGTTAAATTCCTGGGCACGAGAGGACGTCTGTCTGTGTGTGAAATCGACATGTTTGTTCCCCAGGATTACCCTGTAGATCCGGACTTGTGATCACGTCACAACACAAATCCGATTTACAGGTTAGGCCTGGGCAACGCCAAACTACAAAACTTTACCAGCAGATATAGACAACACGTTAGAGTAAGTAGAATAGATCTCTTCTTCCGCCAATGTTTCGTTGTTGTTCTTGTTGCTGTTCCCGTACTGCAAGATTCGTTGAAATATTTCTTGTTTGAAAAGCAGAGCACACAGCGTTACCAGTAGATATTATAAAGAGAATACGTTAAAGTAAGGTAGAGTAGATCTCTTCTTCCGCTTATGTTTCGTTATTGTTGCTGTTCCCGTACTTCAAGTTTCATTGGAATATTTCATGTTTGAAAAGCAGAAAACATAGCGTTACCAGCAGTTAAGAATACTATAGAGAATACTATAGACAATACTATAGAGTAAAGTATAGTAGGACTCTTCTTCCGCTTATGTTCAGTTATTGTTGCTGTTCCCGTATTTCAAGATTCGTTGAAATAAATCTTATTTGAAAGCAGAAAACACAGCGTTACCAGCAGTTAACCACAATACTTTAGAGTAGAATAGACTAGAGTAGATCTCTTTTCCACCAATGTTCTGTTATTGTTGCCATTTCTGTACTTCAAGATTCGTTGAAATATTTCTTTTTTGAAAGCAGAATACACAGCGTTACCATCAGTTAACCACAATACTTTAGAGTAGAGTAGAGTAGAGTAGATCTCTTTTCCGCCAATGTTCCGTTATTGTTGCTGTTCCCGTACTTCAAGATTCGTTGAAATATTTCTTGTTTGAAAGCAGAAAACACAGCGTTACCATCAGTTAAACACAATATTTTAGAGTAGAGTAGACTAGAGTAGATCTCTTCTCCGCCAATGTTCCGTTATTGTTGCCATTTCTGTACTTCAAGATTCGTTGAAATATTTCTTTTTTGACAGCAGAAAACACAGCGTTACCATCAGTTAAACACAATACTTTAGAGTAGAGTAGACTAGAGTAGATCTCTTCTCCGCCAATGTTCCGTTATTGTTGCTATTTCTGTACTTCAAGATTCGTTGAAATATTTCTTTTTTGAAAAGCAAAGCACACAGCGACGGGGGCGCTTTTCAAGCTAGTTGTTTTTCCCCACCAAAGAAGTGTTATTTTTGTCAACACACTTGTCTGCTTTCTCACATGTAGTTTAGCGTGAATTCTCACAGTTGTACCCAGTGTCATAATTGCTTAGTAATAAGCTTTCATACTACAACCCTACTGCGTTTTCCACTGTGCACCGTGTACCGAAAGCGTGCCTTTGGGAGTGATACTAGAATTAGCTCAACTACTGCTGTGTTGCGTGATATATTTCAAACGTGGGGCGTCATTGCGAGAAAACGCACATGCATATTCCGAGTACCCTACATGAGTTCTTTAATTTGAAGGCCAGGACTATTAGTCATACTTACTGTGACCTCTATACACGTCTGTGTAATGTGTATATTATTCCAAACATGATCCCCCCACAGAAAATGTGCACACACAGAGACGTGAATGCATACTAAAAACTCGCTAGAAAAAAAACCCTGCAGTTCCCGTTAATCTAGATGAATGTTAAGCAACATTTTAACAAAACTCGCGCCAACTTTTGGTCCAACTTACCTGTGTATTGTGGAAATGTATATATAGCTAACGCACTGTAACGTTTAATTCACGCAGCTCATTACTTCTTATATACATATTTTTGGTCGGATTATAAAAAAATTAGACACGTACCGAATTCACAAAATGTTCTGGTGTCTCGCCATGTTCCCGAATTGTGTGACCTCTGCATTTTGGGGGAGTTTTGGGCCGATATTCGGGCTAAGTCGCGGATATTTATCACCTTGTGACAGTGCTAGGGTCACAGAAAGGTGAACATGGCCGTTCTGACTTCGTTCAGTCCGTGAGGCATAATTTACGGGGGCCTAGTTTGGAGTTGGCTGCAACTCTGCCAAATGTTGCAGAGAGTTTACTTGTAACGCTAAAGTCACATTTCCAAACCGGGGTCCGGCCTGGCTGTTTGTAACGAAAAATTAACAATTCATATCAAGAACATACAGACATAGTGCCCATGGTTTCATTAAAAACTTTTCTGTGTTTTGTTGTCTTTTATATCGTACTTTTCGTTCCCAAAAGCTACCCGGCCGGGCCCCGTGTCGGAATTGTGACCTCAGTATAAAACAGCTTGCTCGTTTTGCACGAGCTGAAAATATAGTGTCACAATGTTGGTATTTCATATCTTATTTAACCATTCTCTTGCCAAAATAGAGAAAATTTTTTACCGTCATCATTAGTTAGATATCAATATTGTTTTAGGCTTTAGCTGTTGCTTGTTCGAACTTGTTAGAACTGTATCGAAGGTAATTATAAGAAATAGCATAAATTTGTGTCGAATTTTCAGTTTGGTACTTTGGGTGTGTGGTACTGTGGGTCACTACTTCAAATCATTCCACCAACTTCCAATCCCATTGGTAAAGAAGCGTGCTCTTATGTTCCTTTTTTTGTGGTGGCGCAGCTCAAGTAAAAAAAACGACAGTACTAAAACATTTAAGTAAAGGGCATGAGAATAAGGTGAAACTAAGGTACAAACTTATAACAAAAATATGAGAGACGTACATGTTCCATTTCTGTCCTCCCATGTGTTTGAAATTAACCTATACATAGTAAAAATGGAATGTGGTCTTGTTTAATAACATAATAACATACAACCTAGCCATATTTGAACCAGCAACGTCCTTGGTATAATATTTTTATTCTTGAGAACTTTAGAACTCTGTATTGTTATTTTTCTCGTTTCAAAAAGTGTTTTAAAGTGTGTTTACAATTGGAAGGCACGTAGTTTTTTACGTATTATGCAGCAATGTTCAATAGGTGTATATGACAACTTTCTAGTCGTTATGTCCAGGACATTTAGACACCTTTGCGGTTATAAAAGTTATCTTGCCGATCTGCAATATGTTGCAAACATACAGATAATGTTATCGCAACCGATTTTGGAAAAAAAATTCACGTTTCACAACACTTTAACGACCAGTTGTTGTGATATTCTGAGATAAGTTTGTGTTAATATGAGGCGTTGATATCATCAATCCCGCAAGCAAAACTCAATAAAAAAATTTCCATGACTGATTCTCTTCTAAAGCGCCTTTTCCTGAAAAAATGTTTTATCGACCACACGTCGGGTTCAAACCATGAACGTTGATTGCGTTATGCAAGAAATCGACAGGACTAAAGTTAGCTCACATTTGTCAAACTGTAGTAGCATTGATTGGACTAGCCATTGGAGGGAACAAGAGGGAACAGCTTACGCCTAAACAAAAGATCAGTGAACAACAACAAAAGACTGTTTTTCTACAGCAACAGAGTAGTAACATGGTGGAACAGTCTACCTGAGGAGGTGGTGTCAGCCCCAAGTGTGAACAGTTTTAAAAATAGACTGGACAAACACATGAAAAGTCATCCAGTGGTGTACAACCCCCGGGCACTGGACAACCCCCACAAGATGACCATGTCAACGCAGTAATAATAAACTACAAGGAGCGGCTCAAAGTGGAAGAGAACTTCCTACCGAGACGAAAGATCTACTCTACTCTACTCTACTCTACTCACATTTGTCAAACTGTAGTAGCATTGATAGGACTAGCCATTGGGAATAAAAACGACGCTGACAAATTCATATTTCGTGGGTTACAAAACAAAACGTGCTTTCTACCGAGTTTTCAACAACTGCTATCACACGTGCAGAATTAAATTTTGTCTCGCAAATTAAAAACGCGTTTATAGTACATTTTCTGTACATCTTCCTTGTGACCTTTGAACCTACATAATCACATATCACACACACACACACAACTACTGAACTAGTTCAACCACTCAGAACTTTTAAGCGTTCCACTAGGTTCTCCACTAGCTCACACAACTTCGCCGTCCAAATTCCTAGTTCGAAATCTTTTTACAGTGACAGTTTCTTTCCCCGTACGGCCAAGCTTTGGAATTCCCTCCCTGACAAGTGTTTCCCCACCAACCTACAATCTACAGGCTTTCAAATCAAACGTTCACCGCCATCTCTTTACATAGCCATGTTTCTCTCATCTTTCTAGTTCAATGCCGAGAAGTGGTCGTATAGGCTAGGCCTTGCATTGAACTACTCCGTTAAAAAAATCTGATATATGATTAATTTATTTGCATGAGACGGAGAATAAACATGGGTATATATAAATCTATCCCAACTGTAAGCTTTAAAGTGTTTTCCAGCTATTTTGAAGTGACCACGCATTTTTTTTATTTATTCATCAACACATAACAATGCAATAACAAGGAAAGTGTGGGCTGCACTCAAGTTTTTAAACTTATTTTAACAGCGACACACAACAAAACACAATTGACATATACCAAGCCTTGCCATTGCAGAAACCAAACTTACATAGTTGAAATTCATGCTCTCCAAGCAGAGGTTTGATTTTTGACTCATTTTTAGAGTGTTTTAGGCCTTTTATGGGGTTTCTATTTTTGCAAACGCCGTAAAAATACAACCTCCAGTGAAAAAAAAAGAAGAAATCCGGATAAAAAAAACTAAAAGCACGCCAAAAATGAGCCAAAACCCAAACCTCTGCTTGGAGAGTAGAAATTCTTACCTTGGGCATTCTAGCCTGCATGTCTGGAATTGTCAATATGATCGTATCTGGGACTAATTTTCTCAAATTGACTTGGGCTTCAGAGTAGTTATCCCCTGACGCTAAACCCAAGTCTGTATAACCGAATTTTTGTTCCATGCCAGATTCTAAAGTTACTGAACTTGAAAACGTTTCTTATTTCAACAGAAGTTGACATATGACAGACATGAATTCTTTGGTTACACAAAATGTGTTTCAGTACTTCGATGTTAACCTATGTGTTATTATATATAGCTAGTATCATAAATGTCGTCATAAAAGGCAGGGTTATGTAATCATATTTTACAGCCGTCACTAATATTAGTATCCCCATAACTCAGTTGTTATGCAACAACTACCCGTGTAAAGTCAAGGTTACTTCGTTTGCGGTTCAATTTTCCCCGACCAGGAAATATTTCATCGAAATTTATGGTTTGTCAACAAGCTCCATAATTTGTGGCTTTCGAATGTAGCCCCGGTATCGTATAGTTGTCAAGTCGAGGGTTAGCGACATTTCGTATCGCTTACATGGCTTGTTTTAGAGAGCTGTAAACAAGTCAACTATATAACCTTCTCGCACGAGAATCTCTGTAGGGAGATAAATTCACGCCAAGACTGAAAACGATAGTACTAAATCGTAATGTGGCGATTTCGTGATCGAGCGAACCCCTTGCAATTTTCAGGAATAAACTAGTACTGCATGGTTATAATGATTAGCTTCTACCAGGCTTCGGAAGCGGCTGGAAATGGTAGAAATTGGCCAAATAGACAGGAGTACAGTTTGGAGGCAAACTTTCCAGCCTTTTCTGAAGCCTAGTAGAGGCTATTGCACGATGACCTCTTCTTCAGAAGGTCAACGTTTAAGAGTTACAGTTGTTAGAAATTTATCTGTGAACTCCTGTACTTAAAAGGAGCAACTTTTGGCCTAGGTTACCCTGTTCCTAATGATTACACTAAGCTGCTAGTGGTTTTCTCGTTGGTGGCAATGTATGTCGACTATAAATCTAAAGACACATAGCTAAAGTGGTAGAAAAGATTTGGAGGGGAGGGGGGCACCATACTTGTACATACAGGACATATCTGTATGTCTGGGGTAAAATATACCGCGTTCAGAAATAGAAGTAGTGGTCTAGAGTAGGCACAATATATGGCAGCAATGAAAATAATACGTTGCGTTAGCTTTTCTTTAAAAGTCAAACCGTAACACAATTGACCCAAACCTTTCAACTAGGGCTGACAATGTAGGATTTTGTTTACACTTACTTCTGTGAGTTTTGGGATATTCTCTGTTTGCTTGCTTCTTTGTTTATTTGTCCTTCTGTCCAAGTGCTCTTCAGTGTATGAACTGGTTGGCATTTTAATTATTTGTACACCCTCTTAAGAAATATTACAGCGGGACAAATATTAGAAAAATAAACAAAATGGACCAGAAGAACAGATTCAGATAATATCTTCCAAAAATTAATCAAATTTAAAATAGTTTGTTTCCAGTTCTGAACGATAGTTGTGCTTCTTGTATTTAGGACTATGTAGAATGTAGTTTGAAGCATTCCGTGGTTGGTTTTGATGAAATAGTTTCACCACGCGACCTTTGCTCGCTACGGTTAAGCCCTGCCGCCATTTTGAGATTTACGAGACTGAGAGTTTGTGTGTTAGCCAAACGCCACCGACAGAGAGACAAGCTACAACCGTCACGGGCACACATAAACAGGGTCACTACCACGGTTATACTTAACTATCCACCCAGAAAATGGCCCTTCCGACCCTAGAGTGGAACAGCACGCAAATATGGCAACACATTTGGCTGCTCGCATGGACCAAGATGCCAGCACAGATAAGACACATTTGTTGTTCATTACGACTCTCGGCTCTTTTGGCAAACGGTTTGGCGTTCTCTACTATTATGACTTGTGAAAATTGAATTCTAACCGAAACTTAACGTATTCATAATTATACTTTTGAAATAAAGTTTTATTTAGCGTTCTGGACAAAGTTAGACTATAGGTTAGGTTTGTTTCATTGCGTTTACGGCAATAAATGTTGCATATCTTAGCAGCACAAATTGTTTTCTGGATCTTTTCGCTGGAATGTCTTCTTTTAGAGTAATCCTAATTCCTAGGAACAAAATATATTCTTCACTTTCGTAAAAATATCAAGATCAAAACAGACAATTATTGTTCATACATACAAGTTTTTTTTACGTATTTGCGGTTGATATTTCAACGTGTACAATAGAGTAGAATAATCGGCAAGGTAGTTAATACGACCGATTTTTTTGCTGTTGTTTTGTTTATTTTCTGTTTAGTATGAACACGCCACTACATCCATGGCCTCCAACCAGAAAAAAATGACTTGATGTATAGTTTTGATTCTTATCACTCTGTCTGAGTTATATCTAAACTGTGTGTTCTAATGTTCTGGCAAAGTAGTTTTCCCCTAGAACACCCTCCAGCAAACCTACCACGTGAGATCTTTTTAGTCAAGAAATCTGTCTTCCCTTTACTCCCCTGGTTTTCAAACGAAGTGAATAAAGAGCTCTAGTTTCTATTTCCGAAAGGAAAGCAGGCTACCCAAAATACACCATTCTTATCATTCAGAAAAAGCCCAATATCAGACAAAAAAAAGCCCAACATCAGATAGACTCAAGTAAAAAAAAACATTAGATATAAGAAATACGTAGCTATTCTTTATATATTCTAGTATCTGCAGTGAAAATCTAGCCTGGTATCTCAGCATGATATATTAGTAACTTTGTTGTTCAGACTGTGTTTGATATATTCAAGGAGATTTTGAACCCCCTTGATATATATGTAACCTTAGCCTGATTGAAACCGACAGCTTTCAGAGTACTCTATCCACTGCTCTCTTCTCTTTCAGAAAAGGTCTCAAAGTCTCTGTACTGGAAGAAAAGTTAAAGCTAGCCAGTTGATACCGAGGGTTTTTTTCTCTTAGATTTTTCTGTATGATACGTTTCCCAATCTTTGAACCAGACTTCCTTTTTTAACATAAAACCAGACGTCTTTACTTGAGTTTGAAATTCTGTAACTTTGAAATGAAAACCGGTCGGTTTCTATACGTAGCAAGAGCTAGATTTAGTGGGACTTGAATTGGCGTACTGCTATCTTGGTTGAGATTTTCGCCTACCCTCGACTAATTTAAAACGTTCCGTTTAGAGTTGTCATAACAATTCGTTTTGGTATCTAGTGATGAAGAAAATAAGAAGTATATTAATCATATCCATACGGCAGTTATATAGAAGTCATAGTACACAAAACTACACCATATGCCTCCAATGTCAAAACGGTTCAGGGAATGTAGTAAATAGCAATATATATACCGCGCGCTAGTCCATTTCTGTCCCTTCTAATTCTCTTCTCTGCTTCAAGTCATCAAAATAATTTAGCATTGAACGTAAAAGAGCGGTTTCCTAGAATTTATAGGTGGTATTTCTGGTTGAATTATGGCTCACATTTCGCACAGAATTGGAAAATGAAACTGGAACTGTCCTTGCGGAGCAGTTTTGCGTGTTTTGCATCCACATAAGTGGCGAGAATTCGGAGTGTGTGTGCACCAAGATATACTATCTTAATCATAGCAAACATTACTACACGATATACGAGTATTTGGGGGATAAGCTGCACGGTAAAATACACAAAATATGTACTAATCATAGTATATTTCCTGCATACATACATTTATCCCGACCTATCCCTACAAAATCTGCAAAATTATGTTGAATTTCATGACAATTTCTTTCCTTTAAGAAGTAAAAATACATTCCTTTTCTTTTGTCGTATCAACCGAAATGAATGTACTGTATCTCATTGTAACCGGATTGTTTCCGTTAAAGTTTAATTGTATAGAAGTGCTGCAATGAACCCGATTTTTCTTCGTTTCATGCAAAACTAGCTACAAGAAAAATGATATTGCCCGGTATAACTACATCGAAAATGCTCTTGTTTCTTCGTTAGTGTTTTATGCTTTTGCCGATAACGCTTCTAAGGAACTGGAATTTTTCATTGATCTGTTTCAAATCTACTAAACATATGTATTACAACAGATTTCGATTCGGACAATTTGTGTTGGAAGTGGTTGTATTTCTGCTGTGCAGACGGTGCATTGGATGGAAAAACCAAGATGGCGGCCGTGTGTCAGGCGTGTCAAATTCTCGGTTCGGAAATAAAAGAGGTTGACACAACCTGTCACTTTCATAAACACCAACCGTAAACACCTAGACGTGTACAATTTGACACAGCTGCTTGCACATACCCTGTCGTATCAATATACAGGCGTATACGTCGCATACAATATTAATAATACCTTCACTCCTCCAACCGCCCTCGCTGAGCGTTTCTCGATTTTATTTTGGAAAAATGTCGATAAGAAAATATCGACTGGTGGTTCCAAAATGTGCTGGAATCGACTCGGTCTTTTAGACCTGACCAAGAGTTTATGACATATCTGATTACAATCGACAACGCCGTAAAAAACCGTGTCCTTTTCTTACTGTGTAGCCCATTTTGGCTTGGTGGAGGATATTGTAACAAATATGCCTATTAAAGCTCTACAATCAGAGACCTACATGGAAAAGCTAGCCCCGCATTTGAGTATTTTGCAATACCCGTACTAGGAAAAGTAATACAAGGGGCCATGGTATAACTATTCTCTTTCTGCATTACCTATCTTGGTCAGCCATGTTTGAATTTCTGAATTTTCGCTAAACGAACAACAAAAGTAAACAAACAAAGTGTACCGTAACTTGACTGTTTATTTTATCTTTAAACTGAGCAAATATATCGCAAGAATGAACAAAACATGATCGAACCGTAGTTTGAATTATATTTTTTAATATCATAACGAAAATGTACATCGCTTGTTGTTTACAATGAATATATATCCGATTTGCTGTTAATTGTAAATGTGCTAGAACTAGGAAATTAGTAAAGCTGCTATGCGTATGACCAAATACTCATCTAAACACCATCGTGTCACCACACATATACCATACTATTGACAGCATATCCACCCAATACTAGAATACAGACCCAACACTAAAGCAGCATCTATAATACAAGAACAACATAACAAGGTGCGATACAAACAAAATGGTCAACAAAAACGGGAATACAAAAGTTTGCCTAAAATTATCACCATGTACAATGTTAATAATATTCTTCTCGTCCTTTGTATATGATTATTACAAATCAATCATGAGAATCGTTTTGGAGTCTTCGATCCAGAAAAGTTGTAAGAAAAACTGTTATATAGATCACAGGTTACTTCTCTAGACCTCAACAGCACCCTTGCCAAACCGCAAGAATATCTAATGTGATTTTATGAGCGCGGGTGTCACTAGTAGGTCAGGGGAAATTTATCACCGGGGGATGCCATAACGTGGGCCGGCAGTTGGCTCTCGAAGCGCCGGAACAGTCCTCAACTATCGCAGGTTCATCTAGATAGCGCTAGCCTAGCTTCCAGATCATGAGATACCGGGTAAAATTTATATTCGAGTGCGGTTGCATGTAGGTGAACTGGAAAAACTGCAGGGTGCTGTATATAAAATGACGGCGATTTTAGTTGTTTTAAGACCAATTTTAATCAAGAGTTGATATGTGAAAATGAAAATGTTATTGCGCTTCGTTTACACCAACACTTGACTGCATAGATTTCAAATACAGACCGTAAAACTTTGTAAACTTTGCTTTACTCTAATCAACACTACACTACACTACTCTACACTACACTACTCTACACTACACTACTCTACACTACACTACTCTACACTACTTTACACTACACTACTCTACACTACTCTACTCTACACTACACTACTCTACTCTACTACAAAACAAAAAATATATAAAAGAATTAAAGATTAATTTTATTGCACAAAAATTGTAACAGGGACAGAGTATGGACAATTGGTATCAATTCTTCAATTGATAAAGAATAGACAATACATGCATTTTCGTAAGAAAAAAAAACAATAAACTCAACATCATTAAAAGTATATATATGCGTATCGACGGAGTATTTATGTAGTGAAAACAAGCGTTACGGAAATAATATAGGTCAAATGTGGTGTCATATGCTAGTCCTATCACGTGCTAAGCAATAAATCATTTTTGTCCCTTTGACGTCAAAGAAAAAGCCGACATTTGCATCTGATGTGTTATCCGCTACTTTTTCACTCTAGACAAATCATAAATAGTCTAAAAAAAACCCTCAATAGTACGTTTGGGAACAAGTTTGAAATTTTGTCATTTGGAAGGCTAGTCTTTTTTTGTTGTTGTTGATGGCGTTTTGCTTGGAGGTTTCGCGCGGAATTCTGGGATCGTGACCCTTGCACCTGATTGGGCGAAGGTCCTGACCTTTGGCGCGTTTTCTCCTCTAAACTCGTTATTCTACGTGCCTCACACCTACACTAATTACACATAATTGGTACCTTAAAAAGTCAACTGGCTACAATCTGAGCGATTATGACATTTCGTTGGCACCCAAAGGTTGGCGCCCCATAGCGTTCACCTTAGAAACAAGTCATAGCGAACAGATCAGAGTTTTCTTTTGAATATGACAGAGAATGGAGATGTCAATATGCCTTTGTACATTTTTCTTTCGTTAGAAAAAAAAATTGCTGGTATAGGTTCTGATTTCAAATGTTTTAAACTATCTTTGAAAAACGTATCTAACAGAAAAGTGCGTTTGTTGTAGCCTACGAACGAATTTTTTCCTAGCCATATGAAGTAAAATCAGGCTAAAATCTAGATCCAACAGCAAAACAATTTTCAGTCTTGAAATCGAAAAAAAATATTGTTTAATGCCTTGTTGAGATATATTTTACAATAATGATATGCAAAAAGTAGTACAAAAAGTTAGTTGTACATGATTTTCGTGGTATTGCTAGAACCGCTTCCACGTACATTGCATCATATTTTACCAAGCATAAAAATGATAAAATCAATTGTATCTTTCAATCTTCGTATTTTTTTAATCATTATTGGGTCAAATTTCTCCATCAACTATATACAGTCTCTGGGGTCTTTTCCTGAGAAGTCGGACTGATACAGTCAATATTTAGTATCCCCTTAGCCTTTCCACACATCAAAACAGACACCGCTATATTGACATATCCTCTCTAAGATTTGCGGTTAACATTTCAGGTTTCTTGGCACTATCCTGAAGTAGTTCCTCTATGTTTCTTGTATTGTGAGCGTTCTTACCTCAAGAGTCAAGGTCGTTAGCGACAGTGTCCGTGAAGACGTGTGGTTATTTACGTTGTGTCCCCCCAGGGAAATTAGATACGATCTGAGTTGATGAGGCCGTGATGACTTGCCGGCGCCGACCGGGGGCCTGGGTGCCTGTGTGCCGGGTGGACTGAGCCTGGCCCGACCCTACCATGTCAATGACCTCCGGACTATATCACATGTCACAAGGGGCAAGCCGCGTGGTCAGTAAATGACCACTGACCAACTGTTGTCTGTAGTTAGCTCTCAGCTCATTTGAGTACTGTAGAGTACAGGGTAGGACGTTTTAAATCGTTGTGTCTGTATCTGTATATCTGCATTGCCGTTAGAACCGCCACGTACTTTTATTTGTTGTCTACCTGAGATGTTGTTATATCCTTGCTTTGGAATATTTTTAGAAACGATATCTTCCTTCTCTTGGATCATACAGATTTATCTCTGATCACACATACGCTAACACTGTCCTGAGGAGAGATCTTTCTTTCAGGCCAAAGAAATCTGCAGTACTTTTCTCTAAACTGAAAGAAAAGTTTTGTAGATGTCCGTTGAATACGAATTGGAATTCACGAGTCGCGTTGACTGTAGGGGGGATGACTTTGTCCTCAGTTCAGTGGGCTGGCATCAATCGTTTTCCCTCCGCTTTTGGCGATAAGGCACAGATGCAATATATCACCCTGACGGTTCCTACTACCCCGTATTTGCTTTCGGGCTTGATTTGTTGCCTCTCGTGTTTTGTCCTGGATTCCATGACAGCGCAGTGATGGCGCCTGCCGGTAGGGGGCAGCACTGAGCGACGTCCCTGTCCGTAAAAGGCTGCGGCGCGCGTCTTCCTGTAGTAGTAAAAAAAAACGACAAAACAAGAAAACGTTAGGAAAACGATTCTCACTTCTCAGAAGTCGCCCCGGCTGAATATCGTGCGTTAATTGCGCCCCGTCTGTCCCGGGATTGATTGAGTGTGTTCATTTTTGGCGCTGCGTGGAGAGAAAATCGACGTCGGTAGTATTGGCGGCAGCGTTCTACCATCCATGACTAATGGCGACATAAATCGCCCCTACCGTGAACTCTCAATGAAATATAGCAGGTTGTAGCTAGGTGAATGCCGGGCCGGTGTCCTCCGGTTCACCCCGGCTATACTCGTGTTTATTTTGATGATAGTACGCACCTGTATACAACACGGATATAACGTATTACTCATGTGTAGATGTGTTATATATAGAGAGGGGTTGTGTTTGTTGGAAAAGGGGGATTTTGAAGTTACCATGCCAACACGAATTTTTGGGCGTAGTATGCAGGGAAAGGAAAACAACCTGCTCTACGTCATGTTTTTTGTTGCATACTTAGCGATTCCCTGGTTTGCCATTGGTTGATGAGTGTCATGTGACCAAATCAGCAAATAAACGTGCATGTTCTCTATTGCTTTTATTTATAGGCATCGTAATGGGCGTAAAGCTCGGGAAACCCGTGGCCTGAGACTCAACTGTCAAAACACGGCTATGATGACATCGTCCGGGACGGTCAACCCTTACTTCGTGGACTCTTTGATTACAAATGTTGGAGACGACGTGTTTAAAGTACGGGGAGAGGACCCACGACTAGGCCTGCCCTTGTGGAGACGAGGAAACGGCGGGCAGCCCAGTGGCTTTCCGAACTGTTCGTACTCCAATAGTGCAGGAGCGTCGTTCTACTATCATCAGTCACCGGAGCGGTCCAACACAGTGTCCTGCCTGTACCCTGCCGCCTACCTGCCGCCCCGCCATCTACCGAACGACGGTACAGTAACAGACGGCATCAACCCCTGGTCAGACCCCGTGCCAAACAATCAGCAACACGCCGGCAACTCCTACTGCAACGGCACCGCCGGTCTCCACGCTTCCGCCATGCAGGTCTACAACAAGACCTCGGACACCGAGGCCGGCAAGACCACAGCCCATCCTGGCTACGGCGGCTACTCCCAGTCCTACAGGGACCTGCAAGCTCAGGGAATCAGCCTCGTCGACGGACAGATGAAGGTGAAAGCCGAGCAGGAAAGCCCAAAGAACGGAGAAGACAAGAACGGTGAGACCCTTTTACTATGCCGTAGTACGAACCCTACCCCTTGATTCCTCAGTTCGCGTAGTACTATAAACCTCCCATTCACCCGTGGCGTGTAGGGTAATAGCGCATACGGTAATGGCCCAGGCGCTAGCACGACCGATACACCACGCCGCACCGCGAACATTTGAACTTGAAGCGGGAAAAAAATCCAGGTTAAATAATGCAAAACAACGCCGGGCCTGGCCAACTGGGCCAAACGTAAGGCGACCTCTTGAGTCCACGAGTTTTTTATGGGGTACACACAACATGGCGGCCACGCGGGGACAGGGCCCAACCTTCCCTACATTATAGGATTACTGACCAGATTTATGTTCCCACTAGGCATAGAGGTTCCATCTGATGAAAACACGTGATCGATTTGCCATAAAAACCCCTTTTTTTCCTCACCATTTCCTCCTATCCTTTGTCTACAGTGTATCTGTTCTGTGTGTACGGTGCGTTGTGATCTACTAACACATTTCTGTGTTTGTGTTTTTGTTGTGTTTCTTCTCGTTAGGAGCAGCGGTGGTGGCGAATCAGCCAGGCTGGATGAACAATCATTCGTCCCGGAAGAAGCGGTGTCCCTACACGCGCTTCCAGACCCTGGAGCTGGAGAAGGAGTTTCTGTACAACATGTACCTCACGCGAGAGCGGCGCTACGAGATCTCGCAACACGTCAACTTGACCGAGAGGCAGGTCAAGATCTGGTTCCAAAACAGGAGGATGAAGATGAAGAAAATGAGCAAGCAGCGACAGGAGCAGCAGCAAACCACGCCGCAGTAGCGCCAGGGTTTCTTCCGGCGTTGGTGGGATGCTTGCTCGATCAGTGACAAATACTGTACCCTGGCGCAAGCCATCAAATATCTCAGGTTCAAAAAAACAAGCACTGAACTCAATTCACTACCTCAGTTAATCAACAAAGAGAAGACATTCTCTTGTGAAATGGGCTTCGCTATTTACCAATTTTTGATGTACAAAAACCAAATCATAAGTTATGGTGTGTGTATATATATTCTATCTAAACCACGGAAAAATGTCTATATCACTTGTAGTGTTAGTTTATTAAACGGTAGGTCGGAAATTTAGAGGATATTATTCGTATCAAAAACACGGGTATATGTGAGCACTTTTGCTTAATCTTTGTTGTTTACCACTATCTAACTTTTATATTTCTATGTTTTGTGTCACTTAAAACGTTATTTCCTTTTTTTATTTTCCTAAATATGTTCTTATTTATAATCTAATAATTCGGTGACTTTGCAGGTTTCTATCTTGTTCATAAAACTATATGAACTTGAAAATAGGTTAGATGATTTTTGTTTTAACTTAAAGCGTTGCTGTGTTGTTGCGTCTATCGTGTTATAATATAAGGGTATTTGTTCACAGTGCAATTTATTGGCGACTTTCTGTGGTATAAAAGGCGTAACAACGAAGGGTCACGCATTTAACCTCTTCAGTATTATTCCAGTAGGTGTGAACCCATTTTTGAGGGAAATTCTAGTAAGAAAAAAAGAAAGCCGTGTATGTGAATCTGACTCGTAAGCGCACAGAAAAGTATTAACCGTATTTGTCTTTGTAAATGTACTATGTTATACTTTAAAGAAATGAGAAAAGAATATCAGTTCAGTGACTCAGTGAAGATAATAATGTTATTTACCTCAAGGAATCGTTTGCAGATAATCAGTAAGACCAGTGCTATTTTCATGTTGACCCAAATACGAGCTTAAAGAGTCAGTTACAATTGAAATCGAGACATTTTGTCAAGCGTAAACCATTCTCAATTGAATCTATAGAGACTTTGGTATGGTACAGTGGAAGATAACTTTGAAAGCAACGTTTGCAATGACATCACCAAATGCTGTGCACATGTTCCAAGTTACGTAATCAACATTTGTAGTTGATTTAACGTCAAATCATTTCACCAGATGGTTCTAATCGTTTCAGTCAAACGAAAGACGACTTAAACTGATCCAGAACACGCTGCAATGTTGTTCTTGGGTAAAAAACGAAAACGATCTAAATTGTTCCAGAACACGTTGCAGTGTTTTCTTAGGTATAAAAAAACACAACTCTCTTACACTATTTACTAAATGTGCTAAGGCATGACAGAGCTTTCGTGTAAAAAAAAATCTCAATTACAATTGTAACTGACTGAATTCTACCAATGAATGTTCGAACATTTCCATTTTTGTACTTCAACTAAACCAAATATCAGTGCTTTTTTACAAGAATCTACTTGATGTAAAGGGCAAATATTTACAAGAAATTGTAATTCTTACACAGACATATTGACATTTGTCAACAATGTTACTGAGAAGTTGTTAAAAATGCCATTTTCTAACCCAAATAGGAAGACAAAAGTGTACGGGAGAAGCTACTAAATAGGTGCATGAGATATATCCGGTGGTATACTGTGTAAGTTGGAGAATGAGTACATGTGTACAGGGTCTGTGCACCGTCCTATGTTCAATAATAATCTCAGGGTGATCGTGTGTATGTAGTTTATAGAGCCTTCGTTCCAATTGTTCAAGAACAGAAGGCAGTGCCATAGCGTTTAGCTAGCCATTTAACCAACCAAAACAAAAACCATGCTTCCACGAACAAAAAATAAAATAATGACGGTTGAATAAAAGTGAGAAGTAGGTTTGTTGTGTTTCATGTATTACAGAAAGATGGTTTTGCCAATTCCCTTTTTAGATGAAAAATATTGAATGTATCAGGGAAAAATAAAAACCATCTGAGTTACAATCAAACCATGGCTCCAGTGTGTTCCTATTTTTTTCACAATTTAGCTCTAGTAGCTCAAGATGATCCCATCTTCCTTCCAACAAGCGACCATCCGTATCCAAACCCTCCCCCAAAGAATAATCCATTGCTGAATAAACATCTATCGGAAGCCCCCCTCCCCCATACGAGGGTAAGTTTTACCACACGTTGTGCACATGACAGTCCAACTTATGTGCCAACATCACTACTACTTTACGTGCTTCGCTGAGCAAAAATAATGAAAAAAAAAAGTGGACAAAAACAAGAGATTTTCACCAAGCAGTTTGGGCTTCGGCTTATTTTTGGCGTGTTTTCGGCGTTGTTTTTTTTTTTTTTGTACCGGTATGCTGGTACAAAAAAATACTCTAGTACCTGTACAAAAAAAGAGAGCCCAATGAAATGCTTTAAAAAAACACGCCAAAAATAAGTCAAAGCACAAACCTCTGATTGTAGAGTAGAAGATTGCCACGAAGCTATCCTGCGATTGTTTCTGGTGAAGTTGTGAAATGATGACAATGCCCACCTCCCACCGATACACTTCCTCTCACTATTTCCTGTATGTGTTCGCAGAAAAGAGGAGGAAACCACAGTAGTGTCCTCCAGATTTTCCTGTGGACAAAATAATTTTTAAAAAATATGCACATGCCTCAAAAATAGCGAAAGCGCGCACTCTAAGGCCTACCAACAACTTCTGGCAAAACAATTCCTCCTATTTGGCCTTCCTTGTTATTTCAGTGAGCCCCTTGCACGGGATGTACGTACTTGGGAGACGCACGGTTCTTTCCGCTGTGAAGCTCGGGGGGAATTGGGGTCACTCTCTGTTCGTACACCGTGGCTAACTCCATCTGTTCAGACCTCCCCCTCACGAATTACAAGTACAGCGTAAAATACTGCTATTAAACCACGTGAAAAAATTATGAATCCAGAAATGAAAAAAAAAACGCATGGTAAGAATAGCCAGAAACAAGCGAGAAAAGCACTACAAAAATGACACTGAAAATCGTGCAAGGAAGAGTTTTTTGCCGGCGATTTTGTAGGACACACACCTCGAAAAAACACCCCCACGAGATTCAGATGGTATCTTCCTAAAGCCGGGGACATTTTCCCAGGAGACTTAGAGGTGGACCCGTTTTGACAACCACACAAATTTTCCCGCCAAAAAAGACACCCACAACGCCCGAATTCGTGCTACAACGATACCAACTTCAAGTTTATGAGAAAAGTTTTCATCGTAGCAAGCTTATTGTCACGTGGACAGTACTTATATATTTATTCTAACTTACTACAGTTATGACGTCATGAAACGACTCATTTACATATTCCACCCAGATTCTTATGAATGAAAATTAAAAACTTAAATAAAAGCTATGAAATCCCGCAAAACACTAAGATTTGTGTGCGAAAATCCGATACGGAAACTGCCGAAATTATCACCAATTACCCAGAAGTCTCTTTTTTGGACTGTAGCCTAGAATACGGGACATCTTTGCAGCGGCTAGACAAAGAACAAAAAAATCCTTGATTTTTCTACAGAACTAGAGGTAAAATCGGCCAGCTTCTTTCACACAGTTGTTGGTAATAGCATCACAAGCCTAGAAACTATTGTTGTTTTACTTTAAGCATTAGCGATGAAAAGATTTCGTTAACTTTTTATTAGAAAATCAGTGACCGCTTTGTTCGACTTCCACTGTATGTGCACCTTGGCGGCAAAATTACCGGAAACTACGAGAAAAACATATGTTTTCAGTAAAACCAAAACACAACAGCATTCAGTACCATTCCTCAACTTACATGATCCGTAAACTACCTGTTAGAATAGTTCAAGTAGATCTTGGTATCAATTTTATTCTGTTCTACAGAAAACTTGCGTTCAAAGGCCCAACCTTCCGAATAACAATGCGTTCCCTACACTGGCGCCAGAAAAAATTAAATATGTGTTACCACATTAACGTATTGGACATTAGCTGCAAGGGTGAAGCAAAAGCCAGAAATTATCATTGTACAACCACACAAAGACAATGTTTTGAAGGAAAGGTTTGAGCGCATCAAGCTAGACTATCTGTAGACTCGATATACAATTACAGTTGCCTACATTCTAGAGTTGAGTCTACGGTAGCCTCCGTAGCAGGCTTTAGAACTGGGGGTTTGGTGGTCTTCGACTGTTTTCTGACAAAAAACGGGGGTAATTCAACCAGGCCAGCTATGTTGTCTATATGCAAAAAATATGCACATAAAAGATCCCAAAGACCCTGAAGACCCCCAAAAAAAGTTTTTGGCGTGCTATGGAGGCTAAGTCTATATATGACATCATTCTGGCTTCTAAACGTTCCAAATTGTCTATATAACTTAAAAGCGAAGTTTTGTTCAAAACGGAGTTTTTTAGGCTTTAGAAGAATCATCAAGAGAATCCGTTGTTGTGCCGATCTAATGGATTCCGTATGGCTGTAACCATGTGCAGAGGTAAGGCATTTTTACTTCGTGTCAAATCTACATAGACCACACCTGTTGTACAAACTAAACAAAACAAAACGACATCGCATTCGTAGTTACCACTCCTCTACTGTTCAATAATCCTTTGGTAAGAAGAAAATGCCTAAGATAATCTTAATTTGGATTATTTACTTTCACATGCCATGTAGTTTAGACAAGAAAACCGATATAATACAGGCATCTTCAGAAATTAAAAAAACACTCTTCTACTCGAGGAAGTTCGACACAACCATTTTTACACAAGGACCAAAAAGATATTATCCTTTCTTATAAGGTGTCATCCCTAAAATTATTTTTGATGATTTTGCGAAACTTTTAGATCCTAGTATAGCTTTTAATGGGATTATAGGGAAAATATAACATTAACACAGTATTTTGCCCCCCCTCCCCTGGAACAAGTAAGGTAAGTGTTTTGGTAAGTGACATGTTCTCTTGTTTTTTTCTTGCAATTCTAGATTTTTTCACGATAGTGAACTTTTAAAACAACATACCACACACTAAATGTGCCTTTACCTGAAATCACAATCAAACTATCAGCAAGTATCATCAAGTTTTTAATATAAAACGCATCTGGGCGAGACAAAATTTAAACTACTTATGTTTTGATTTCGAACAGTACACTTTACACATTGCACTTGTTGTACGTATGTATTAGTTGTGAAGTCGTTCCGATTTAAAAATCTACTTCGTCCGTAAGTTTTGTTAAACATTTTTATCGTGGTGGTGTAAAAATGCGTTGCTATTTTAACTAATGTACAACACAACACTGTATATGTATTATTAATATTACTACATGTGTGCTACTGAATAGTATAATGTGTTACTTCCAACACAGATTTAAAAAATTCAAATTTTACCTGTATTTTTCTAACACGCAAAAAAGTTCTATAACCCCTTTTAACATGGCCGACACATTTTCCTTTCATTTTCGTTTTTCATTTCGACATTATTGCTGTTAAAGTAAGCAAATTTTCTCATCGATAAAATGTGTACAAAGTACTAGATTCTTTACAGTTTTTTTACGAACAACTTAATGGCCCGATGGCAAGTCATACAATATTTATTGTAAACAATATGATTGTAATACCTGTAGGAAATATGGTACGTTGGGCTAACAAACAATCTATTCACATCTATCCTCATTGTAATAATTTTTTAAAGTCTGTACAGTGAACATGCAACTATATTATGAAAAATACATTTTCTTTCAAGCCACATATAACACCTAGACAAACATTAGGCAATACTTTAGTACATATACGGTTGGTTCTAAAAAATGGTGAAATGGAGTACGCACTTGATGAATAAAGCTGTAAAAGATATACAGAAATTTACAGTTTGGTTTTGTCTCGCAACAGGAGAAGAAAAATAACAAGCGCTGGTTTTGTTTCTTTCTGAATAGATTTTCGTGTTACTCTTACTTCCCTGTCGATAGGAACGGAGATATACTTGTGTTACTTGATGTAGTACTTAATGCTTTTACCTGCTTGTCGGTTTAGGTTACGTTTTTGACAGAAAAAAAGTGTGAACATGTTTCACGTTTCTTTTGGTTTATTGAGGTTTGTTTTTTTGGTGAATCTTTCTGGCTTACAAAATTGGTTTTGGTTGTTGTTGTTTTTTTGGCAAGGGGGGGGGAGTTGTAAGCCGAAATTTAACCTACGCTACCTTTACTTGATTTAACTGCGTTTTTAGCGTGTAGGTTCATGTTCTTTCTCTTCTCACTCTTAAAAGTTATGAATCTTCATGAAAATGCGTGGAATACACACACACACACACACACACACACACACACACACACACACACACACACACACATACATACATACATACACAACAGTATAGAAGAGAGTTGAGTAAAGTAGAATCGACGGTTAGTTTTTTTACCACCTTTCGTGTTGTAATAAACAAAAAAGTCACTCACGAAAAATATAACCAAAAGGCCACCCTAACTGTACACAGCATGCATAGTTGACCAATAAAGAAGATAGGTCCTGTAAATTTATTTTAAAACTACGCACTTGCAAACTGTATGTAGTTGGAGAGAGACATTCTCTTCTTCACAAGTTCCGAAGAGAACCCCACTTTCTGTCTATGCACAGATAACACAACAAGGTATAGGGTAGTGCGCACCGACACCAATAAAGAAGATAGGTCCTGTAAATTTATTTTAAAACTACGCACTTGCAAACTGTATGTAGTTGGAGAGAGACAGTATTTCTGTTCAATACGAAGCAACGTTAACACACGAATTCTGTAATGCGTAAAGAAAATCCAACGTTTTCACCAGCAATGAGAGGTGCTGTAAAATCACCACAACTGGAACGTTTTATAGCTGATGTTTAATGTGGACCACACAGTTCGATGTACTTAGGCTTGCCTTGCCAAGTTGCGTGCTACAAGTGTGACAAAGGTCGCTATGGTCAGGGCAAGGGATCATCACACGTGCTCTTGGGAATTAGTACACACCATATACTATCCACACAAATCACATAAGCATCCGGATACACACACTTTTAATACGATGTAACATGGAGACATGGAAGCTTGTTTGTTTGTTTCTTTGTTTTTCCGGTTGTTTGTGTACAGTTTGTGATGTTTTGTAAACATAGTTGCAGCAGGTGCGTTCTTGTAAAACGTGCTATGATTTTCCTTAGTATCGCAGTAAATTTCAGGTCTTGAGTTAGTATAACATTTAAAAATACGGTTAGAATAAAACCTGCCATCAATTTGTGAAACTTTCCTGACCAACGCTTTAGTGTATCAAACAAATAAGTACAAATTATTTTACAAAATTGACCACCTTATTGAAGATACAGCTTCATGAAGCATCGTTTAAAGTACTCCTAACTCCAAAGTTTACTAGATCCATTGATTGACTTTACAGTAATGTCAGTGGAACCAGAAATACCAGCAAACATATACATAGCAACCCGTCATTTCAAAACGCTTTTTGAAGCAGATATTATAT
Organism: Branchiostoma belcheri; assembly: GCF_001625305.1. Classification (NCBI taxonomy): domain Eukaryota; kingdom Metazoa; phylum Chordata; class Leptocardii; order Amphioxiformes; family Branchiostomatidae; genus Branchiostoma; species Branchiostoma belcheri. Next base: position 1,053,482 of record NW_017803965.1, on the reverse strand, counting down.
GGCATAAAATGGATGTTTCCATTTTGAAATGGCTGACACTTTTACGACAATCTCTTGCTTGCTTTTCGTCCACTTGGATTTTCTTACAAAGCAAAACTACTGTAAATTTATAATCTTACTTTATACGATTTGTGACACTGCCGTCCTTTAAGTATCGAAGAAGTGTATAAAGCGCATTTTCTAGAGTGTACCGGATAGCTAGGTACCTCTGGATAAATCTAGATATTAAGAAAAGACACAAAACATAAATGTAGCTTAAAGTAGAATCATCGACCAGGCACGGACGCTCACATTTTTATGTGTAAAATATCAAAGCAATTCTGAATCCAAATTTTCCCAATTCAAAGCACTCCGAACTCCAAAATAGAGAAACCATTATGCAAAAAGCACCAAAAAACGAATCTTACTCCAAATTCCAAAATAGAGAAGCCATCATGCAAAGAGCACTGATGTTACATATTTCGGTTACAAAATTGGTTGTTTTTACTCAAAAAAAATACTTTTTATAAAACATACAAGAACTTGTGTTTCATTCAAATTTATAATCTTTGCATATTTCTTGTTGTTTATGTCTAATAAATTTGATAGAAGAGCTATATATACGATTACAAGAAGTTTGTGTTATGCCGTGTGTGGCTCCAAGTACAGGACGGGAAGTTTTTTTCGCCCAGGATTTTCTGGCCGGTCCCTCGTCACCCAAATGGTAACGCAACGCCCTCTATCTCGCAGCGAGAGAAGGGAAATAGCAACAGCCTTCAACTTCCAGCAGTCTGGTCTCAACGACTGTCAACCGAACCACGTCACATTTACTCTTCTTCAAACTCATCATTTTAAGAATAAAAATCATACACAACTTCATATTTTTTATAGATAAATGTTTTCTACGAACTCTCGCTCAACTAAGGTTTGTATATAAAAACTTTCGCAACAAGGACGAGCTTCGATGCTTCGAAGAGAGGAATCAAGTTGCAGAGAAGACTTGTTGTAGACAGAATCACGACTTTTTGCCTGTCTTCTAAAAGTTGGCACTGGAATTGTTTTTATTAGGGGTACCGACTAAACAATGACCTGAAATACTAGAGTGTTTGGATGAAGTTATATTTAGTTGCAAGTAACTATGACCATATGGAGTTTTCTACACAAGAACACTTTCTGAACGCATTCTGTTTTCTCTCGCAGAATCTACCCGCTAACTAGAAGAATTTATCTTCGTTTAAAGCGATTTATCTGCACATTACCCCTCTCCTTGATTTAGGTCTATGGCGACTAGTGTGCCCACAGTCTTTGCAATTAGCACTCCCTAAACTGCGAGTAAAATTGGCGCGGATAACGATGAAAAATACCAAATGTCGCGATAGGTGAACAAAAAAGTGGAACGCAGAGAAATATTTACCTCGTTGTAGAAAACAGCTAGGTCAGCTGAATGATTAACTTCTAACTTATGTTTATGAATTCTACTTTTAATGTTAACGTTATGCTTATGAATTTTTGTGGAAGGTTTGGATATTACATACAAGGAAATGTGCATGTATGTATGAGAACCGATACATTTTTACTGAGAGGGACATCAAATCAAATTCTCCAAATACTTAACATCTGAAAATAAACAATATCATATTGATGAGCAGAATGACAAGATGATATATGTGCTGTTTTACTCCACATGTCATAGGAGATATCAAGTATCAAACTCGTGAATATCAGTATACAAACATTGTATGGGATATATATAGGTATCGGGAGGTATGTTTTTCAGTATTTTTGTTTGTATCAACAATAGTATCGAACTCGAAAGCATCAATAAGCAATAAGCTCAAAGGTAGATGAATGATATTAGAGAGAAGAGCCCAAAACTTTGTATGATGTCAAAACGTGGGTTTTGGGAAAGAAAACCACACCCCAACATTTCCAATTCTGCCTTGTCTTCCAAAGTCATCTGTAAGTGTCAACCCGCCTCTGCACGTAATGGAAAAATGCGGCATAGATGAATAGCATTTTTACGAAACACTGAACATCCCACAAAGTATGGCACATGATTGGGGACATGTCAATACGCCGAATTGAACAATTTACAGTCTGTAAAAGTGGGATATCGAAGAAATGACTTCAAGTCTTGTCATCCGTCAACGTGTCAGGGGGGTGTGCTGGCATTGCCAGTCAAGATCGATCATCAACCTGGTGCGGATCGGTCTTGAACTTGAAGGTAGACAGGGCTCACCTGTCATCGGGACGACGTCAACATAATATAGGGTTAAAATCGTGCGGAGTTCGGCGGAGCTGGTTACTACGGGGTTCAACTCGCGGAGAGTTCCCCCCACACAACTTGTCCGACGTTAGGAGATGGGGGATTTGCTCGGGTCAATACTTTGGGCAAGATATTCTTGTTCGCCATAAGAGGCGGGGAGCCGCTCTCATTGGCGCGTCCACGTCATTCAATCTGGCTGGCAGAAAACCTACTACAGGACGATCAGGTAATGACGTGCTCGCTCACTTTGGTTTTTCTCCCAATCCCTTTTTATAAGCCTGAGGGCCGGGAGACTTCGTAGGCAAGCGGTGTTCAGCAGTTTCTTTAATCGTCGCCTCAGGTACGTACGTTAAACTCCCATGCTAAGTCTAATGCAGACCTCGTCAAGACTAATGTCGGGGTCTGATTTTCATGTCCAGGTATGTGGATATATATATATATTAGGGGGCATTTTTCTCAAATTTATATCAATTCTGACCTTAGGTATGTCCCTTTCGTTCAATCATAAACCGCATGTGAATATACGGTTGTAGACAGTGATTTCTTTAAATCGTAGATTTCTTTTCATATTTTTCTTCTGATGTAATTGACTAGTCTTTTCTTACCCTGATCAATATAAGACATAATGTAGTTAGAAGTAATAGAGTAGCTTGGTTAATGTAGTTGCATGATGTGGTAAAACACGTACTGCGGTTTGGGGAAAAGGAGACAGTGTTGAAGGTTTTATTATTCTCTCAGTCCACGTTCCAAACTCCTCTGGGCAGTTTCGTTTACGGTTGTAATCCGCACACAGTCAGGGCGGAGTAGTAAAAACCAACTGGTGTCCAACTTTCACCAGCGTTCCACAAATATTTAGCGAATTCAAACTCTTTTGTACAATCAAAACATATCTTACAAATTAAAACATTCAAGGAATATGTGCCCAGATGTTACTGGCAAAAAAAACACAAAGAAAGACAAAAAAAGACTCTACTTTAAAGAGAGAGACTAAAAAAGGAGATTCTTGACCAAGAGTTGGAATCGTGGCATTGTGATATGTTTCTTTGGTTCGAAGGTCAAGTTAAAAACAGAAAAAGTGGGAGGGACTAGTCCTGGTGGTTCCACGTGTAGGAAATAGTGATGTTTATAAAAATCTGCCGGGAATTCTTCTAAGAGAAAGCGTTGAAATGTTTTTCTAGTACGCTTTTCTACCCCAAAACGCATTGCAGATTCGGGCACTGTGTAACCAACCTGTATATGGTACCAGACACTGAAAAATCTACTTGGACGCAGATATCCTGAACATTTTGCGTTGTAGAGGAAAAACAATATTGTTAGAAATCAGGTCCCATAACATAAAAAGCAACAATTTTGGTCTACTCTCTTCGCTTTTTACACTGCTTCAAAATGAAGAATTCCCACAAATTTAGCCTTTACCTTGTTCGCGGAATCTATATCCTTCCAAGTAATCTGAAGTAACTCAACAGAGACTTCCAGTGATACTACGGTATCAGTCTGTATCAGCGATACACCGTGTTAGATGGTACTCCAATGAGCAGTAATGCAATAAAACCTTCACATGTATCTAGATTTGGTACAGAAAGTATTTCGTCGGGAGATTCAGGTACAGATTTCGAGTAGAAGTGGAGTAGATTTCTTTTGTGGGGGTCGCGGAGTCAAAGATGCGGCTTTGGGAAGCGCGTGGCAACAGTTTTGTTCAAAGCATTGATCTCACTGCTCGTTTTCAACTGGGCTGCAGAGAAGTATTTCAACATAGCACTGATCGTTGAGAAATACACGGGACGAACTGATTGGCAATTTCCTCGGCATGATAAAACCCTGTCCGCGGGCATTACGGATAACAGCTACACAATCCCTCTATAAACCCCACGTAAAACTCAGTAACGTGTTTTTCTTCTCCTACGTTAATGTCCTAGGTGTAAAACACAGACATACGCCTCTAGGTCTTCTTCAACAGACATTTGTAGCAAAACTTCTTCTTAGATGTTACTGATAACAAAATACTTTAAACCCCTCAGTAGGGTTATGACATGAAGTTATTGACGATATTGGGTAGAGTTGGAAAATGTTTGCTAAAAAAACTTACTTCGGGTAACTTCTGGGTGTTGTTTCCGATTTCTTGTGAAAGTTGGTTTTCACCAATGCATTTCTTCATCTGTATTTCTGTCTCTGTCTGACTAGTGGTGTTGGTTTGAGTGAGAGAATTGCAGGCTTGGGACCACGATGCAGTAGTCGACACCTGATTACTACAACGCCAGAGCGAAGAAGTGACGATTTTCTCACCATCTTCTAGAGACTTGCGATGAGTTCGTACCTCAACAACACCATGTACCAAAGAGGAGAGACATTTCCACACGCGGGTGTGAATTCTACGGTGGGAAACCATCACCCGTACTACAGTAGCTGGTACGGGTACCCGGCCAACTTTCGCGCGGACAGAGACAACGTGTCGCCCGGGTGTACCTATGCTGCCGCCGCTGGTGTAGTCGGGAACCACGGTCAAGTTCAGGACACTCAGGCGCCGGAGAACTGTTGTTGGAACGGGCAGGAGCAAGGTGCTCCTTCGGCAGTGCAGCAGCGACCGTCATGCCAACAGGAAGAAAAAACAGCCACGATGGGAATGGCAACACAATCTCAACTCGCTATTCCATTCTATCCTTGGATGCGTACAGCAGGTAAATCATCCAGGAATCTTCTTAAAGTTGTTACCACGATCATATCCATACTGTAGATGTCATACCAATGCCATGTCCATGAAGGTTAGACATCTAGGTAATGACATACACATGAAAATAGAGACTCAAAAAACTGAATAGATTTTGAAAACTGCCAGACGTTTCAAGGAGCAGCCACTACTTGTCTTCAGTAAAACGTCTGACAGTTTTCAAAACCTATCCAGTTGCTTGAGTACCTGTTTTGTTGTGAATGTCATGTACATTTTACATCAACGTGTGTCACTTCGACTGCCTACTTGTGACTACGCGTTGAACAGCTTTGCTTGCTAGCTTTTTCCCCTTTTATTAGTAGTTGGGTGGGACCTATACTGGTGAATTTATGCCTTTTAAAACGTTTTCTTAACGTCAGGTTGTCGTGAGAGTAATTGTCTTCGCTGTAAATTACCAACTAGCCATTATGACGGTCACGGAAAAAGTCTACAAGCGTTCAGAGCCAAGTGCCACACACCAACGATGACATATGGCAGATCGCGAAGGAGAAAATTGAAATTGCTCTTGCTTCGTAAGAGAACCAACCTCTGCTTTTTCAGAACTATTAATCTAGTCCAACAAAAAAAGTTTCCCAAACAAAAGAAGGAAAGTACATTTCAACAATGGCACAGCCGCCAAAACGTTGTGTTTATCATCATAGTCAGTGTCAAGATCGACGACTATGAGTGGATACGAGCAACATGTACCTAGACCATGTTTACTACAAATGTACCATTTTGTATACACGTTTATGTGTGAAAGTTAACTGCAATTCGAGTGTTTTGAGTGTCAAAAATTAGCACGGTTCAGTATTTTACTACCAATTCTAAGTGAAGACATTTCAGTAAAGAAAATCATAGTATATAGACATTGACAGAATGTCTGTCCACATTTTGTTGATATCTTTACGTTAGATGAACAGGTTGAATATATAGGTACTAAATCTTCCTTTGTACGTTGTTATTTGGTTGTTTTCTCCGACTATTGTCTGTATATTTAATTAGGAAAACAGCAAAACAAGTAAAACACACAGATTTCTATCGCTACTTTGCTATGCGCGGCCACAACTAAAAGAGATCTTCCTACTACTAGTACCTGGCCGACTGAATCTCACTCTACCCCTACTCTACTCTACTCTACATGTTGCTTCTAGGAATATACGTTGGCGATATGAAAAAAAAAGTATATTTTAACCTGTATTTCGCTTGTTTACACAAGTAAAGTCTATCTGTACTCTACTCTACTCTACTCTACAAGTTACTTCTATGAATATACGTTGGTGATATAGAAAAAGTATCTTTTAACCTTTGTTTTGCTTGTTAATACAAGCAAAGTCTTTGACACAACTACATATATGTTTGCTGTCTCTTTGAAGATAAAACAAAAGTTAGATCGCAAAATCCAGAAGGAAGTGTCAAATTTCTAACTTGTTTTAAAAGATCGCTACTCTACCCATGTATGTCTTGGCAAAGAAATTTAACAAAGAAATTCAACTTTCGAAAATAGAAAAATTAGATACAAGTAACATGAGGTATTGGTCTAAAGTGTTGTGGTATACTAGCTTTCGTTTTGGCTTGTTTCATGTTGTGTTCATATTTTGTATCTGTAATGTGTATAAGCATGGTAGAAGTGTATCTTTCTCTGCTGTATACTGGCATATATATGCTTGTGTATACTTGTGTCAGAAGCTCTGAGGAAGGTGTCTGATAGACATTGAAACGTAAGCAGGTGAGATACCTTACGGGTTGTGTAAGAAGAAAATCCTTAGATCCTATGTCCTACCAACCTGATGAATTTTTTTTCAAATTTGTGTTTGCCGTGTCTGTGTTTTTTTATTATTATTATTATTATTCAAAGAAACAATGAAAGAAAAGGACGAAGACGAAGTGGCAGCCTACTCAAGTTGTGTACAACTTTTATTCTAGTCGCCACTTGTACATTCAAAATGAAATGTTTGACAAGTCACTAAAACAATACATGTAAATACAATAGCTTTAATGTACGCGAGTCTGAACCCATCCCCCCATGAAAGAAAGTATAAAGAACATGGAAGACTAAAAATGTTTTGTTGCTATGATGTGTTGTTGTTTATTGTTTGTGTTTACTACAGGACCAGAACGTCGACGTGGGCGTCAGACATACAGTCGGTACCAGACCCTGGAACTGGAGAAGGAATTCCACTTCAACAAGTACCTTACCCGCAGAAGGCGCATAGAGATCGCGCATGCCCTGGGCTTGACAGAGCGACAGATCAAGATCTGGTTCCAAAACCGGCGGATGAAACTCAAGAAAGAAGCCGCCATGTTATGCCCACCTAAAGCCGAAGAAACTGAGAAAAACTCCGACGGACAGTCGGAAAAATCAGAAGAAGTGTAGCTCAAGGGTTATCTAACCTAAATGTTGCCAAAAATCATGTGAAGATATAGCCGTAAGATGACAGTTTGTAATGTGTCAGGATAAGAATGGACTGTGCTTACCCGTGTCAATGGAATATGAATGGAACATATTTGTATAAAATGTATGAAGTTACTATAAGGAAAATTGGAATCAAGGTTACTCAAATATTACGAGAACTTCCAAAGATGTTAACTCTAATTTTGAGCTGCAAGTGACTTAACGTAATGTCTTAAAAGAGGTGTGAAAGAACAAAGCTTCGCTGTATCTTCGTTTAGGTCACCTAAAAATAAAACACCTACAATCTAGTTACACATTTACACTCAGTGAGGATTTGTGAGTCAAGTTATATCCCATTCAAATGTAATCACTTAAACATGATGCTGCAAAAAAAGAAAATGTAAAAAAATCATATCAAAACTCAATTTGTGTAGAAATCTACATCATGTAAATGTCATGCGTCGATTTTAGACCATTTCATGCATTCCAAGTGCACTTGTCAACTTATATTGTTTGTCATGGTTTTGTTGTTGTTGTCGTATTCATATTATGTTAGTAACATACGTACGGTTGCTTTGTATGATTTGTTTTTCAAAAGCATGGGTGCCAATGTGTATTCGCTGCAAAGTCGATGTTTCTATACCGTATGTGGTTGTTGCTTCTTGCAGGTAAAAAAACATGCGATGTGGAAATGTTAAGATGTATATGTATTTATTGGAAGAATATCTATGTGAACAAAAATGTATGGAATAACTTGAAATCGAAGACAACCATGTCCGTCTATTATTTTGCCTCTTTGATTCAAGGTATAATATCTATAAACTTTACTCTCATATCTAAAACTAGCATAACAATACTTGTTGAAAAAATACTTTTGACACCATCTAATTTAGCAACTGTTTTTATATAAGTAAATATAAGTAAAGTATGAAAGATACACTTTTAAGTATAAGAAATAGGTACAGTCGGAGTACATATAATACGTTACGTATAAAGTATACTATTGTCTATACATTAGGTGCAATGTAACTAACTTGCCATACTTAACGTAGATTGCAGAATAAGTTTATTTAGAAAGAAAGCCAAATTATTCCTATGTTCTTTCACAGAAAGTCAGCAAAAATCTTTCGTAGCCTCCACCAGGCCTTGTTAAGGGGTTATGGATTGTAGAATCGGGTTAAAATAGAGTCAATAATTAGCCAGCAGAGTTAGCAATAGTAATGGTAACAAGCACTCCTTGGTAGATTGTTCTTCCTATAGCGTAGTTAGCCTGGTGTAGACTACATTTTGGCCAATGTGGACGGTGAAGACACTCGCGCAACATCTTCAAAAGGTTATTGTAGACTTCTAGGACAGATGATACACAAGTGCTGTAAGGTTGATGTAGAAAGGTCTACACAATTTGCACTTTAAAAGGCGGTTGAAGTATTTCTTGTCCCCCACGGCTTAGACCGAGAGAGAAAAATTGGTAGTTTTCCATTCAGAACTGCGAAATTGACGAATGCATCTTCTCCAAGCCGAATTACCATTTTTATTCGCTCGGTAACTTTCAAGTCACGAAATTGTAATTCAAAAAGATGCCCGTACCTGCTTCATCGCTTGGGGGATTTGGAATTGACTTGGTGAAGAGAGGGTCATAAAGGTGATAGACAGGGCACACACGAAGCTGAAGTGTTGTTCTTGGTCCTGTTAGTTTCTTGTGAAAATGTTATGTACTACTAGTATACACCTCTACTCTATGAAAGAGTACATACCTACGGTATGAGTTTGCGAACTTCAATCCAAGATGGCGGACTTGTTCACACACAAAACAAATAGCGGACTGATTTCTGGTTGCCTGAAGACAGGTGCATGTATTACTGCCGTCCTCTCCCATCGGTTTTGTTTGTATTCGCTAAAATTATACGGTTCAAGGTCACAGAGCCCACGGTAAATCATGAGCGTGCGAGGAATGCCGGGAGTTTTCCCCTGGCTGACCCAACCGTCACAAATTCAAACATCAGTACTTTTATGACACGCTAATAATTAACAAGCAAAAGTCACTTCCTACCCAAAGTACGCATTCAGCATTCAATATGGTCTCTCCAATGGCAGCCCGCCATTGAACATGAAGCTGCAGCAAGAAAGGGGGTTTTATGTACTTTTATAGCTACTTAAACTTGAACGGGCGACATTCGAAACGACGGATCCCCGTGGCCCAACCAATGACAGACAGATCTTCCTCATAATTTTTGACATTGTTAACGATTTACAGGCGACCTGAGGGTTGTGACGCAATCTATATACTATCACAATAATCTTTAGTCTGCATTTTCGGCTTTCCAACCTCGTGTGTAAAATTCTGGGCGCAGGGTGGGCCGAATTGGGATTATTCCAGACGGGATTCGCCTCTTTCTTCTGTTTCCCCGCCGTTTTCTGACAGAAAACATCGTCCATCAGAGGATTTTCCCGCGCGGGAAACACCACACAACTTTTCGGCGAAGCCCGGGAAAACTGATGGGCCGCTCCTATCCCACCCTCCACCGAGGGAGAGAAGCCACACGGAATATGTTCTTGTCAAAAAATGGGGAAGATATTTTGATGAATGTGATGAAAGCGTCTAGCATAGAGGTAATGTCTTCACCGTCCTCCGGGTCAGGACATGACGATAATGTCCGCATCTCAATCCGGCGGTCTTGGCGAGGATAGCGAAGTGAAGCTTGCTGTCAACTGCAGGGCCAGGTAAGCAGCATCATCCGTCTTTCTGCGGCGGGGAACGGTTGGATGTATGACGGGATAGCCCGCAATCTTTCTGTGTCAGTTTACCTCTAGCAACTTTCGTAATGGTCAATTTTCTCAGCATATGCATCTCCTTCCACGACGAATAAAAACAGTAGGAAAACAAGAAAGTCAAGAAAATAATTCCAGATTTCTTAAACGTTGTGTTAGGAATTTAATCATTACAAGGTAACTGCGATTCTTTTATATATTTTGCATTATTAATTCTGGCCGGAATTCTTGCACAAGAAGTGGACAGAATTACGGGACACACACATGTACTGGTAGCAATTTTTAAACGAAATTTGTCGCTGGGTTTAAAAGCTTTTCTCCCGGACGGTTTAGTCGTTATTTTAATGTGAAGAAAAATTGCGTTGTCAGCAAAGCAAAGATAGTCGTTGTAGGGACCGTATTTACAACAAAACAGCGCAAAGTACTTAATATAATATGACATATCAAAACAGTAAGGTAGCTAAAATATAGTTATCAAATGCTCATATAGTCATATATAGTTAGTTCATCTCAACATGTTTTAGAAGAAAACAATATGGTTTCTCATACAAATACAAAAATCTGTGTCAATTACTAGGATTTAAATCTCAGTGTCGAAATCATAATTAATCGGTTAGAAACAAGTCTATTCTTGAGTAGTTTGCATGATCAGGAATATTATAAGTTCAAAACAAAAGCGTTGACCTGGCGAGAACAACGATTTGAATGATTCAACTTTATTGATCCAAAACGTTGCAAAAGTCATTTGCAGCGAGGGACGTACCCTGGCTGGTGTAGGTCTGGGTTCATACAAAGGACACCACGAAAATCACGGCAATACATAGAGCCGCTATGATGTGGGATGTGCGTGTATGACAACCACACAATGCCAAACATTTTCTGACATCTTTGAACTTTGTGTGCTATTATCCCCCCACGTTCAAACCTGACAGTACTCCTCTGATGTGCTTCATTTTTCAACCTAAATGGCAACTTGCCATATCGGTACATAGGTAAGGGAACAATAGAAAGAAAAGACTTGTAATATCATCTGACAATCACAATCTATTTCCATACAGAACAGAGCTCTTTAACTAAACAAGGCTCAAGAGAAAGCTACTCGTCTTGCTTATAGTTCTTAGATTCTAATGTTACAGACTTTGTCATCTTTTGCTTGTTTTATATAACATTGATATTTTGTATAAAACGGGACAAATGAGTAAGATAGAGAGTCAAGAAGTTAGAGCCGGTTTGGAAGGTTCGAACTTGTTGCATCAATGTGGAGAATGCGAAGGTTAAGGACACTAGTACTGGAGGGGGAAAATTGATGAAACTGGTCCATTTGTGGTTCAAAGGAGCGGAAAAGCTGTGAGCATGAGCGATTACACATGTACAGGGAGGTCAGAATTTCCAATATCGTGTAATCCCGTGTGCACAGACTATCACAGGTAAGGTGTGTACATACATACATACATACATACATACATGCGCGCGAGCCTTGTGTAGCCCTCAAGATTTGGACTGAAAGCAAAGTTAGATTACTGGTACTTCCCAGGCTATACCACATCATAGTTCTCACACGGAAAACCTACAGAAACACTCCGGTATGTTCTGAATGCGAGCATATCTAGATCACATCGACAGAACTTGATATTCTACTCTACTCTACTCTACTTTAACATACAACAATTTTCGTCTGTGCCACTTGTAAGCAAACGTATCACTACCCGAAACAACCAAATGAAAATGAATGAATAAGTAAATACTGTACAACGGTTTACCATTTCTTTAGAATATCTGGCTATCACCATGTTTTTCGGTATCTGGTTAAGGCTTTTTGTATCTTTTAGCTTCTGTATTTTTTGTATTTTGTATCCGATCCTAGCTCTGTACTTCCATTGAATAATCACAAACTAAAACCGAAACAGTCGCATGAACTCAATTACAAGACGAAGAAGAAGACAATTCTTTTTACCCTTGTGGATACACTAATGTTTCACATACAAGCAAAATAGGACAGCAATAAGGTAAAATATCTGTAGACGAGGAATATTTGATGTGAGGTCTTAGATACTTTGTCTTTGTAACACTACCAGCAGATATTGGGCTGTTGCGGTATACAACATTATAAACAGCAAAATAAACTATGAATGAGTGTTTAAAAGGCACAGTTTAAAGAATGTCACTGTAACCTATTTCTGTGGCATGTATTTCCTGACATGGACGTCTCTATTATCACCTATGAAGCCTTGTTTACTAAACATTCTATCAACAAATGTCTTACGAAGTTCACATTTCCACCAACTCCGCGAAAGACAATATCTGTACTACTTATATTGTTACAATTGCTGTTTTTGTCGTAGTAGCATATATTTACCCATACCTTCAAAATTAAGCACGAACTCCGTTACAATTCTTTTCCCCGTATTAGATATATACACATTCAAACATTTAATTACATATAGGTAAGAAGACCAATGACAATTTGTACATTAGCTTTTGTAAGCTTCAGTTCTTATACTGAGCTGAATTAATGTAAAATGACCATTCCATGAAAGTATATTTTGTCTTTTAAAGGTTCAATCATTTCAATGACGATTGTTATGTCAGAAATTACTCAAATCGCGTGTAGATATTGCTCGTATGTATGGCGTATTTTATGCAATATAGTGCTATGTATTTCTACTTTTCTTGGTTGTGATTTCTTTATAAATGTCCATACAAAAAATCATCTTCGTTCTAGCTGCACAAAAAATGAGTACATATATATATATGTGTGTGTGTGTGTTTCTATTTTCTTTGACTCTAATATGTGGTCTAAATGTGTTTGGTTTGCAAAACACATTTGAAATCATACATGTGTTGGGCAGAATATATCTCTAACACAACGAAAATATACTTTGAATGCTTCAATGTAGTTTTATTTTAAAATGTAGACGAGGGTATAAGCTCTTATTTCTTGGTAGTACTGTGTTTTGCTATTTATCTTTCATTATATCATACTAGTTTTCTACGAATTCAATTTTCATATTTCATATGGTTTGAAATTGATGAGTTTTTCGATTTCTATTGTATTCTATTTGTGAAAAGAATTTCAAACATATAACTTTGAAAAACTGTCATTTTCTGTATCACAAAAAAACGCTATTGCAAAATGCAGTTAAGGAATACTTTCTTACCTACAGTAGTATATTTAGAAGAAGACCTACAGTACCATATTTACCATATAGGAAAACCGTTTACTTATTTGATTACTTGAAAAATAGATTTAGTTATCTGAATATATTTTACCCTGGATAATTAAAAATTAGTTTAGGTACAATGTAAGGTAACTCAGCTTTTAACAGCTCAACAACAAACGATGGAATTAAAATAAAACTTTTTTTTTCATAGTTCAACTCTAAATCTTACTCTGAAGATGTGCTTTTCAACATATGGGATTGTACAGAAAACTGTAGCAAAAAAATATTGAAGTATTTGTCTTGGGGTGACAACTTCACAAGTCAATCGGTGTGTGTTTTTTTTTATTTGCCAAACAAAGTAGTAAAGTTTGAACCCAAGGTGGTATCTGTATGTGAAAGAAGCCATAAAACACACCAAGATTTTACCAAGTTGAAAAGACGTGTCGACAGTAATGTATGGTATTGTAAAGAAGACATCTGTTCCAACTTGATGTACGACAAAGCTAAATTATTAAGAATAGGATGCCGACATTTCTTTTTCCACCATTGTATGCAGTGCTAGAAAGATATAATACCCCTGGACCAACCAAAAAGCGAGTACAGTTGACAAGGTTTCTTTCACACCGAAATTGCATGTTTGTTTCATATTATTTATAGTTGTGTTGTTTTCACGAGCAAGGCTGTAACTGACACTGCCGGCGTGAAAATTGGACGGAAGTTGAGAAAATAAGGTGACAAGGAAGAGTTACTACCGGTAGTGTTTTCCCAATGTTTTTACGGCATCACCCGACTATATAACCGTCTAGGCGGCTTGTCTGGGCAGTTTGGGAAGGCGAGTGTACTGGCAACTTCAGGAGTAACCTACACCATGAGATTTTCTTAAATTTAGAGGTAAGTCAACTACATGAACTAATAATAATATCATCGTTTCAACGCTAACCTATTCAATGTACATCATCTTCAAATACATTTTCTAAGTTAATATACTAATTTAGATTCAAGACCAAGACCACTGGTAAATTTGCTTATACACAATTTGAAATCATCTTTATAAAAGTTTATCTGCTTATTGTCTTTGCTACCGTGTTTCTAAAAAAAACACGACAGGTTTGGTAGACCCAACTTGGGCGCAACTAAGAAAAGCTTTTTAAATGTTTGCACGTGTGAATGTATTACGACAGGTTAAAGTTCTAGTCTAACCATATGTTCACCAAATGGTTATACTTACCAAATGGCCATCTACCTTAAACACTTATTTTCTGCCTGAACTATACGGCAAGGTATGTCCCTTTTGTTTAAGTCAGTCCTATGGTTGCACAGGAAAGGTACAATTCGCTTGTACCAGTCCAAATCTCACGAAAACAGAAAGAAACCTTTACGATAGGTTAAAGTTCTAGTCTAGCCATATGTTCACCAAATGGTTACTCTTATTTTTAGACACCATCTACCTTAAACACTTATTTTCTGCCTGAACTATACGGCAAGGTATGTCCCTTTTGTATAAGTCAGTCCTATGGCTGTATAGGAAAGGTACAATTCGCTTGTATTAGTCCAAATCTCACTAGAACTGAAAGAGAGACGGTTTCCTCTTGCTAACTGTGATGTCAGTGGTGCTTTAGTATGTTTGGTAACAAACATGGGGTTTATAGTGTGGAAGGAAACGGGCTTTGCTGTCAACACCCGCGGCAAATACTACGATATGTCAAACCACCTCGGTCAAACACGTTACAGATGTACTGCGTATCAATAAGATACCTTTTCATGCCATTACTGAACTTGAAAAACAATATGATGACCAAAACAGAAATTAAACCGTCGGGTAGGAAAAATGGTTACCAATAATCTTTATACCATTTTATTGCAATGGTGACATAAGGGTGGGGTATATTTGGTCCATAGTTTGTTGTTGTTTTTGCCAAATACGTCTATTCCAGTAGTAATGCTTCCTTGTCTTCATCATGCTTATTTGCACTAGATAATATAATACTTAGGTCTAAAATTAGGAAGCCAGTGTTTTGCTGTTTCAGTCTCGGATGATAATGCTCATTGTTGAGGCGGCAAAATGTACCAAATGGTCGGTCGACACCGCGCTTCTTTCATGCCTTTTCCTCCACTCATATTTGTAACACATTCTTCCAAACAACGCTGTTATACTGTATACCCTTTGCAACTTATGTTGCTGGATTCTCTGTCAGACTTGTACTATGTAAAATTACCAGATAGGTTGATAGTATTACGGCTGTGTTTTTGTATACGTTGTACCGCTCTAGTCAAACCACGAACTACAGTTTAACTCCCTACTCCTCTATTTCTGCAACGCATGTAGGGTTTTAGAAAACACTGTATACCTAGGCGTATATCTCACCTGGCCGTGCATTTATATATAATATACTCCTCCATCGTATTCAATTGTTTTTAATTTTGTTTGAGAAACAGAAAGCTTTGCATAAGCTTAAAATGTAGACTGTGTTGTTTGTTGTTGGTGTTTGAGTATAGTTGTTTTCCTCTGTGTTGAGAAAAGAAAAACTAGTCATTGCGGTAAAAATTGTACTTCTGGATTTATATATACTGGGACAAAATGTTATCAAAATGTAGAGGAAAGCATAATTTTTGAAATTCAGAATAAACGTAGTAACTCGGTATATTATAACTGATACCGCGTTGACACTAACTACGTCGTGCGAGGTTACAAATAATATGAAGTATCACTATTGTATTAGCCCTATGTTCTCGTATTCTGTATCAAAAATCTGTTATGATTTTTGAAAGTTTCGGAATTGTGTTGGGTGTAAAAGAGTACATCATAGCTGCAAAATCGTACATAGTTCTAATATCCTGAAAAACATGGGGATAAGGATGGGGTATATTTGGTCCATAGTTTGTTCAAATGTAGAATAAATATGGCTTATAAGTGATATGACCAAACCATCAGTAACCCTCACTTTCCTTACACATTCTAACACGTCGTTATTTATTCATAGAGTGCTTAACTATAACACAAACGTACATGTATGAATATATATATCACACCTTATATTAACAGTCGTCCGTGCCGAAAAATTGCAAAATTTAGGTAACGTTCGAATTCATTCTACACAAATCTCAAAACCAGAAAATATATACAATGTACGAAGACTTGTAGTACATGAATATATATAACATCCCGTAAGTATATCAAGTATAAAGCCTTAGGGAGGTTGATTTGATGGAGAAAAAAGCGTACGCACCTTACGGCCTAAGGTTGCGACCGTGTTCCAACTACTGAGGAAGACAGCCAAGAGACTTCTGACCCTGATTTCAACGAATAGTTCCAGATGTGCATTTAAATACTCCCTTCTCTAGTACTGAACTTGGAACTTATCGAGTAGATTCATACACTCTCAAACTATTGTCGATGTATATAAATTTTTCATAACTAGATTGTTTTTACTCAGGGTTTCGGTGTTCTAAAAATAAAACTGATATCAATCATAGTTGCACCTGTGGCTTTCATGTACAAATAATGCCATTAGATGTATTATAACTAGAGTAACATATGGTGCAGAGTTTGAAGTATGTCAACATGTTAACGTATGAGAAGACTGATTTCAACTGCTAGTAAATACAAACCGAGAGGGTCACACAGTTTGCTAGGGATCCGAACCCGTAACCTCACAGTGCCGCGCTTGCCCCTACACACAGCCAGACGCAAACTCCAGCACATTGTAGTTGATCATTCACCCTAACACTTCCAGATGCGCCGTATGACCTTTCCACTTGCCTTTGACCTTGTGTTAAGGTATAATTTCTCCATTATATTACTAGAGGGGTTCCTCCCGCCCTTCTTTGTACTAACTACAACCTCAACTAAGCCCTGTACCAGCCTTACCATCCAAAAATCTTAACTAATGAACCAAGCATGTTGGTAAATATTTTACCTCAAACACAGACGTCACACCAAACGTATTGGAGATATGTCTTGCCCCAGGCTTTACAAAAATACATAGAAAAGGAGTCATATGTCTAGGGTTGTTTTGATTTATAGTAAATATTATCCTCTGTCTACCTACTACTACAGAGTAGTTGGAGAATTGATTTAGAACAGTTTTTTTGTGCCCTAACAAGTTTGCGTGTCAATGCTTTGCGCCCTCACCCGTTATATTCACGTCTGAATGAGTACACTTTAGAAAATTTGAAACACGAAATGCTGTACAAGACTTATGTCCTTAGGTGCCCTTGCAAAACAAGAAATGCTAGACATTTTGTTGTAATAAATAAAGTAGTACGTACGGTGTCGGCACTCGTATAGCTCGTAGGATAGCGCCCAGTCTTCAGACATGCCCGTGCGTAATTTAAACCATACCTTTGGAGTTGGTATATCAACGTATACACTGAAATCTAGGTCAGGTTTTAAAATATAGTGCTAGCCTGTGTGCCACCTAAATAATTTAAACCTTACTGGCGGCAACTTGGCAAGGGTTGCCAGACCTTTTCCTTGTATGCTGTGCCCTCGTTTCCTATGTTTGTATCTCGGAAGGCTTATGTACGGTACCTTATGTACTGTGCCATGCATTGCGCTAGCCGACAGGTCCAGAGCTTTGTTTTGACTTGTATACACGCAAAGTTCACCATAGAACAGAGTACGTTTTCAAACTAAAAATAAAATTGTCTAAACTTGAAAAACACACTCAACTTATAGAGTGGTAGATTTGGCACAAAAAAAAAACATGGGTAGGTGTTTTGCGACTTCTAATTTGTTTACTTATTTCTTGTTTTTTTTTTCAAATGTTTTATTTTCAAATGTTTTATTTTCTTGTTATGAGCCAGATTACTGAAGTTAAGAAATTTTTCGGAAGTGAAGGCGACTATGTTGAGCATGTTAAATATCACAAGTGTGGTTTACACTGTATAAATAACAGTCAAGTATAGGCTGAGGAAGTTTTAAACCCTGGCACCGTACACATGTAACAGATAAACTTTCTGACATCATTTTCTTTCACAAATATTGCAGAATTATATTGATGTTTATACAAAACAATAAGTTAAAACAAACACAGCAAGCATTATGCATCTGTTTATTAATTTGTAATTTTGCTCTATTTGTTTCAATACATGTACATTCTCACTGTTCAAAGTATGCGGGTTTAGAATTACATCTATATGTTTACATTTGAGATGACATCTGCCCCCCTCCCCCATTTTTTTAATCACATGACTACTAACCTTTGGTTGTTTGACCTTTGTGGGACACAAATGACATTGAACATGATGACGATTACGATAATAATCCATTATATTTAATAATGAAAGCACTGCGATTTAATATGACGTGTAATAATCACCCTACCATATGTTTAACTTTGTGGTATGTCGGAAACCATAACAGCATTTAAACAAAGATAAACAGATATGGTGAAACACTGTGACATACAAATTGTTTAAACACTTATTCTAATATCGCTCTACATGTAGACACACTAATCTTTAGGTATATAAAGTGATACTTTGTAAAGGTTGACTCAAAACTAATATTATAGAGTCTATTATATACAATGTGACCCCTATGCAGCGAATAAATGTTCAACACATATTCATTTTCCAATTTTTCTATAAGCCATAATTGCATACAGTCAGAAAAATTCGAAACATTTTAGCAAAACGATTGGTACTTTTTTTTTTCAAGATAATTCAGTAAGTACACATAGTTGCACGGAGCAAAATAGTATATTTAAAGTAATGTCAACTGTTAAAAAGTAAAGGTATTTCTGTTTTAGTTTTTAGTATTAAAGCTAAGAATTACAAACGCGTAGACCACAGTCTAACATTGTACTTACTGACTGTTGTTTCTAAAGAAAGTCCCAGTGTTTTAGTTTTTTTTCAACAGCTAATTTAGCAAGTATACATACTGTACTTGCACGGTACAAAATAATATGTTCAAAATAAAGTCAACAGTTACAAAGAAAATCTATTTCTGTACAAAGTTTTAGTATCAAACCTAGGAATTAGTTTTTTCAACAGCTAATTTTAGCAAGTATACATACTGTACTTGCAAACAGCATGTGCAAAATAATGTCAACAGTTACAAAGAAAATGTATTTCTGTACAAAGTTTTAGTGTCAAACCTAAGAATTATAAAAGCGTGGACCAGAGTCTACCAATTGTACCTACTACCTGTCAATTCAAAAGAAAATGACAGTGTTGTTTGTAATGAATACTGCTAGAACGTACAAGTAAGTATACGTTGTCACAATGCTGTAAATCATCATTATTTATACTTCAAAGGTTACATGTTGTCCTCTCGCGGCCTTGGGTAATTCTTTCTTGACAACGGCTCAACTTTTGACGTAACAAAACTTTTTCAGATAGTTGCCTCTTGTGTGGCCAAAATAAGCTGTAGTGAATACATGTAAGATTCTATTCAATATACATGCAGAGAAGGTAAGAATTCTGGTATTTCTACCTTTTTACTGTTTTCATAGATGCAAGGACTCAAATTTTGACGTAACAAAACTTTTCAGATAGTTGCCTCTTGTGTGGCCAAAATTAGCTGTAGTGAATACATGTAAGAGTCTATTCAATATACATGCAGAGAAGGTAAGAATTCTGGTATTTCTACCTTTTTACTGTTTTCATAGATGCAAGGACTCAACTTTTAACGTAACAAAACTTTTTAGATAGTTACATCTTGTATGGCCAAAATTAGCTTTATTTGACTACAGGCAAAATTCTATTCAATATGCATGCCGTGAAGGTAAATATACTGTTGTTTCTAACTTATATCTGTTTTCATGGATGCTAGATGATACGTGTGTTTATGGAATTTTGCTGACTGTCAGAAGTTCTCGTTAAAAATAAGACTATTTATGACTTATTTTCTTTTGGGGTATAAAAGTACCTTCGCTATTGATATAATTTCTATAGAATCGAAGATCCCTTTCCATATTTAGGGTAATAGTAAGGGATGACATCTTTAAGATAGTTCCAACAAACGTTTTTTCCGGCCCATCCTTTTTCCTAAAAAAAATACAGATAGTTTCTGACGCGTTCTTTTGAGTCGGAGCCGATGGGAAGAACTTGGGCGAAAGGATAAGATTCTTGGACATAATCCCCTATCTCTGCTCTCACTTTGTACATTTACGGAGAGATAGATTTTCGCTTTGCCTCCCATTTCTAAAAGCAGGGGATAATGATAGCTTTACTCAGAATTGCGTGAACAAAAAACATTGAAGGAGAGTAGATAGCGCACTGGCCTCGGCGAGATAGTGTATTATTTGGGCAAATGAAACGTATCAAGTCGAGAAAGAATTGTGGCCGACCATTTCCAGCGAAGCCTATTTGCCGTGGCATCTCCAGAGCAGTAAAAATGGCGCCCGGATACTTGAAGGGGTCAGGGGTCAGTCATCTGCCCCGCTAGAGCTTGTATCTTATCGACCCTGCATTGTTAGCTTGATACTTTGTGGCCGTAAAGAAGACATAAAGCGATTCTACAAATTCTGGAACCAAATCTCGCCGAATGGTCCCAGCCGCGAGAGTTTTCGTTGGTGCTTTGGGTGATATTGCTTTGTTCGAAGCGGTTCCTTCGAATAAGGTTGTGATAAAATATCGTAAAATCCCCGAATTCCCGCTAGATATCGACCGAGACTAATGCCGGTTTGAGCCTCTTACGAAAGTGGAGTGAAAAAAAAGGGAACGACTTTGAGAAAAAGAATCAGATATTTCCTGGGGTGTTTTGTCATGCGTCTGCGGTGTAAGCCAATAGCAAATGGCGTCTGAGATTGAATCTAGGGTCAGAGACAGGACAGATCAGTCTTGTCCCTTTCACATGTCACTTCCACCATTCTGTGTTGAGCTCCAGCACAGTCACTGCCATCAGTTACCACCGTATCGTAAAATCCTACAAACAGGAGAAAAAAAAGATAAGTCGATTTTTTTCTGGACAACTTTATCTAGAAAAACTGTTCATGTCTGTGTTTTTAAACTTTCAGCTCGTGACAAACAAGTTTTCTTAAACTCTCCTCTGGAAAGAACTCTTCACTACTTCTTCAAAGAAAACTTTTGCTATGAAGCTACAAATTATTATTGTTTATTTCTAAAACATTACAGACAACAAGAGGAAAACCAAATACAATTATTAGTTATATCGAATGCCATAATATTAAAAGAAACTACGAGCAAACAAACGCTTGTCGATAAATAAAAAGCTAAGATTTAGATAGCAACTTACTAGTAAGTCGAATCATTTAAAAGACTCAAAATTCCCCATTACAATTTCCACTTCTGTTTTTCTATGTCCTTTTCATTTGTACCAAAAGTAGTAAATAATTGGTTAATTACATGACTTTTACCTTGCTGATAATACTTAAGATCATTTTTCTGGGTTTGCCATATGAAAAATTATCGTTAACGTTACAATCGACAACTACTCGTTTTATCTAGAGTTTACTTTTGTTGCAAACATTCGATAAAGAAAACTTCAAAATGCGGATTCAAACTTTCTAAATAGCTCTTTATTCTGTATCTATTACAGACTAACACTACCAAAACAACATGGCGTTTTCTGTGACAGTTTTAACACTTATAAAATGACACCTCTTCAAATCCGACCAGACAAGTGTGTAATTTAGGACGAAACCTGTAAACGTCGCCCTTATCGTGGCTAATATGCCCCCACAACGTGACACCTCTTTTTGTGATCCGACCCCCACATAGACAAGCATTAAAGTATCCCGTTTCAAACCGTGATATTTTTTTTAAATCAAATGCTCTAAAACAGAAAGATATAAACTTTGCTAGTGGAGTGTTGACATGTGAAAGTTTAGGCGTTAATTTTAGAGTGCAGTGTGGTTGTTATCTTGCATGAAGCGGCCGCGAGGCGACAAAGAGAGCTATTCGCCACCTCGGTACAGCCGATCTAGGTCCAACACGTCTAATGGTGGCAATGGAGATGCATCTGTGGCGCGATCGAGTGTTGAGAGCCCGGCCGCGTCCCACAGAAAGACGCATGTATTCCTGGTATCAAACAAATAGAAAATCTAATATCATGGGCGGATGTAATGGTGGACAACAAGCGCCCCGTTTCGGCAAATGGTCGGCGAGTTGCGCGTTGCATCCCGAATGACTGACAAGCGCGTTATGTCAGTTATTCATTGATGAGAAATCAATTGAACCGACCATTACCGGGCCGGTCGGTGGAATCTATCACCCGGGATCTCCTACTTAGCCTGGACGTGTTTTCATAGCGACATTTAGAAGACAAACGCAGTACAAAAGGCCACGTTATGATATGTATGTGGGATCAAATAGAATGAATGACGCGACGACACGCAGTTTGTCCAATCAGCCTGTGGGTCTGATGGCTAGCCCGGGGTAGGCCTTAAGTATTCGCGTGGCCCGTGTCTTAACTGTCTTTCGGGATTTGAACAGGCGAGCATTTTCTGCGGGCGATCGCGACCCATCTCCAATTTATCATGACTCCTTTCCATAATGACTTCCGCCGATCGTGAACTTCGCTTGAACCCGGTTGCAGCCCGGCCGTAGAGAGATGGGATGCACGGGTCGCTGATTAAATTGCGTTTTGTGCCAATCGCAGCACGACGTTTATTTTAGAGTCTTTGCGAAAGAAAGGCGGCGCGCGATCCAAGCCTGGAGTAAAGGTTAGAGACACAGTGCCACGGAAGGGAAGAGAAGTTGAGCCGCCAGCAGCACCCTACAACCCGGAGCCAGCTTTTCAACCGAGTCAGGTGCGTTTTTTGTTTGGTGTCAATCTCAACGGGACTCAGACTACTACCTTGCAGTTCCACTTACACGATCTATGTGGCGTTGTGCCCTTTCTCGTAGGAGCAAATATCAAGGGGGGACCTGCCTTATCCCATCTCGTGTTATCACTCCTGTCAAATTTGAACAAATTAACTTGGTGGGATCAGACTAGTCTTGGGAGCGTTTTTCTTTCCTTTGCCCTCGCCCCGGGGTAACATTTACCGAACAGAAGTGTGTGTGTCTCCTCGCGGGGTTTCGATAATAGGTATTTCAAATTTATTTTCTATAGAATAACACTGGAGGCAAGACTTAATAGCGCTGTAGTCTAGGCTCCATGGAGATGCTTTTGTAGCGTACAACAGAAGGTGAGAATGCCCATCCTCGGGGTTAAAACGACCAATCGTCGCCATGTATCATACCGACTCATCCCCACCATTTGGAGCGTGTGACAGGGTCGCGACAAATCCCCCATTGGTTTAAACAAATGAGGATACCCTCGCTGTTCCATAAACATGACGCTACGCCGTCAGTCGACTATTTAAAAACCGCCTCCGTCGCCTTTTCGTCGCAGGTGGTATAGACCTCCGTGTTCAACTTGCTTGGACCAGACCGAAGCAGGACTCCGACCCTAGGAGACCCTTGTCACCACCCGCCGACCTCTCCTGCTCCACCCCGGCGGCACCCAGACCACCCTGTCCCCCACCCGTACTATAGGTATGCTACTTTTCTTTTTTTTCTACTACTAGAAAGCTTTTTACGGTGTGTTTCTCTGCTCTTTTGGCCTTTCGCCTTACTGCCGATTTTACGCCAGGTTGCGGTTTTGGTGACTTTGCGTTTATAGTTACTTAACGGCCTGGCCTACATCGCAAACCTGTTACACTAGACTATACAGGGACGTAAAAGATTCTCCAGCTGGGTTTTATATTGATGTGCCGTTGTGCTTGTTCAAGTCTAGTAAGTACAATGTTCAACGCTTTATGGCATAATTACCCATAAAATGCCACTTTATTCCGGGTCTTTGTTTTAAACAGCGTTCGGGGAGGTACCCGGGTAAACGGTAGATTTCACTATAAAATATCATAATGCCATCACTTTCGGTAATTATGAGGCTCCGTGACCCACAAAGGTTGATAAAACACAAATAAATTTCTGTCGCTTTTTTCCTAGATCGGAGCGGGTCTGCGGTTGGTGGGAGAGGCGAGTCACGTGGGGGATTTGAATGCCATAATTGGAAGTGTGGATCACCCCAAGTTGCTGTAACTATTCATCACTACCTCTGGGGACAAGACGACCACAAATCACCCGATGAGTTCGTACTTTGTAAATTCTCTGCTTACTAAATACCAGCCCGGAGAAAGCCTCTCGAGTTCGAACGGGTTTGCGGGAGTGCCGTCCTGTAGCTACGGGGAGCTGGCGTCCACGGCGCGAGGGGGGTACCATGCCGGGGCGTACGGCCCGTACCCTGCTACTAACTCCGGTCCTAGGGACTTCTACAACGGCGGGGCGGCTGGAGGCTACGGGAGTCCCAACGCACACTACCAGGAGAGTCCCCCCGTGTCCAGCTACTGCCGAGGCTCGGCGGAATCGGCGTCGCCTCCCCAGTCTATGAGCGCCATGCACGGGGCAGCCTGCTCCTACCAGCAGGCAGAAGTTCGGAAAGATATGGCTGGAGTCGGCGGACACCCGGGCCACCCCGTACAGCAAGCCAACCCCGCTCTCAACACCGCTCAGATGACGACCCCTATCTATCCATGGATGAGAAGCACAGGTACACACCACTTTCCTATCCGCGCACTGCAAACTCACGCCACACCAACACGTACTCCCCCACAACTTCCCACCGTGGTAGCCTTGCCCCCAAGTTTACACGCACCCCCGTTAGTCCAGACCCTAATGACGGGTTTCCCCGACCGATCCAACTGTTCGTTTTATGTGTTCTTTTATGCCAGTTGTCGTGATATATATGAGGTCACCGGGAGTCAGTGTGCCGGCAGGTTTACCACCTCCCTTAGGCGTGCTGCCCCAACAAAAACGACTATAAAAAACCAACCCAACACCGATAACGTCTCTCACTCATAGCCTTTTCATACAAAACGTTTACGTTAAATCATATATTTTACACGGCGGTTGAAACAAAACTAACATTTTAGAACCGCGATCGTCAAATTATATCGTCTGGATCAAACTTATTCGTTCTGCCGTTTTCACGTCGTAAAAACCTACCATAGAAAACCTCGGAAAGTCTGCTATCGCTTCCCCTGCAGCATTTCAATGGAATCTTGCGATGTTGGTGATAGTAAAGTGTTGTTCGTGACGGTCTCAGTGTTATAACGTCTCCTGTCCACGTTGTTCAACCCACCACGGCTACGACATGTTCTACCGACGTGACACTAGGTTTATCCAGCTTACAGCACATCAGCTACTGTTCTTATACCGTTTTTTCATTATTATTTGATTATTTGTTCTAACAGTTTGTGATGTCTGTTGTTACTGAATAGGTTCTATAAAAGGTGCTAGTCGTCAATGTCGGGTACCAGACAGCCATTTTGTGTACGTCTTTTCAAAAGAAAACAAAAGCCACGCCCCAAGTTTGTACCCTTTTTCGTGACGTCTCTCACACACCCCAGTCTGTACTCTGTCTCGCTTTGTGTCCACAGGAGTCAATATCACTAACCGTCAGTTAGGGAGAACCGTTTGAAAAATAACGTTTTTTAAAGGCAACGTCGTCAAACAACTTAAAAGAACATCTTGCCTTTAGTTTGTTACGATGGTTTCTTACCCGTTTCTTTTATTTCTATCGCTGCATGTACAATGTTAACATTGTATGTTTTTAAAAAAGTATGCATAATTAGTTTTTAATGGGTTAATAACGTTTTGGAATGTAGCGTCGTCAAGCAACTTGTCTTTTGCATGTTCGTTTAAATCTACGATGGTTGCTTATCTGTTTCTTTTATTTCTATCGCTGTATCTTCAATGTTACATTGTATGTATGTTTTAGAAAGTATGCATAATCTGTTTTTAATGATTAACGTTTTAAAGGGGCAACGTCGTCAAACAACTTAAAAGAACATCTTGTCTTAAGTTTATTCGTTTAAATCCACCATGGTTCTTTAACCGTTTCTTTTATTTCTATCGCTGTATCTTCAATATTACATTGTATGCATGTTTTAGAAAGATTCTATGGATTAATAATGCTTGCGAAGGGCAACTTAAAGAACAATTTGTCTTTTGTTTGTTTGTTTGTTTGTTTGTTTGTTTGTTTGTTTGTTGTTCAAATTTTCGATGGTTCCTTACCCATTTCTTTAGCTTCTGTCGCTGTGTTTTTAATGTTATGTGGTATGTGTGTTTTAGAAAGTACTTACCACAGTTTTAATGGCTTGAAGTGTTATATTTAATGTGATTATCTTCATTTTTTACGTCTATAGCACCAGAACGGAAGCGTGGACGACAGACGTATACCCGCTACCAGACCCTGGAGTTGGAGAAGGAATTCCACTTTAACAAGTACCTGACACGGAGACGACGCATCGAGATCGCGCATGCGCTGTGCTTGACGGAGCGACAGATCAAGATCTGGTTCCAGAACCGCCGGATGAAGTGGAAGAAAGAAAATAAACTGGAGAGTCTCAAACAACAACCGGCAGAGAGCGAAACATCGTCGACAACGTCATAAAAAAAATCCACTGCTCAAATACGGACGTTATTATTCTGTATGTAAATGTCTATGTGCCGTGAGAGAAAAAAACAGGAAAATATTGTACTTCACGGACTAATATACCTCAGTGTTTACGTTCGTTTTGTTTTTCTTCGGGAAGTATTATTATTTCCCTCTAGGTGGAAATATTATCGATGTACAAATGTAGGGATATTATATGTTGCTTGTATTGCCTGTCCTAGGTTTTGGGGGCGTTTGTGACAGAAAGAGGCTGAGTACGTTACGTGCAGTGACATAATCTGTCGACTCCCTGTAGAGGTATAAATAATATACTGGCAGACAGGGGGGCTTTTTTTGTAATGCTAGCGGCCCGTACGTACCGTCAGGCTAGATAACCTGATTCTGATTGTGATAAATGCTTCAACCATTAATCGTGCTTGGCGGTTGTCAATCAGAAATTTGCGGTGGCGCTACTGCTACTACTACTACCGTACGTGAAGATTCGCCCTGCGTTTGACCCCTCCGCTGCTTATTGCCCTGGTCTTATTTCTGTCACGTCTAACGGCAGGGATTTTGTGTTGACTGTGTAGTAGCTTGTCTAGTTAGGCAATCTTCGCTTCCACCGCTTTCCTTTTTGTGCCCAGCGCATTGATTTCTTTCTTCGGACGAAGAGAGCCGGTCGCCCCCATATCCCAGAAAAAGTGACGTGCCAAAACCTTAGTCTATATATCGACGCGCCTGAGAAAAATAAGTCCCTCCTATTTTTTACTTGCCTAGGGTATTACGGAAACGATATTACATGTAGATATGTTGTAAAAGCTAGACCTACACCTACATAACAACAGATTGAATCTTTACGGCAAAACGGTTGGTTTATGGTTGTTTAGTGACCCCTGGGTCTTGCCCTAGTCTCTCCCACAATATCGAGTGAATTATGTCGGAGTAACGTAGCCATGTGTGTGACATTGCGCTAGGTATTAAGTTCTTGACTTCTCTGACCCAAACGGCCAACCTGTGTTTTAACTAGTTTGGCTAGCCGCAATGAGAAGCCTCGCCTAAATGAGACCAAGCCTCTGATTGGTAGTGGATAACCGATAGCGTCTTTAACATCCAATCTATATTCCTCTAACTTCAATTAACGCTGCACGTACATTGCCAATGTCCGCAGTATTCACAAAGGAACAGGACTCTTTCTCATGTTGGCGTAAACACTCTGTTGTAATATTTTTTTTTCAATGGTTACAGCACTACAACACTGTAACCACCTGTTTTACACCATCCGTATCTGTTGTACGGTTAAGCTGTAAACAAAGGAGAGAGGTGTACATGCCAGGCGTCTTTACATCCTTCAAGGCAAATTAACATGGAAAGAACAAGCCCAAAGGCAAGACGCTAATGTCAGCTCTGCTGTATTGGAATGTCACCAAGGCTTTTCGCCGCAAAGATCCTCATCAAGATTGTACTTAAGAGATTTGTATCTCATAGCTTCTCCTTAATTTCGCCTGGAGAAACAGCTTCGAATGACTGGAATGTCTCACGGACTTAAACTTTCCTGCCACACATTTTGCACACTAAACTACATACCCCTAGGATGTAGAGAAAATAAATAATATAGACTTTTTTAATCTTCGTGTTGCCAAATAGAAGTAAAATCTACTATGTGCTTTAATACATTTTCGTTACTATGATAGGAAAGCAATGACTGATGTAAATTTTTTTATCATTGTAAACATATCTGTTCCCATATTGTGGTCTTACATATCTGACTAGACTTCATCGAAAACACTGTTACCCAGTATTGTAGTCTTGTTTCATCTTGCTGGAATTTCCGAAGTGTAAAGTAAGATGTGAAAATTGAAGCATATAGTATGGAGGGACTCTGAATAATGTCATGAATTCCCAGATCCAGTGTCAAAAGTGTATGAAATAAATGAAGTGCGAATGTGCGTCAAATTTGTATTCGTTTGTGGGTTAATTTGACTGTGTTGATTGGTAGATGGAATTGGAAAGAAGTCTCCTAGTAGATTACATTCTAGGGTTTCTGATTCATACCTCAATGTGCAGGAAAAGTCCCTATGGAGCTATAAAGACTTGGTGGATGTAAAATATCTCACCGACATGGAGTGTGGATAGCTACATGTCCAATTCCCATGGTGCCATGCGAGAATAAACATGGCGGTCACACCAAACAAAAACATCTCCGAGCGGCCAAGAATTCCTGTACAATCCACCGTATCGTCTGTTACCACAACACCGTTAACGGTTTCTCATTCAAAACAGTTTGAATTCACTGGTGTGACAAACACCCGTCGCCAGCCATCAAGCTACACTTCATCAACTTTATACTCTTTTACTGCTTTAATTTGACTCTCTCGATTGGTTAAGAATGGGAGCGGAGACCGCATACAAATTGCGGGTATGCCAGAGAGATAATTTATGGTCCAATGTACATCTATGGTCCCGCTACAGCAATAAACAGCTTTGCGAACAAGTAGATCTCCGACATAGGTGCCATTGTAGGGCAAGGTAGCACTATCTTCATCTCCCAGGATGCCATTCGGCAGAAAATATGGCCGCCTGCCCTAAACACCAAATTGTAGGGAAAGAGAATTTTCGTCTGAGGGACTTGTTGTTTTAATTAATAGGTGTCACACACAGTTCACCTGGTGGCTTATAAGTCAAGCTACCGTAGGCTTTTGCAGAGGGCGTCTTTCTATTCTTTATTTTTGGGCATGGACATTTTATACAGGGAAAAAACAGGTGGTCAAAACACACTATTGCAAAACCCTACTTTCATATTAAATTGGCATAGTATAGCCCCAATGAGAGCTTAAACCAGACTGTTTAGAAGTATTTATAAACAATCATAAAGTCAAGTTTAACATGGATAAACAACCCTTATTCTTTGTGAAATGTTTGAAAAGAAATTGAGTTTCATACATAAAGAATAGCAGAGAGTAACTATGAATAAAATAAAAACAGCAACATGTTGATATAAGTTCTTATGTAACTGAGGCGGTTTTGGCACTGTGAGCTCTGTCATATATTCTCCTGTAGTAGAGAAAAAGTCGACATTCTGACCCGAGGAATAGTTTTGGAAGAGAGCCATGAAATGAGTGGAGCTCTGGTTAAACAAATCAACGTTCTACAACAGACGTTCCAAAACAGCCCACCACAGGTGACTGAAAAACAACTCTAGGTACCCATATTGTAGTGTTCACATCTTATTTAACTCTGTGAGTGTAGAACGTACAACTACTACCCTAAAAGACTAATAAAATAGTTTAAGCATACACACAAGGTATAATAACAAGGCTATAAGCAATGAGTCCTTGCTATGAGCTTAGATTAAAGGCACCCAAAGCGATCTCATGGCAAAGTGAATTTTCTGGTCATTCTTTTTTTATTATTCGTTTTCACTATAAACAAACATTCACACAGAGCCTCCCTAATTAGAAATTGAGCATAAGCATTAAATAACTAATAAATGAAGGAATATCTATAAAGTATCTTACTTCAAAATGAAACAAAGACGTTACATAAAGTACAGCATTCTTTTAATGTAGTCCTATCCCATACTGGGCCATAGCATACTGGTATATGTGAGGCCGTAAAAAAGAAATGTCACTGACGGAAAACGGTTGCTTGTTTCGAATCATAAGCCTGTTCCAGCTATTTATTGGTGGTACCAAAAAATAAAGATATTCCTTCACGTCCCGTATGAAAAAATGTGCTGAGAAATGGTAGTAAATGTCAATATCAGACAGATTTCCTCATGTAAAATATTTCTGTATTGCCATTCTGAAGTTGCATCGGATGCCTTTGACAAAAAGCTGTCTCTCTTCTTAGATGCTCCCCAAGCTCTGCATGCATCTCAGGAGCCCGGTAAAAGTTGAAACTCGGAGCGATTGTAGAGTTAGTTCATGTTGCGGTTGTGACCTCAACTTCACCTTTGGGGCTCACGTTGCAAGAATCGTTCAGCGCTCCGTCTGTTATTGAATGCGGGCTCATTTGCTTGCTATCCGACTATTAGGATCTAGTTGCAAATGGCGTGTTCGCCAGACCAATATCTGTTCACCTAACGTTTTAAGATTGCGGTGCGTGCAATGGGGGGGGGGGCGTCATGCCAAGGGATGGTTTAGGATAAGGAGAAATGGCACTTATTTTCACCGATGCTATTTAGCATTTGACCTATAGGTTGGGACCAGGTGTGTTGACCAATTTCTTCACGGAAAAAGATTTCCAAACTGTGCTTACCTCAAAAAAGTTCTAATTTGTTCCAACACTAATACACCTTCACAGAAATGAGCAGAAATCTTGCAGATTATCAGTGTACCAGTTTTAAATCCTACTTGACTACGTTTCTGTAATAAGTCGCATATTTTAGTTTAGATATATTGTTCGGTGCGTGTGCATAGTTAACATTAACACAAGAAGTTTGCCAAATGGGTCGTTATATGTGGAACCTAGACGTTTTGAATTACACCTGTTACCGTAATGCTTCGTGGTCCGTTGACCATTGTTTCGACGCTTGTTCTATGTCGTTCTTTATTGTTCTTAGGGAAAAGCACTATTAGATCTCCAAATCTCTCATCTCGGTGTCCCAGAGAGTGACTCACAACCTTGAAGAGATTGTCTATCATCCGTCTTTTGCCTTACGGTCGTTGGACCCGCTTGAGCGGACACTATATGTTTACATATGGCCTGTGGGGCACGGTAGATGTGCAACTGGCCTTCCTGAATACAAGTCCTGCCCTTGCTCTCAACCCTTGCTATGCACTGTGTCCCCTTAATAACCTCATCATCTCTAATGACCTGACATCAAATCTCCAGACCTTAACCAAGGGTGACAACGTTACGACCCTCTTACCCCAAAACCCACGCATCTTTCCCAAACGTTGTCTACGGTGTCCATTAGTAGGGTAACGTAGCGTGGCCTCCTGGCCGGCACGTTTCTGGCATATCTACGTCCCTTCTATACACCTTTCCCTCTAGATGAACCCGGTTGGACACAGATGGAATTTTCGCTGCGGGGTTATATGTAGTGTGTGTTGAAGAGCAGCGCCAACAAGTGATGTGTGCTCTAACCACATGTGACATGAGAGATACGCTCCCCAACCTTTTACGCATGCGTACTGGCGCACGCCTTGACGGCGGCCATTTTTATTCTGCCGGGGTGAAAAGTACAGTGTTGGACGAAACTATTCCTCAGCGGGGGGGATTTATACCTATAGTAAAGCCTAATTTAGAATTTAAAAACGTGCATTCATGCATAACCTTTTTAAAACTAACGTCCAGACAAATATAAACAAAAATATCTCTAAATATTCATCGGCAAATTAAAAACAAATATATAGAAATGTATAATCCCTATCAAAACGTAATATATGACTGGTATAAAAATAATGTGGACTACATGGTATCCTTGTTAAAATTGATAGATAGTATATCGTTTTCAGTCTCCTAATTAAAGAAGGAATTTTAACAGATGCACACTTAACGTGGGTACACTTTCTAATGATTTACATCTAAAGGCTTTTTAAAATACCAATTGCATCCGTAAAATAGCTATACTAGGTCTAAATGTCTTTGATACTATATTTTTTCCTAAATGCGTGGTAGTTTGTTATATTGTTTCAATAAAACAAAAATCACAAAGATGTACACTATTTCATGGTGAATTTTTTTTTCATCGTCACAAAAATGCGTCTGTTTCATGTCACGCAACAGGTTCACACATAGCGGGTGCCTGGTACAAGCGACATAGGCAGTTACACTTTTAACGAAATCTCTAAAATCTGTACTTATTATACCACTTATTTTTCATTTTTGTGTTCTAAAACATGTCCACGTTAAACCCTTGTGAAGTATGATTATAAAAACGCGACGTATTTTACGAAATCGGCGTGTGTGTGTGCCTGTGTGTGTGCCACATTGTGTAAGACAACTGACAGGTTTTCAACCACTCAGACACTCGTAAATTAAAGCGATTATTACGTGCTTACTGCGAAGTTCAAATCTCCGTTCCACCAATGAGAGCTCTCACATCCGTTGTAAAATCTGTTCCGTTGACATTCATTTCCTAAAAAATATAGCTGAACGGTTGAGAGGCCGCCATTTCTGTCGTCTCTTATCCTGTCGATTTCACGTGAAACCAACATGCTAGGACGGTTCGGAACGTGTCTGTTTCTCCACCAGACATTACGGAAGCCTGCGTGCTTCAAAAAAACTCCTCACCGCCTTACAAATTTGTGAGTATAACGATGCATTTGTAAGGTAGAAGCTACCATAGTTTCAGGTAGTCCTCTCATAAAATAACAATACAGTCGGTCGGGATGTTGTCTAGCGATATTCGTTGAACCAGTCTAGTGAAGCATTTACTTTAGTACCTTCTGACATAGTGTCATCAAATGATTCTTGGGTATACGTCTGGAAATGTGTTTTTATAGAAGGAAATAATATACAGTTACAAAGGAATCCTTGCGCAATGGTGTGTTGACGATTTGAATTACTGTGGGAAGATGGTGGGATATTTGTCACCAAAAAACAGCGCAAATTATACACAAACTTTCAACTTTTTCGGTTTTAGCAACACCATTTCTGATGCTACTGAAATGTCTGTCAGTTGGTGTATATATTGTAGATATATTTCCCAAACCTGTCTCTAGTTTGTCTGCTATATGATATGTACATTACCATATGCGCCAAATCAAAAGTTTCCATACCCGAACTTATTCACATGTGATTTTGACCAAAACTGGGTAGCTATGTGTGTGACGCATGATAAAATAATATTCTACGCGCAATTATTACCAAGATTATGCCACTTTTAAGTGGTTGGTCTAAACTTCATTTATTAATGAATAACATAAAGAGAAAGTCGCAAGAAGCAAGCAAGAATGAAATATAAACTGTTGTTTGTTTACACTATCTATTTATAAGGAATGTGTGATATTTGAAATGCCCATGGCTTTCCTGAAAACATTCTTAATATATCATGCTACGATTTTACCATTCCTGATAAAAAACAATGTGTATTTTAAAGTTATAACGGTTGCGAAGTTTGAACATGGTGAATATCAGATGCGAACATGTAAGAAAAAATCTGCGAACTTTCCATAAATTTACTCACAAGAACTAGTCAATATTCATAGGTATGATATCATATAACATAAATTGCGTTTACTCAAAATATTGTGGCAGTCGTAGTAGATTTGAGGAGAAATATTTAAGCTCGTTTTACTGACTTCACGAAAAAAGCGATACGTTTATACCTCGAAAAATTAGTATACTGCTCAATTTCTGGCGTTTTGTAGGTGTGAGTTGCCACGCATTTGGCGTATAAATCATATTTACTGATCATACGAATTACGGAAAATCCCTGCACTTATAAAGAGCCAGTCTGTAACTATATCGACACTGTTAAATGTCATGAACCACTGAGTAAATTGCAAACGACGGAAAATTACTTTGCCGCAACTGCGAACACGCGCCGAAATAGAATGAAAATCGACCTGAGTCTCAGACGTATGGATTTTGCTGTCGAATATTTGCTGTCGATTACAAGTTTTTACCGTATCAGCCAAAATGTGTATTATGAAGAGTGAGTGAAGAATGTGCCTTACTTAGTCAATTGGAACAAGAAAGTGCCACGTGTTAAGTGTACATTGCATTTTGATACATGTGTTTTTTCAGAAAGGTAAACTAAAGGTGAACACTGAAAAAGCCTATTTTTCTTTCTCCTAAATATTGTCCGGAAATAAACCGTTGTATTCAGCAGTATACAGTATACAGACAGCAAAAAATGAATTTGACTTTTTTCCTCGTGTTTTTGTGATAAATTACACGTACAACACAACTCTTGCTTTTTCACTCCTTTTTAAGTAACATGTATATCGGAAGGAATTCAAAATTCACCATATATGCAATATCAATCTTTGTGTTGTCATACAAAACTCAACAAAACAAATACTATGTAAAAGTAGCAACTTCGTGCAATGACTTCTTTTCACGATTCTGGTTCCCAGTCACCTTCCCAGAAACTTCACAAACAGGTCCTTTGCTTGTACAGGTCAGTCGTCGGTCGTCACTTGACAGTTTCTTAGTCACAACTTGAAAGTTCGCATCCATGTAGTGGCCTTGAAGGGGATAGAAAGTTACTTTGAAGCGAGCTGATCGCTAATGGCTTCCCAGCTTGAGGAAAAAGTCGACTCCATAGACGAATCGCTTCCCTTCAGGTGTTTCCAACACAACTAGCTAGGATTACGGCTTTCTTATCGACAACCGCAACGACGGCCATCAGAATGAACAATGTTACAAGTCTTCTTAGGGGTTTTTATGTTAACGAGTATTTGGTCATTTGTACAACTCTATCGCCGGCCCTAGTGGTCATCTTGAAGATAAAGATCTCACGGAGCAGTGGAGGGTCGCAGAGATAAGACGGACTCGCTTTGTGTTCGAATCCTCCCATTTATTTGTACTCATCTTTCATTCATACCTACCACCCCAGCTTCGGACTTCAAACGAGCTGATTTAGATATAACCCGTGAGGAGAGAGAATTTAGCTGACCAGTCGCTTTACTGATATGGCTACTTTGATTACACTGTGCTAGCATCGATATCGACAACACGGAAAGATCTCGGGAAAAAAAGTTGTGAAATAATAGTTTATTTGCCGCCACACGTTTGAGTTTACGTTTTAGTAGTGTAGATATTTTGTAGATATTGGTTTATATGAGAGATTTTAGGCTTTCGTAACACGCTTGTGGTTTTTGAAGTTGTGAGAGACCATCATTACTCCAGTCGCTGGAAACATAATTGAGAATTCTGTGGTAGGATTTTCGACTCGTTCTACATGACAGGCCTTCTTATTTCTCAGCTTTTAGTACTGTGTCGTAAATTTGTCGTCTCGCACTTTCAAAAAATGACGGCTGATCACGTTCTTTGGATGCATGGCTGAGCGAAATTTGTCAAAATCAGGCCTTATAATGGGTTCCTCTTGCAGGCAAATTGATTCGGAGGGATTGTCGTAATGTAGGTATTGAGCGAGGAGCCTAGGTTCATGGCTAGGTCAGCGGGTCAAATGGAATCGGTCAAACTGTTGCGAATTTGTACAAAAACTCTTCCAAACTTTCATATTTACCCATCCCAAGTCCTACAGTGATCAAACTACTACTTTTCTAAAATCCAGATTTTTTTCTATGTTTTTTTTTTGTTTGTGAAGAAGCTAACACAAGTCAAGAAGAAGCTATGACAAGCGAACGTGCTGTAGAGATTTCGTCTTAGCTCAAAGAAAACATGAACTACCCCTCTTCTTTAGAATTGCAGTGGCGATTCATATTTTTCAAGATTTTGTACTTTCTGCCTATTCTAAAGAACGAAAGCTCGAATTTTACATAATATAAACCGTGACATATGTTGTTCCTTGACACAGAAATCTGGGAACATATCACAAAGATTTTGATTCAGAAGCTTACATCAATTTGAAAGCTGCGAAGTAACCGTAGTTTATTACCCGGATTTTTTTTACTTCTATATATTTTTCTGTCATTTCAAACAAAGGATGAGTATTTCTATACATTTTTTGTGTCCTAAAGCTTTGTATTATTACATACACATGTATGATATCATTTACGTTACTATGAAATATATTGTTGTCTTAGATTTCGAGCCGGGTAACACCACAACACTTTTGTTCATTTATACCAAGCAAGCTGATCAACTAAATCAGTTTCTCAAGCGATGACTGTATACAAAGATGCGCAAACAAAATTTATTTACTTGTGACTAACTAAAGCTTTAAAAGATTACTATTAAGTAGTTATATTTGAGTATTGTGTCTTTTTATGTACAGGTGCTAGACAGGTAGACGCCATCTTGGATTTCTACCATGACGCCACCACATCAGAAATACATGCCACAATTCAAAGTAAGTTACAAACTTATACTTTCTTTGACTAATATGTATAAGTAGTGCTTAATAATGAATATGTCTACTTCTATATTCTAAAACATTTTGGAATAAATCTCCACTTTATTCCGAACACATATTTAGTCAACCTTTACAAGGTAAGACTATTTACTTTATATCATAAAATATAATTCACGTAGTACAGGTAAGAAAGATATGATAACTTGAATCAGAAAGAAAGTATGTTATTGACTAATATCAATACGTGTGTAATAGACTAATATCAATAAATATTTGTGGGAATTTTTCAGGATCGCAAAAGTATCTTCTGTTTGTACTTGTGTACTTGTTTGTGTCTTGAAACACAAAAACACATTCTACACAAATGCATGCATCTTTTTTTCACCAAGGATTCTTGCACTAGAGTATAGGTGTCAAACTTTTAACTTCATCTATAACTGTGTAAGATACATTTATTGTTTTTTTTATTCTTGGGTGTACTTGTATATGTTTGTTACATGTTATATGCTTCGGACACATCGTTTAAAACACAACAACACATTGTACACCAATACATACATGTATGTCTTTTTTTCACCAAAGATTCTTGTACTGGAGTATAGATCTCAAACTTTTAGTTTCATATATAACTGAGTAAAATACATTTACTATTGTCTAAGTACAAAATTCAGAGGGTTTGCTTGGTATAAAAATTTTGTATATAATGTATATGAGAGATGTATTGTCTTGTCCGTTGTAATTTGTAATTTATGTACGCAAACATTCTGCAATTCAAGGAGTTTTTGGTGTAGTAAGGTTTGCTTTTTGCTGTTTTAATACGGAGAAAATAAAGTATAAAGTGAAGCGCATACACTGGACCTATATCATGTCAGTGTCACCCCTGTTGGCTCCGACCTTCACCTCTTGTGGCATCCTGGTTGGTTGTTGTAGTGATTGCATTAAATCGTCCATCCGACATGTTAACCCAGGGTGTTGTCAGTTGAAGGATCTGTGGGCCCTGCATCTCAGCGAGGTCCCCGTGATCAAGTTATAAACAGCCATGTCAACGGCTCGACATGTTCTCCCCTTGTTAACACACGGAATTAGGGGATGCGGGGTCGAAGTACATCCATAATTTTCCCGCCAATCTGACAAACAAAGAAGTTTTATGGTGTTTGGGGATGTCACCTTGAACCCTGACCGTGCTTGGTGTGAGTTGTGAGGTTTAACTACATACAACACAGACGTGCCTGCTGGTCTTGTGGTCTGACTCTCGAGCTCTCGGCTACAGGAAGATTTATATAAACGGTACTTTTCTAAACAATTTCTGTGTTTCTAATCTATAATATCTTTGCCGTCATTCTATTTGCTTATAAACATGTATGTAACTCTAGGCTTTATCCTTATATTGAAGGTCTTTCGTGATTATTTGTCTTTGCCATTGGCTGACCAAACTTCATTGTGTTAGCAAAAGTTGTGTAAGAGCTTTTTACTGCCCAACTGTGTAAAACCAAAAGTATTCATATCTGTTCAGTTAACATGTATTTCATTTTTGTCAGAAAAGGGGATACTGGTTTAAACAGGATTGCTATCAGAAAGCTTGAGTGTGACTTTTTTTACAATACAAACAGTTGTTATCAAAACATAAGTGAATACTGTAATTCTTAATTCTCTGTATATATGGTCTAAAGTATTTCCTTGGCAAGATTTTTTTCAGTCAGAAAATTTTAAGATCAACACAAGCGACGCCTTATAAGATCAAGTATTTGTAGCAAAAGAAGCCAAATAAGAACTGTTATGCTACAGTTGTGTAATAAAATGGATTGGCATGGCGGAAAAGTTACTTAATTATTGTTGATAACCTTTTGCAGTTTTTATTTTTTCCTTGGATTTAGAAATGTCACTTTCATAGGCTTCACATATTCAGTAATCTGTATTCTTAGTTATATTTTCAAATAATACAAAACAGAGGTATACCAGCCAACAAACTTGGACAGACTCTATTCTACTCTACTCTTGCCTATCTGAAATTTTCGAAATACTTTCTGTCGATGCAGATCTATTTTCAAGTATATTATGTTCAAAATCTAAAACTAAACATATAAAAATCTGTTCACCCTATTCTCTACGTATTTTGAATGTGGGCCTGTGAACACGGAAGATATCATGAAAATTGTTAGTGTTCTTTTTTTTACATTCGTGGTAGAGTTAGGGAAAGTGTGTTCACCATATCACAGAGACAGGTTCAACGTCATGTTTGAAGTAAGTGTACTTGTTTCAATTTGTCATTTCTTTCAAAGTATTGGCATCTAAGCTTGTTAGAGCTAAGTAGTAAGAGTTTTCCCTTCTTATGTACCATGTAGAAGTAAAATTTAAGGAACTGATCATAAAATTTCCAGTGATTAGGCGATTGGGATAGAGAATACATGTAGCGCTACATTTGCAGTGCCATCTAAATCTATAAAACGTTCTATTTAGTGTGTAGAGCTAAAATTAAGTGTATGGATCAGTATTACAAAAATTTTACAGTCACGCATTTGCCATTGTGGAGAACTAGGCAATGTTGTAGCGAAAGAAAAAAG
This sequence comes from Branchiostoma belcheri, assembly GCF_001625305.1. Taxonomy (NCBI): domain Eukaryota; kingdom Metazoa; phylum Chordata; class Leptocardii; order Amphioxiformes; family Branchiostomatidae; genus Branchiostoma; species Branchiostoma belcheri. The sequence continues at coordinate 1,014,326 of NW_017803965.1, read as the reverse complement.
AGACCTAATTCTTTGTACTACTGTTGGGCCACACGATAGAATAAACTCAATGTCGACTTTATGTTTGGACCGATTTTTTGCAAAAATAATATACGATTATATTTCAACAGAAGTGCGGGTTATAGGCTCAACATTATATCAGTATGACAGATATTCAAGTTACGAATAACGTTAAAGAAACACCATGATATTACGTGGCAAGGAACCTGTTTTAAACATCACATTGTTGGGTCTGAATTCGATGTTGTAGGCAGGATAGAAGTATCCATGTGTTATATGTTTTTTCAGTGGTAATATTTAGTACACTGTGCCATGCGGTGTAATACATTAGTTTTCATATAAAAATCAAGCCTAGCTATACACTATAATTAACCCTTTTTAAGTTTTGAATGATGCCTAGGTAGAAAAATACATTTGTACTACAACCAAGCCTTGTAGACTACTATATACCAACAGCCTGCTCGCTACATTTGTAGCCCCCATAGCACGCCAAAAACTGGGGGTTTGAGGGGTCTTTAGGGTCTTTGGGAGCTTTTATGTGCTATTTTCTGATTGCATATAGACAACATAGCCGGCCTGATAGAATTACCCCCGTTTTTAGAACTGAGCTGATCAGAAAACAGCCGAAGACCACCAAACCCCCAGTTCTATAAGCCTGCTACGGAGGCTACTAAATTTGACCCTTTCGCCCAAAACATACACAGGAAGGACCGTACGTGTTTTTTAGCTTTCTGTTGGCATACAGATACTGTGTGCTTTTACGTGTTAAACAGATACTGTTGGTGCTTAAACCTAACTTTGGCTTAAAGATGTCTCGGCCGGTGTTTTCAAAACATACGCCTTTCCTCAAACCTAGATGTCATGGGTTGATGTGACTGTGGACCTACGGTTTGCCAACACTAGAAGTTTATCATTCATCGGAAGTGCATTTCAGGCATTATCAGCACTGAAATGTTATCATAACATAGAATTAGGTTCAAGGTTGTTTTGTCCATGTACTCTTGGTCTACAAATGTTAGAAATGAGTCACCAATAGCTTAAGAAGTATCTATCGGTTGTAGTTCTTGTAATGATGCAAATCCAAGAAGCTCTGCGAATTCCTCTTCTTCTTCGGTGCTAAGAAAACAATCTGACAAAATCTGAACCGAGCTACGAATCGCCGTAGACAAATGGTAAATCTTTCGTCGATGCAGCTTTGCTGTCTTACGTCCTATTGCGAGGAACAGTAAAATCTAATACAGCATCTTTTTCATCATCCTAATATTCCACAAATCCGGATATCTTTGATTCAAATAGGGACCAATTTTCTCAGAAAAACAATTCAAACCCGCTGATACTTCTGCTCGGATTTATACGTACATAGTAGACCATTAGAAGTTGAATCCGTACTTCTGCAAATAAGGATAGCTTTTCGTGCTGTAAAAGTTTTTACAATGTTTCTATTAGTTTGTAAAAGTTTGTAGTAAAATTGGGTCTTACGGAGGCGATTTCGGCGAATCAGAAAAGGTATCCTTTTTCCGAAATGGATTTCCGAACATGTTCCAAGTGCGTCAAACAATTCCGGTAACTACATGGTTTCTCCCAGTTGTGCTATCAGCTGGTAAAAGATCTCTCCAATTTGTCTGAAAAATAAAATAATTGCCAAGCTTGTTCAGACATGTAGGGATGTGAGCCTTTAGCGTAAGACGCGAACGCTAGGAATTCGTCTAACTATACTCTGTGTATGCACCATGTTGTTTTATATATCGGTATCACAGATCGTTTTCAAGTCGGAACATTTTCAGTTTATAAGCCTCAATGTTTCGACATATACTTTTTTCCTGTCAACCTATAAGTTGTGGTTTTAATTTTGATCATACACAAAATTTACTCAGACATATTTGCTAAAAAAAATAAAACGTTACCCAAAGCGAATCCAGCAAAAAAAACTGGACAGATGTCCTACCAAACCGAATGACTCTACTCTACTCTTCATAGTTTCACCGCACAAAAACTACATTTTATATTCTATAAGCAGAATTTTATAATATAGACTTCCGTGCAGATATCTTTCTTTGATGAAATGTTTGAGGTTTTTTTTAGAGCCACCAAGCACAAGTCCCTAGCTGTACGTATTCGGCGGTATAATATGATATGTTGCTATTTTGATTCTATCAGTAGATTTCCGCAACTGATCCATGTTGGGGTTTGGTGGTGTTTCTGACCTCCGATGTGTACAGCGTACCTTACTTAGGACTGTACCTGAGCAAACTATACCTTATGCCATCTAACCCATACATATCTCTCACCTATGGAAACGTGTCGCGGAAAATACATCTGTCTTTCTTACCACATGAAGAGGGAATGTCTGAAAAACGAAGGGCAAAAGTAGAAGGTAGAGCAAATGCTATACATAACAGTCGGTGGGCGTAAATGTAGGGTGACATATACACAGTTCTACGAACGCTGTATTTATTTATTAAATTTCTAGCAAAAAAAAACACCGAACAAAATCATAAAAGAGAACATTATGTTTGTATAATTCTCAGAAAGATCCTAGCACTGTACAAAAAATTAAATAAAACTGAAAATATCATTCGTGATCTGTAAAATGAGTGCACATCTCCATGATCGTAGTATTTTTTTTCAAAAGATTAAATCTTATATTTCTATCAAACAAACGAACACGCCCGAAAATTAAACTGCACTAATTCAAAAGGAAATATGAAATTCACAAGGACATTTACGTACTATTCGGCTGGGACCAAAAACATATCGTTTGTAGCGACTAAAAGTTTCATTTTCCGATCTGCCAGATAGTTGTACTACAAACTACAATTGCGAAGACGCGTTCTGCAAATTAGTCACATTTTTTTAAAATCTAAACGTCCTCGTTAGAAACCTTTTTAAGCTCAATTTCTTTTAGTTGAACTTTTCTGGTGGTTTTTGTTTCAACCAAGAGCGGAACAACAATTTGTATCTATTTATTTCTTCTATGTGTGTATCTGTGTAGCATTTTTAAATTCTTTCTTTATCAAGTTGGTCATGGAGGAGTTTTCAAAATATTTTTAGAATGGACATTATTTTCGAAGAAACAGTTAAAAATATTAACTTGAACCGTAAATGTCGAGAAAGTTTTAGTAGTTCGTACTCAAACTCTTTGAGATCGGCTCCAAAATACACGCAAAATTTCACAAAACAAAAGACTTCCTTAAACCATACAATTATACCAAACAAACGAAACGAAACTTCGTTCTAAATCGTTACTGAGAAAACTTTTGCTCCTCACCATTTGCAGATGAACATATTTAGCAGAAAAGCCAATTGGGGTTCCCGACAACCATTCAGTGTTCGGTTTTGTTATATATATCCCCCGTATCGAACCAAATTGCCACCTTACGTTTAAAAACATGACGTTAATTGGTCTGCACTGTTGAGAAATTGTAAAATATCTTCATAGTCCCGTGTATCTAGATCAACGAGATACCGTAACAAAGATTTGTCTGTCTTTCTGGTTTTCTACGGCCATAAACTCATTGTACAAGAGAGCATTCTGCTTTTTTTTTGGTCAGGGCTTGGGATATGTGTCAAGTCGTGTGGATTTTTACACCGAATTCGGAAGGTGGCAAAAACATGCATTTTTATGTGTCACGTTGCCAACAGTATTTCTTTGTTAACGGGTTGTTTTCATCTCACCAACATGCTTGCAAAAGATCAAACTTCGAACTTTTTTTCATAATCATAGTGGAAACTGTAGTTGTTTTAGCTACAAGTTTATTGGTTTCTTCCTAAAAGGAACCAAATTTAACTACAGAACGAAAAACAAGATCGCTTTCGATTACAAATTTTATACAGCATATACAAATCTTCTTTCTTGAGTAAAAAATTCTATTCTCCTATTCATCATTTTCCTCCTTTGTAATTAGATTTCGATCCGACCTGAACTTTCTGACATCTTTACAACCTTTGTTTACAAATCTATCACGGATTTTATCGATTTTGTGCCATAGATGACTAGGTCAGAACGCGATACGTATTATCTGACCATATTGCTATGACCGGAAAGTTGAAAAGAAACTGACAGAAAATTTAGAGTTGATTGGATTTGGGGAAAAATCGACGCGGGGGATTTTCCCAAGTTGCCGGTAGTAATTATCAAAAGTCGTGACCCCTCCGGCCAAAACGTCTGCTGTAGCGAAACTAAAGACCCTGTAAAATTGAGGTCAGACCCCAAAACACCTGAAAGTGTTACTTTCCTCAACCTCTACTATCTAGTGCGACCTTTTCACACCTTTTTCTTACAGCCTAGATTCCATATTACCAACTTAAAAAACTTTCTATACCGACTTTTTTCAATCCAACAGCAAAACAATGTCTAAAAACGCTTCCTTGTAACTTTTCAGTACTTGTTGTTGTGTTTTTGCTGTGTAATGCTTTAGATGACCAAATAACAATGTATTTTTGATATGGTCGGTGTATTATGAAGATTGCTATGACATGATATATTTTAATTCATCCTTTGAGAATACATTGTTGCATTATGAACCATATTACATCTATTTGTGTACTCAATAACCTGTGCACGATCTAAAAAAAACGTTTTCCAACTTTAGTCGAACAAACTTTTCTAAACTTTTACCTACCTTGAAATGGAAGTTAGTTTCACCAACGAGCTTTCTTGGTTTCACAACATCAGAACAACATGACGTAAACAAACTTTCACGGTAGAAAACTGGTTTGTGTCAATTTCACACTTTTCTTGTCAAGTACAAAAGCTGAAGTCAACTTTGCCAACTGTCAACTCTAGTATCTGTAACCCATTGTTGGCATCGCGGATAGAATTTACGATTCTATCACCCCATACACTTAAATTCTGCCTCGTGGGTGTTCTCAACTAGAACTAAGTCCTAGCCATCATTTACTTCAAGTAGAATCTCCTTGGAACATTTAGGCTTTGAAATCCGTGTGGTATATTAGAGACACCCAAACTTTCAGTCTTTTGTAAAGTGCGTATATCTAAAGCCAAGTGTATTTGTGTATGAGACTTGAAATTTATTACGGAATTTTGTAAAGCTGTTTCCATTCTAAATCCCTGATATTCAAGTCGAAACTTTTTCAGTGTGATCTTGAAAAATTGCTTTCGTAATTTGAAAAATATCACCTTATTATAGAGGGTGAGGTAGTCATGACCTCTGTAGGGTTCCTCTTCCGGGTCATGTCCGTGTGACGCTAAATTATAGCTGAACTTCATAGCGTGTATTTCCTCTTATATCCCATGCAAAAACCTCCGGGGGACAAAAAAACACCGGGAGTTGCACAACGGATTGGAAAAGAGCATCGGTTCATCCGGATAGTGACACCAAGATCACTTCCCCGAAGGGAATACCAAGTCAGTTTTCATACACACGGGCAACGGTTTTTGGAAAAACGCCAGCAAAAAAGTGTGTTATCGATCGTAGACTCGTCGACGTCGCTACGGGTAGAAAACACGTTCATTGGTACTCGGTCCTTTACGACTTTGTCCTTCTGTTTGTCAACTTCTCTCCCCTTTTTGTCTGCCGGTACTCTGCGTCACTTGTAGGTAGGATGAAAGATGCTATAATTTGGTAGCTCGGACATATCGTCCCTTCCAGTGGTAAAATTGGCACGTTTGCCCTTGTCTCGGGATGACATGTTCCTTCAAAGACGCCTCTGGACACATAATTTTCTTGAAATATAGGCAATTTCACTTGAGAAGGCTTCTTGAACCCAAGAGACTTAAATGTTAAATTGTTTCTAGCCTGGACTAGGCTGTTTTTAACTTTAAGGGCATGATCAAGTACATATTACCAACCTAACTGCTGTCCTGTGTGTTGATATATGCATAGGGAGGGGTTGTTTTCTATATTTTTTGCACTTCTCCCACAGTTGTGTAATACTTTGTACCAAATCTAACACCTAGGTTAAGGCCTATCCTTTGTTTTGAGTGGTTTTACGTGTATGTGGAACTTGTGAAAGTATTATTATGGTCGAAAATGGCCAAGCGTTAATACATGACACAATTTTCAACATACGCCATTTTTTTTTCAGTTTATTTATGCCATAGTGTGTAAGTATGATTTTAGTTTTATAGAAATGAACACGGTTATTTTGCCTGGTATTTGTCTTTTGATTATATTGTTGCATGTACTTCTCTGAAATTTAATTCTAACAGCATTTTGGAAATGTATCCACAACGCCATATTTTGTTTTTACCTGTCAAAACATTTTCACCACCATCCAGAAATTGAAGCAAATCTGCTCTTTTCCAAACACAGTGAAATTTAGAAATTAGAACCAATAAATTATTTGCTTTCTTCTGTAAAACGTAAACGTTTTATACACCTACTTTATTGTGCTTATAGGTGCTTTTTCGTTACATTCGCAAAAACAACCCACGTCGCCATTTTGAATTCTAGCCAAAATTAGCATACCGAAAAACCCTATCTGAAAAAAAACATCCATATGATCCATAAACCGAACCAAACTTCGATTTTCATTTGATTTTGTCCTCTGTGAATTATACAGTGTATCTTATATAGATCTCTAGGTCGAATAAAAAACTGTCACGCTAAATAAAGTATCCAGTAGTCGTATAAAAAACCACGCCACAAAAAAAGCTGCACAAAGCAGTTCATGTGATGATGCATTTTACATTTGTACTAATGTCGGTAGAAATTCTAATTGATTTGGTTATTGTACTCCCCTAGGAGTACGGAGGTAGGCAGTCTTTTGTGACGCAATTTTAGTACCGTTTCTTTTGCTATAAATTTGATAGTTGATACTTGTGTGCTTCCCATTTCTTCTGAGTAGCTGGCGAGGTCTGTTCATGGTAGGACTATTATTATACTCCATTTTTCCTTTATAATATAGTCAGAATCACGATATTCTATACGCCATCATAGTAATGCGCTTATGTTGTCAACATTGTTCGGGACGATAAGTACTTAAGCTATGTTAAAATGGAGAGCAGTTCAAAGGTTGACAATGTTTTGACACACTCTTGCATCTAGGGATTTCATCCCTTTGTTGGTAGGACACCCCCATCCCTTTCCGAGTGAATGTTGGAACCAACCCGTGACTAGATGTTCATGTCTCGAATTCTCTCTCTTGTACAAAGAAAAGACGGAATGTGGAAGTTTTCGGCGAAGGCCATGTGGGTGGGGAATTCAATGCGAACATTTTTTTGTCGCTTAGTCGCTTTTACAAACTATGGCACGCACATGTTCGTGTGTGTTACGCCGAAAGGCGGTTATACCGGCTATACAGATACAGATACAGATTAAGAGTTGTTTATTTTTAGCTTCTTGGCTTTATATAGTGTGAAACAACTTAAATTTTCAACTAGAAGAGTGAACCAAATACTATTACAGTGGTTGCAATATTTGTGTTGGTATATATCCACTCTTTATGATCCGTATTTTAGAGTCGTATTCTTTTTTTCATTTTACCGAGTTTAGCTTGCAATGCAACATTTAAAATGTTTGTTATGGACTTGAGAGGACAAATTTATTATGTTGTTTTCGTCCTGAAACTATGGAAAACATAAACAACGAAGCCTCGCATATTTTAACACCTGAATTTGTTGTTGTAACCTTTACAGTTCGTGACTAAGGTTACAGTGTATACATGTCTGGATTTCACCCCTTCTATGTATATATTTCGCATGTTTGTTTTCAAAAAGTGTACCCCTAAATTTCCGTAAGATTCCAACCTTTTACCAGATTACAAATCTAATTCAAAATCAGGAAAGTGAAAAAAAGACACACCGTTTATAGCATAATGTTACATCATTATTCTACGCTGTTTGTTGAAACCACACTTTTCCTAATGTCTTTTAAGTTTAAAGAAAACTCTAATTATTATGTCAGTTTGGTACGATACTATCATAGCTGTCAAACAGTATTGTAAGTGGACAAGGTAAGTGTAGTGGTTGTCTACAATTTTGTGTAATCAAAGGTGTTAGGGTCAGGACCCTATAATGCGCTCTGTTGGACATTAGAACAGTCTACTGATAGTCAGACAAGTAAGAGATCTACCTGCACAGACTCACATCTTCATTTCTGATCATACTAGAACCTTTTTTTTCTACAACGTTGGCTACAGGAGTTTCGAATAAACCGGCATTCGCTTATAGCGAAAAAAAAACAGTGGTTACTATGTAAAATCAAACCTTACCAAAATGACAGTGTGTCAAAATGTGCGTGTTTTGTAATGAAACATTTTGAAACATGGAGTTTGATTTTCATAGTTTCTTTTAATATTATTAAGGATGGAGGTGTATTGTCATCATAAAGTATAATTCTGAAAATGGTGTCACAGAAAAAATACGCCTTTTAAGATAAGTCGGACGTTTCTTTCAATCTTTTTGAGAAAATAACGTCAATTTTTGTTGTCTCAGCCCCATATGTTCTTAAAAAATAGTGTGTTGTTTAATATTTTAGCTACAACAAAACATTTCTGTCTAGTTTGTACTGATGAGAAGCCACTATGGTGTTATGTAGGATAAACTAAAAACAACGCAAGGTGCTTACACGGAATCAGATGGCAGAAAAGCGCCGTCTAGTCCGTGGATTTAACACTGCACCCGGGAAAGCCCTTTACAATGCCGGATTATAAATTTTGCCGCAATCTGATAAAGGAAAAGACTGCTTGAAAATTTACTGATTACAGTCGGTGGTAACGCAGTTACAGGAAGTTATTCCTTCCATCATAAGACTGTTATGATGGACGATTTTGGCGCAGGGATTTTATAGACTTCCACATGTGCGAACCGTGTGTGAAAAACACGTGGCGCAGAGGGTACAACTTTCTCCACATTTTACCTTCTATTTTTTCACTTTTGGAATATCCTTACACACTAAAATGTTAGTGAAAGTGCTTTAGATGCATAACCTCTAAGCTAGCGTCAAAAAATGTAACACATATTTCATGATTTTATAAATCAGCGGCAAAACTAACTGGCAAAGATAAGCTTTACTTTTGACCAAAGTGAAACAAGTCCGTGCGTTTTCTATATCCCATTTTGTTGTCTTTTGTACAATCTTCATACTACAGTATGTTTATAAAATATCTGATTTTATATTTTGAGCTCGTGATTGAAATTAAGTCCCCTTTTCGGCATCATTGTTATATTTCTACTGGTACCTTTTTTCCAATTTTGCGGCTTTCTTATACATGTTCAGATCACTTTTTTTGGTAAAATTGAACGATATGGGTTTCATAAAATATACAAACATTGTAGTACGATTTTTTATGTGGGACTTGGCCTTTTTTATAGGTATAATATTGTCATAATAAAAAAAAGCTGCACGAGTTTTCATCTAGGTGTTATATTGAACAGTATACATGTCTTTTGCCCACCGGCAACATACAATTTTCAAAAGAATCATTTGGTCAAATTCTCGAAGAAATACCCTTATTATATTGTCTTTAGTAGTTGCCCAAGTTTATCTTGTACAATTTTATCCAAAAATTCTGAAATCTATATGTTTATATATTACAGAATCCATGTATTAAAAGTGCGTATCTAGTGCTGTAGCGTATACATTGAATCTATGTTCATATTGTAACATAGATTTAAGTTTATACGCTGTACGTTACCTCTATAACATCGTATAGATTTGTAGTATACCTAAAACCTTGTTAATATAGCATAAATGTAAACTTTTTCTTACTTTCAATGTGTAGAAATGAAAACCGAGGGTTGCATTGGCAAAGTTTAGTGTTACCGAATCCAAGCATGTGGGAAGATTGTAGTTTTTTTTATTCCAAACTATGAATTCTTAACATATAGTCATGAATTCCTCTAAAGAATTTCAAAATATTCCCAATTTATGAAATACCTTTGTTTTAATTACAAGCTTCTGGATTGTTTCGTTCGCTCTGTGAGCTTGGGTTCCAAGCTTGGCCGCCATCTTGATTCTACCAGCGATGGTCTTTTGCATTATACGTCGTCAGATTTTTAAAACACGTTATCTTTTTATCCTGCTTAGTGTACGTACTTCTATTCGTCAAATTTTCACAAATACGTGTTTCCCAATACACAGGAATAGTTATCAAGATACTACGGGCTTCAATGGTGGGTAAAAATCGAGAGAAACCGCCTTGACATCTGGTAGACCAAGATTATATTGTGGTGGCGCCATGAAGGCAGAATGGCGAACTCCCAGCGATACCCAGATATCCAGAGGCGCCAAAAACACAGCGATTTTCCCTCCAAATATATTTCTCGGTGTATCCCGCTAATTTTCCACTTAAGCCCGTGAAAAATGAGCGAGGTTGTGCGTTGAAAACCGTGCGATGTAACGCGTCGTTCGTACTCAGCGAGGGGGAGAAAACTGTGTTACACAGGGAAAATTTTAGCGTGTGGTGTTTTGATACAGACCAGGCCGACATTTTACGGCTTCTTTCATTCCGAATTTCACACCAACTGTACTTTATCTTTTTCAAGGTTTTCTGCAAAGTCAGTATGACCCTTAATGTTTACAAACCTTTATATCCGACCTTGCGTTTGACAAGTCTTCTTAGTTGACTTGTGTTGCCTAACATTGCATATAACTCAATCGTCATTCAAATATATACACATTTACAGCACTTGCTTGCTACACATTAGCGTGTTCTATACTTCTATTTTCGTTTCATTCAATGATGAATATGTTAAAAAAAAACGAAATTCCGCAAGTTTTAAAAAATTACAAGCAAACTGTGTTCCGTTTTCGTACTCATGGTTACCTATGGTTACATCTTTCCAATAGCATAATCATGATTTTTACAAAATGTAAACTAAACTGCATACTTTTATAAATGTAACAAACATACTTCTTTGTGCCTGTGCGCACAGAATGTGGTTCTCTACGTGTTTATATAATAACATCGAGAAAGAAGCTTGTTTCAATTCCGCGCACATGTTTTCTCTACAATGTGTCTGAGAGATAAAACAAAATTCTTATCCTTTCCGTGCATTGATATACATCACAGGTGAGGGTAATGTTATCTTAGCTTTTATGTGACTACACTGAAGGATCTAAATCCTATGTTAAGGAAAGCTCTGGAGAGTCTTTCTAATAACATTGCTAGCCTAGGCGTTACAACTTAACAGTAATATCTGTTCTGTGGATTTTCTCTCAATCCAGTTTCCTTGCTGTAAAAACCTGAATTTTTCCCCTAGATTCACTCACTTGTATATCAGCACAGTTCTCTACCAAGATAACAGAATGTCAGAAATGCAAACTTAAAAGAAACGTATAACGAAAGATACGTTAATATCTTTAATAAAAATATGTATGAATCTCACACAGTGTAAAGGATACGTTTAAAAACAACATTTTTCATTTTGTTTATCTATAGATGATCTATATGTGCAGATGTGACACTAGGAATTTCGGCACATGAGTGTTTGTTTCAGGCAAGATTTTAGATCAAGAAATAGTTTATTCTTTTCGAGAAAAAGTGCAGCTAGAAAAGTGCTAACATAATATATATGACGAAGGGTGTATTATACCGAAAGAAATATGATTGACAAACTTATAATCATAACCTATTAAAAGTAAAGAGCGCTACTGTATTGGACTTGTGGTGAAGTGTATTGTATTATATATTTCTTGTGACAGTTGCGTTATAGCACGAATACTTTCTAATCTGACTTCTCATTATTTTGCTACGGATTTTCCTTCCGAAATACTTAATATAGCAAAAATACAATCTGAAATAAACTAAAATAGAACAATAAATAGAAATATACATTGTCAATTTTTTCTGTGCTCCAGTGTTTTTGCCTCTTATAAATGTTGAGGTCTATATTCGGTGCTTTTGTATACTAGTCAGGAAGAAAAAAATACTATATGATTTTACTATTCATAACAGGACATATTGTTTCTAAAATCTTTATTTATCATGTATCAAAACATAAATTCCACTCAAACCGCACACAGGAAATGTTAAAAATAAAAAGTAACTTTGCTTTAAGAGTTGTTGGTAAAAACGCACGAAAACAACAATAATACATAACCAACCATAAAATAAATCATTGTGTTACGCATTGCAGAAATTGTTCTAAAAATGCTCCATATTATAAAGATTTCAAATATTCTTCATTTAAAAAGATACGAGACCGCTTGAAGAGATAGATACACAAATTACAAATACTGATATGTCCCCAAAACTTGTATCTCCAATTTTTCGTATAGTTACCACTCAATTTTCTTAGAAATAGTACATTTTGTATTTTGTATACACATATCATAGGAACTTCTGACATATCTATTACCTACGTGGATCAGAAATACTAAATTCGTGTTTGTGCTCCACTTTTTCCAATCACCAAAAGTGTAGGAAAAAAAACATTTTTCAGATCCTTTTTAATCTACAACCCACCTTCACACGTACCAATTTCCCATGCAGCAATATTGTCGTCCTTGGCTGAGTACCACGAATAATATTTGCGAAATTTTTCCCGGAAATATAAGTTAGATTGAAACGTGTGAGTTAGTAGTTTGGAATAGCGTGTATGATCTACGATTCTTGGCGAGAGACGTTATAAAGAACTCCTGTTAAAATTGCGGTGTTCGTCGTAGGTATCAATCAAACGAGTTGCCTTCCCTTTTCCTCCAAAGTTCATTCGCAAAAGTTCACGTATCCAAGTTGGAAACTATATTACCAGAGCCTACTACACACTATTACGTACAAGTTGTCACCAATGGTATACTCTACTCTACTCTACTCTAAAGCTTTAAAAAGAGTTTTGTCGAAAACATTTGTCCTAAACTACAGTAAGTTGAAATAACTTCTCTAAGAATTATCAGCAAGTTTCTATGAAACATTTATGTTGATCCTGATTTTTTCAAAATGACATGAGCCATTTTCCAGTCAGACATCTTTCCATGATTTTTTGTGGTCCTTTGGCAAAATCCACTCCCTGAAAAATAAGAAAATACAACATTTTTTCAGCTTATACATAAAATAAATCTATAGCTATTACTTTCCGAATGCGACTATGGCACACCATACATTAAGACCTTTTTGTTAGACCTGTCTTTTCCAATCTTCCTTAGAAAAATCCCTACAATTCTTCTAATTCCCAAGCAATCTTCTTCCAATTTTCCCGGCTTGTACGGGGCCCTCCTACCCTTCCACCACACTAATCCTAACATAATAACGACTTGATCCTTCTCATAATTCACTCGCAAAATCCTTCTACAACGACTTGGACGGAGAAAGAAAAAAAACAAGCCTTTCTAAATTGAAATCGCCGCAGTTGGGTCGGAAAAACGCTATGTGTTTGTAGTTATACGTACCTCTTGTTCCCTTGGCCAGTGTGTACGAAATCTACCCTGGTCTCTGACAGAAGGGAGACCTCTCTCTTTCTTTTCTTGGATCGATTTCTGCTGAAACAAGCAAGATGGCATCGGGTCAAGTACTATCACATTCGTCCTTTTGCATTATTTATCTGCGGTCTCTTAGCAAATGCCTTTATAACTGCTGTATTTGATTATGCTTTCAAAGTTCATTCGCTTGTCAACTTGCTGTCACTTTGGTGCACTAAAGCGATCATGTATGAAGTCCACCTGCAGTTTTTTTAATGGGAATGTCCTTTCCTTTTTTATTGAATTGGGAATTTCTCTAACCCAGAGTAATATACCAGCAAAGGTTCTAAACAGTAGGACAGAGGGCTCTACCTTATTGGTATTAACGGGGAGCCAATTTGCTTCTATAAATCGATGTAATATTTCAAAATTTCATATCCATTTTTACATTAACAACGCAAGAGTCGCTTATCTGAAAAAAAAGATTTTTTCACTAATAAAATAACCTACGGTATCATATCACAACTGCGTACTGAACTTTTGAACTTTGGCGATCTTTTTCGGAGAGACTGTTTATAAAGTCTGACAAGTTGGGGTTAGGAGAAGTCAAATATCTTTCCAAGCGGGCAGCATGGCTGATGGCCTCTTTGATGAAATCTCCCTGACTTTTGCACAGGGCAGGGTCGAAATCGACAACTGACGACCCAATACATTTCGCCCAAGGAAATTGACATCCGTAACAATCGCGCTCTTCGCACGTCTTCTCAGGAAATAACCACCCAAATTGACGCTCGGAATATTTTTCTTTTCAAAACGACACCGTTAAACGATTCTAAATCTATCTCTTTTTTGCTGTTTCGACTTTTTTTTTGTTCTCTTCGTACGTGAAACTGTGGCGGGTCAGTGAAAGGATAAGAAGTTGTTTGGAGTGATATATAGACAAATTTGTGCGGGTTTAGGAACTGGATCAAATAATAAAAGTGTGCGAAGCGCAACAAATACAAAAGTAATGATAGCTGGTGTCGCCCTGTACCCATTTTCATCTGTCATAGCGAGCGCGGCGTCCGTCCTACTCTCAACACAGGATTTGGCGGCCATCTAAAATTGCCCGGCATGATTTTAGCACCCTGATATTGACCATCGTAGCTCATGCCACCAGAGGCAATCTTTCTTCAGCTACTTCAGTGCTGTTTCCCTTCTCTGATCTAAGAGTTTCGAGCCTCTGCGCTCCTCCAATTGATTGCATTTAAATTCCTTACTTTCAAGTCAAGCTCTCCTGTCGCTGCGGCGGGGTGAAAAATCAATTTTTACACGTCGGGCCACCACAATTTCGACTTAATTGTTCATTTACGTCCGAGCTTCGCGCGAAAGTTCTCTCGCAGCCCATATTTCGATTTCTACTATTCCCTTCTACGCGGCATTAATTAGACTGACCTTTGTGTGAACTCTCTCCATCCTAAACACTGTCTAGGGCGAGTCATTATTTTCAATCTCGCCCCAATCCCTACGGAACGGATTGTGGCTATACCTTAACAACCTCTATCGATAAACGGAAAAAATCAGCCCAGGACACGCATAAATATCCAGCTGCCGACAAAGTAGTTGGAATGGACATCTTTTCGATTTTCTCATTATCTCTCCTTTCCTTAAACCTTTCCTCTTCGCGGGGTGAATCTATAAAACAACCCCGCATTGCCCATGCGCGCAGGTGGGTTCATAAGGTTACTTCACCTGTATACTCCTCACCCCCACCTCGAGATGAAATTAATTGTAGGAAACGAAATCGATACAAAATTTATATGTGGGTCTTCGCTCAGGGTCGACCCTAATTTGCACTTTATTATGAGTTGATGTGAGCGGAGCTCCATCTATCACAGAGACGTGTCCCGGCGATGGTTAGATCTGTCCACGAGCGCTGCGCTGAACTCCGAGAGAAAATGTCAGTGTTCAAAGGTCCTTGGCTGGTGGCGGGGGCAGGAGAAGATTGATGCCGCTTGTGGCTGGCTCCCTGACCCCGGAACAGATAAACAGCGATACCGCTCCCAGTCAGGAGCCTAGCGCTGACTACCCACTACACAAGCCAAAAACGAACCATCTCACAACAGCGTAACCCTTCTCACAACCGTCACTTCTTTGTTTTTCACAAATTTTATGTATGTACATCTCCATATTACTACTCTACGCAAATAAATACACACATTACATTTCTTCTATTGCTTTAATGTAATTTTCCCCAATATCTTCTCAAAAATTGTGATAATAACTTGTTTAAAAGCTTTGTATTGACATCCTAGGTTCGTTGGTAAAAGTCTTGCCAAGTAGTTCGTTGGGTTAGAAAAGTTGTTTTGGGTCACATGTTACAACGGCCTTCGGAAATACTATATATGACGATTGTACCCAACTAGGTGAAAGGTCAGCTAGATCACATTACGTTTTACAGTTAGTGGAACGATTGGTTCACTCGTAAAACTTCTTAATTGAATCTCTTCATCCTTGAACGCCATTTGATGACAAGTTTTGGTGCAGAACACTTGAGTAGAGGTCCTTGTCTCGTCCGAACATGGTTAACTTGCCTAAACTCGTTGTTTTTGTAACCAACTACTAACTGTCGAGGTGTTTGAATCCGTAGTCGTCTCTTCACCACTTCGTTGTGTTGTATAAGGTTTGTGTGGATTTTTCACTTTTTGTGTGAGTTTTAGCACTTAAATTTAACACATATAGTACAAGAAAAGCTGTGTGGTGCTTGCTTTTAACCTTGTTGTTGTTGTTCTTTTTCTATGGTGTTATTTGGTGCCAGGCTAGTACCTATGACTTATATACTACCGCCCCAAATTGTGTTTTTCCTAATTTTCAAAGACAACGAAAACTTCACTTACTTGTAGTATTTAACCGAGCTAAACTATAATTCCTTGATATTGTACTTATCATGTTTCGTTGTAAAACATCGTGTTTTTGTTTGTGTCTAATTTTTGGTTGAATTGAAGTGTTGTTTCGATCTAGCGAGTGTTGAAGTCAACACTCTTGTTTACGAGTGAATTTTGTTCGCTTCAATATGGTAGACAGCGCCATATTTCTTCATGAAAATGCTTCTCTATCGCTAGCTGTTTTTAAAGCTTGAATTTTCATGTCGATTCTAGTGTTACTTTCGTTGGAGTTTGTTCGGCTATACTACTAGTATGAACTTATTTCTTTGATTTGATGAAATCTTTGTTACAGACACATCCTATAAACTAAACATCATTTTGTCACCACACTACAATGTATTGGATTCAAAAATTGAAAAAGAAAAGTAAAACTCTGAACTAAACAAAGCTAACTTTTGTATCCTACAACCTCGAAGCAGTACACCCTAAAATTGCGCTGTACGTAAATTTCCACTGTACATTTTTGCACGTTCTATCAACTTTTTCTTGCCTTCAACGGTCACTCACACTATGTGTACATCTTGTTTCTTACAACACAAGTCTCTGTTTTGCAGTTGGAGTTGTATGTGTAAACTCAAAGTGTGAAAGAACTTGTCAAATTTCACAGTATTTTATACATTTCTTCTGAAACGTAAATTTCGCAGTTATTCGACTAAAGCTTTGAAAACACCCAACAAAAATGTATGCCTGACACCAAAGTACGACTAAAAAGACCCTCTGCAAAACAACAGCAACAAAACAAAAATACCTTAAACTTACTTGTCTAAAAAAATGAATGCCCTGCTATTTGTTAGTGTTACAACAAGAAGATTTGTTAAAAACCCCATACAGTTTACTAGATACTTGTCTAAAACATGTGGGTGATTCTAGTAAGAATTTCAGCTATAAAAATAGCATTTTCTTTGACATTAACTCTTTCTCAATCTTTCTCACTTAGATGTAAGACAACCTATATTGCTTGACACACTTTGTATAGTAGGTTCACATTGTAAATATAAATTCCATTTAACGGGCGAATAAAAAACAGACTAACGCACTCTTACAACATACTTACAAGTGATTGATTTTGTCCATTGACCACATTTAGCCTCACCAACACATCAAGGGCATGTCAGCAAGTTTGTGTCACTGAAACATGGCAAAAAAACGTTTTGAAATTCACCATCTTTTTACTTTTTTTTTTAGTTGGGGCAGAAAAATGTTTTAAAGAGTTGTACGTGTTATTTTGAGAAAAGTTGCATGCTCGAAAACGTGAAACCTGTTCTGTGTATGTGATAATGTTTGGTTGGTGTGACAGTTTTGCAAGAGTTATGTTCAAAGTCACTCACGACCAAGAACTAATTTGTGTGTACATTTGATAACCTTTCACCACCTCTTGTGCATATTACTATCAACAACCTGTGTATCAAAACTTGTGTCTTATAATACCAACGACAAGTAAGTTTCTATTTTTGTTGTTTTCTTGTATGCAGTTACCAAAATACCCAGTGTAATTTTTGTCACTTCAGTTGGGTGTCAAAACTACATTTTTGTGGAGTGACAGTCTTGAAAGTAAACTCGTTCTTATCAAATACTTTGTCTAGAAATGTCAATTGAAAATATTCTTTTTAAATCCAGTTTTAAAAATTGCCAGGATATCTATGTCCTTGCTATAAATGTTGTCAACAAATTTTCAGTTTTCTGTGATATAATAATAATAACCTTGATCTATGACGACAAGGTTATTTTTCTAACTTTGGTCCCCCTCGACTGCTAGTCTTAAATCATTATGTAGTTAATGAAGCTAGAGTAAGATATTTTTCAACATTAGTAGATAATGACGAAGTGCTTAATTGTTGACTTCCGTCAAGCTAATTTCTTAACATAATTACACCGTTTAGGTGATGTTGTCAGTGATATTTTTCTTTTTAATCGTGACCTTTGCTGGCGATGACTTTGACACATTTTAATCGTTCTCTTGAGAGAGTGCCGCTGTGCTACTATAGCTACCATGTTACATGTAATAACTTTTTTCCACATGCCGTGGCGTTACAATAAATTCCAAATTTCTCTTCATCAACTAGTTTTATAAAACAAAACTATTAACATTTATTTCTTAATGACAAGACAAGAATTTGGTAATCAGAGACATTTTCTCTCAGTGTGTGTGTGTAGAAACCAAACGCGATGTTTTATTTTGAAAGGTTGCGTTCTTGTGCGCTCGGCCGCCATTTTCTTTTCTGTAGAAAAAAACACACTAACTCAATCGTTATTTTGTGGCGAACACAATGCTGTATAGATTATTATATAGCCCCAAACACACGATTACAAAGCTATAGAATAAACCTTGAGTAAAAAACAGAGAAGCTCGAAGGCAAACATGTTTTATACTACTTGTAAAAATAGAAATTATACTGTAGCCAGGCGACATGTTTTGAACTAGACAACCGCCCAATCTACCTATCTTCTAGACATAACTTAGAAAATATATCAAATATTCTTAACGCAAAAGAAATAATGTATATTATGAGTCAGTAAAGCGTCAATTCAGAAACTTTTTTAACATTTTAAATGCTAAACTTGTTCATACATAAACAGATTATATATATTATTATGTTCTTGTTCTGTTTAACGCAGCCTTCATTGTTCTTCTGCTGTGTGTTGTTCGTTGTGTTAGGTTGTCTCAGTTAACGTCTGGTGTGTTTTCCTTTAATTTTCTCCCTGACAGAGAGTGTCAAAAGTCGTCTGGTCCCTGCTACCCGCTGTATAGAAAAACTGAAAGGGACCGCCTGACTCCGACTGAGTCCGAGCTTGGATCGTTTCCAAAGTCCCCTGTAAGCCCAAATTAACCCGTCTGGGCACCGGATTTTACTCGTAAACATCGCTCTACGTTCCCTGCCTGGGTTCAAAACCGTTTTATGTACTTTTACAGAGGGGATGAAACGTATAAATCTACAAGAATCCGTGTAAATTTCTCGCCATGCTTTGAGTCTTTTTAAAACCGAGTCTGTGACATGGTTTATTGTTGTATCTCTGCTAAAACCACCGAACATGAAATCCTTCTAAAAAAAACTTCACACAAGAACAAAATAATCCTCCCAGCTATATTCGCACTGGGTACTGAAAAAACATTTTTGAAAGAGACAGCGACTAGTCTGTGAGAGGAAAATGACACATAATTGTCCCAGCTATCATTTTTAATAGGCGGTCAGAGTGGTGAAAATTGCAGGTGCAATATAGCAACTAGTCCATTTCTTCTTCTCGGGAACAAAAGATTTTGCCTCAAGGTTTTACCGAATTTTCACACCTTGAAGAATTCTTGTTGGAACACCTGGCCTAAGTGTAAAGATCTCCCACGGCAAGAGTTTTGGCAGATTTATAACTTATTGCCAAGGAACGCTGTGTGTTTGGGATGGCTTTTCTAACGTCTTTTGTTTCACCCAGAACGAACTTTACTTCTAGAGCGTAGCCCCTGAGCTAATGAAAACTATACATGTATCAAGTGAACACAGATGTTGGCACCAAGTACACATTTTCTCAACTAAACTTATACTCTCTGATAAAAAAGCCCAAACGCACAACCAAAAAGTGGCCGAAAAGAATAGAAAGCAATCTTTCATTTCAGCACATATTATGGCAAAACACACAGAATATTATGATAAAAATTCACAGATATGGGCAAGAACTACAGATTTTCTCAACTAAACTCAAATTGATAACATATACCCTCACATAGATAGAAAGGCCCAAACGCACAACAACAAAGTGGCCGAAAAGAATAGAAAGCAATCTTTCATTTCAGCACGTATTATAGCAAAACACACAGAATATTATGATAAAAATTCACAGATATGGGCAAGAACTACAGATTTTCTCAACTAAACTCAAACTCATGGATACGATTTACTCTCACATAGAAAGGCCCAGACGCACAACAAAAAAGTGGACGAAAAGAACAGAAAGCAATCTTTCATTTCAGCACATATTATTGCAAAGCACGCAGAATATTCTCATAAACATTCATCTTTTAAAAACATAACAAATCATGTAGTAGTGCTTTTTTAAAACACACTATTTCAAATCTAGCAATAGTAGTATTGACAAACATGATAACCGACAAACATATGCTACATGTGATGCTCCTATTTGTTGTAAACGCCTAGTATACATTACAATTCTACCTCTTTGTCAATAGAAATCAGATATGTGTACTTCCGTAAGGTGTAAGGTTCAATATTGTGTCAATATTAACTATATGTAAAAGTTAAAAGCCACCGCAGTTACAAAAACAATGGTATTCTATAGAAACAAACAAAAAAACATTAGGTAATTTTTTAAAAGTTTTATTCAAAACAATGTAGCTTGCTACGAGTATACACGACATAAAGATACAAATACAAAACCTTTGACTATAGAATCTACAATGTATTGTCAGCTATTCTATGAAGCACATTAATACATGTAGCGATGCTGATGTACACATAACACAAAACACGTTTACACATACCACAATTTAAGTGATTTTACGTCCACCTAAAATTTTTCGAGCCTTTTTTTAAACAACTAGAATGTTGAAAACAACAGTACAATTCAAAACGCACAATAAAAAAGTCAAAAGGCTAAAACAACTGTTAGACGCACGGCCGTTCAACTATATACAGTATAATATTATATATTTATGTCAAGAAGGTCAAATGACAACCTATTATAGTGTAGAAACGTATTGTGAACGTGTAATATCAATATAGTGCAAGTTACAAATTACACATTTTTATATAAAACATATTCTATCTGGAAACTTAGGTGCGTATACTTAGTATATGGACACAAAAACACGATAGAATATACCATTTCTATTCCCACATATATTAAATAAATAATGATGAGGATGATTTCAACATAACTGCCTTAGTAAGTGTAAATCGATATACAAAATGCAGTTATGTTTTTACAGCGTATATTTCTTTATCTGTCTATCTTTCATACCAACACAGTAGGGGCATGTAGCGAGATAGGGCAGATAATACTAAATTCTGACTATGTTGACACAACAAATCTTGCAATCAATTACTGAAATACCACTGTCTGAAGTAAACAAGTTAAATATTGTCTCTAGACGATAAAAATCATTGAGGTTCGTTCCTGGCCAAACGTGTTCATAAAAGCATAATGTTTTATTGAAATTTATAGATACAAGTTACTGTTTTTTATTCATGTTAGTGCCTTGCACATGGCGAATATAAACTAACACATCATACTGTGCCTGCGTAGTACGCTACATACCATGCTTTCTACTGCAGTTTTGCTGAATTCCATTTAAATTACTCAATTGCAACTCTGCAAAATATGACAACATTCATGGACAGTTCCAATTGTCTGAAAAATTATAATTGAAGGATATATTTCGCCCCATGGCGTGAGATAAATTCTCAACATCCTCATATAGGAACAGAAATTTTCTGATATCGTTATAACATTATCTGACATTGGATACCAACCCGTATTTTTTGTACAATGTATATGTACGAGATCTGTGTGTGTATATATATGGAGCCATGAGAAAGAGTAAAATCGCAAGTATGATGAGGGTTATTTTATGAATAGTTGTCCCGAAATTGTTGCATGACGCGGAAATATTGAACGATTGTTCAATGATTTTTCGAAAGGTGAAAAAAAGGTCACGCAATCCTACTTCGTGATCGTGCTCACGCTCCTAGACAAAGTGTGAATTCTCCTAAACAAAATCTAGTCAGTTGACTTCTCTCTAGGTGCGTAATGCGATCGGCTTTCTGACGTGAGAGTTGAAATTTCAAAGGATGTAATTGACACAACCCGTGCCTGCGTGCGTTTTCCTCTATTCACCCGTCTGTCGTTTTGAAATGCCAGCCTGTGTCAGTCGGGGGCTCTCGCACGGCGGGCTTTTGCTGGCGCCAAATCGAACGGAAAAATAGCGAGAATAACAGTTTTGTGATGATGAATGTCAGGAGAAATTCTGTCACTCAATTGTGCGGCCTGTCACTGTCTAAAAGGGCACGACAGTGTCTGTCTTGTACTCTGAGGCTTGCACGAGAGGAACGCGTCAGTTTTTCTGAGCGCGGCTCTAAAAACGGGGTATAGCTTTCATTCTGTAGACTTCTCTCACAAGCTAAAATAACATGGCAAAACTTCATCATACCATCGAATTTTACCACGGAAAACGCTCTATAAATGATCTACCGTGTCCTGAAAACTAGTTAGAACAGATGCTATGTTTACATGATTTTTAATATTTCTCATATCGTTAAAATTGCGGGCCCGTGACCCAAAGGGTAGCTCCCAGGCGCCTCTGGGTGAATGGTGTCAGTTTCAGAGTTCTAACTTGTCAGTTACCTTAACGGAATCCTTTCCTTATGCGGCACGCACAGGCTTGTTTCACAAACAAACCCGAGAACCTGTAAAAGTCTTGGCTATCTTTGTCTGTAACGTTTGTTCCAACCGGATGTGTTGTCTTATTCTCACAGACCCAAAACACTCCTGAAAACAAACCCTTACAAATATTCCATCCCCACTCTCCCTCTCTCCCACTGACTGTTGAAAAGAGGCCAGCTTCTTTTAACATTTCAAAGAGCACGATAAAGCTAAGGGTGGTTGCGAGTGTAGTTTTAACGAGCTCATTTATTGCATCGCAAACTAAATGTAGGTCAGAACCATTAATTTTCTAGAAATACGGTTGTCATGTGAGACAGGAATGGCGCTGCCAATGTTTTTCCCAGCGGACCCTGAAACCTCGCCCCTGCCTTATCTCAAAAATCCGCCCGGCATTCGCCGCTGACCACGTAGCCATGTCCAATTTTCCGCGGAGAAAAATTAGGGGTGAACC
The DNA here is from genome assembly GCF_001625305.1 of Branchiostoma belcheri. Lineage (NCBI taxonomy): Eukaryota > Metazoa > Chordata > Leptocardii > Amphioxiformes > Branchiostomatidae > Branchiostoma > Branchiostoma belcheri. Next base: position 991,263 of record NW_017803965.1, on the reverse strand, counting down.
TTGTTAAAAATCATGGTCATTTATGGCGCGAAGCGAAGGTAGATAGCTATCGTACCGACGCGCGTGTTCACCGGGAAAGACATCATAGTTTATAGGGGTGCCTGCGGCGACTCACTCCTACAATATCAGCCAGTGTTACAGAAAGGTTAGTTTCCTCAGAATATGCGCATCGTTTTCACACACGCCGTACTATATAGGGTTCAGTCAGAACGTTGTAGCTTTGATGTAAACAGAGAGATAATAAACAAGCAGAGTGCGCGGCAGCCTGTAGGGGGCGCTACGCGGTAGTACGGACCGCCAGATGCCGTGCCGTGACCTCCCCGCGACTCCAGCACCGCGACGTCCAAAACTCTCCCGCACACCATTTTTCCTTCCCGCTCGTTTACGAACTCCATTCATTACCTCCACGGCGCCCTTACCTTCCGCATAAACACAACACGACATACGGTGTACACGCGTTCTTTTTTACCGTGTAGAAAAAAAACACGTTCTTACTACGAAAACATACGTGTTCTCGACTTATTTTACTCCTACTACACACAGTCTTGTTTCTTGCGGTGTGAGAGAGGTTTTCGCTGCAGTGTGGGACCTGTCTCGGTGTTGGAGAAAGAACAGAAAGAAGTCTGACACCTGTGAAATTGATTTCTACATGAAATTGAATATCGTAGCTTTAATTTTCGCTGGGGTGAAAGGGACAGGGTCAATGGTGTGTGTTGTGTGTGTGTCGATAGCTGACGCGTCGTGGAGCGTGAGGGAAAACGGCCGTGTTTTGGTAAGTCGGCCGTGGCGGGGTGCTGGGAGGGGTGAGGACGAGGGCAGGCGGCGGACGGGCGCGCGCAGGCCGTGTTGTTTACCTGGACATGACCCATCGTAAAATATTTCATCTTCATGAGAATGAGGGAGGGTAGTGAGGCGTGAATATTACTCTGTGGCTATTGTCGGGGGATGTTTTATGGGCATTGCACGGACTGCCATTGGTGGACGCCGGTCATCTGATCGCGTCATTTCTCTTGTCATTTACAGATAAGTGGTTGGAGGCATATCAGATTCACTCCCAAATCGTCAACAAATCGAGCTCGGACGTAAGCACGTCTAACTACACTACTACTACTACCACTACTACTACTACCACTACTACACCATCGTCGGACCACGCCGCCGCCATATCCAATGAGCTCGTATTTTGTGAACTCCTTTGCCGGTAACTTACAAAACGGGGGCGACTCGTACCCGGCAGGTCAGGGCTACCCTGTCCGGTACGACCCCATGCGGCAGTATCCGACCCCGTACGGCCCGCCCGAGAGGTTCCCTGTGTACTCGACCGGGGACGGGACCCTGTACGGGGCGCAGCAAGGTGCCTATACGGACCCCATCAAGCACGAGGCCGCCCTAGCCAGCCACCATCTACCTCAATACAGCAGCTGTAAGCTCCAGGCGAATAGCCCGTCGCCGCTGTCCTCGGCACAGGGCAGTCCTGGGTCTACAGTCGGCGCCCAGCTGCCCCAGCCCACACCGCCAGTCTTTCCATGGATGCGGAAGGGCAGTTCTCAATCTGGTAAGTACCCTCTCTCTCTATCCTCCCTCGGACAATGGCCTCTGGTCCCGTAGGCTATACTCTAATGACCTGCCCCTTCTGTGAACCACGAAAAAACAAAACGACCCGCTTGCAGAAAAAAAAACTACTACCACCACGGCAGGACCTAGTGAGGTTACGGCGAGGTCGGGTCACAATGTCAAATGTTTTTATCGACGTCGTAGTGTGCTCGCTGTTAGTTCTAACAATGCAGGCTACCGTTTTGTGGCACTAAACGGACCATAATGGCCCCTACACGAGCAAGCCCAACTTCTGACAGATTTATAATACTCGGCATGAAATGTGAACTCTAGGGTTGAGTATAACAGGATGTAATTCGGTGGCTGAGCGTTCAATTTTTAGGGTCAGGACAACAATAGATAGTGTAGTCCACATGGTACCATGCGTGTGTCAGTAGTGGGTTTTTTAAAGAATTATCTCGCAGAAAATCTACGTTCAGTGTACAATTCTGATCAGATGAATGAATGAGGTTTTAATGTGTATATTTTTTCCTGTATTTTTATAAACAGCGATGGGGGAAGAGAAGAAGAGGGGACGACAGACGTATACCCGCTACCAGACCCTGGAGTTGGAGAAGGAATTCCACTTTAACAAGTACCTGACACGAAAGCGACGCATCGAGATCGCGCATTTGCTGGGCTTGACGGAGCGACAGATCAAGATCTGGTTCCAGAACCGCCGGATGAAATGGAAGAAGGAAAACAAGATCCCTTCCCTCAACGCAACTACCATCAACCAACTAACCAACATGAACAGCCACAACAATGGAGTAAACTCGGACTCTGACAAAGAGAGGGACATAAAATAGTACAAAGCCGCTTGCGTGTTCTCTCTCACTCGACCAATGACAACAGAATTTTCCGCACAAGTGCAAAGTGCAAAAAATGTATACCTCACCTTCATCAAAGAAATATTAGGGCTGTTTTAAGAGAATTTTTGTCAAACGTACCGTCCGAAAATATGCAACTTGTCCGAATAATATGTTTTATGTGTGTATAATTTGCACTGAGATTTTGCACTGTGACCAAAAACTAATATTAATTTCTCTATACAATTTTTAATACTATTTATTAGCGATCAGGATGTTTTCTTTATTATACGGGTATTAATATATATGTATTATGGTATTGTTTGAAAACTTAACACTGATTATCTTTGTTTTTATCGGCAGGGAGTTTGTATGTTAATGATGTAATATTAATTTTACGTTTAATGACATGTCACCAATATGAGGATACATGTGAGAATGAATTATATTTATGATCCGAATGAAAAATCTCACATTTACAATCACGTTACTACAATAATGATATAAGTGGAATAACTAGGCAAAGAAATTTGTACTGTGTTAGGAACGTATTTTGAGTAGTTGACCAAAAATTTTTTGTACTGAATTTATAGATAGCAGCATTTAGCTCGACTATTTAAGCAGATTACAAATTATGGAGGCTTAAAAAGTACAAGTTATGCCAAAATGTGAACGTTTGTATGTATATATCTATTATAAATCATGTACTTCTCAACTATCCAAAGAGCTTGGAGGTGTAAAAACCTCACTGTTCGCCAAATCTGGACACTCAGGAATATGTATTGTACTCGTTTTTGACCTATTATGTCTAGAACAACTTGAATGTGCGTCTCTTATAGAGAACTTTGACTATAGAGACAGAGAAAGGAGTCGTGAATTGGTCGGTAATTGATTGTAGCGTTGTTGACAGAATGTTTTGTGGGAGCGGTATTAAAAGTTGACAAAGGTAACCGCAAACGAAGCTGACTCTAGTGTTCTATATCTTGTCTTTTCATTGCACCTGTTACCAGTAGAGTCATCTAGTTCTGAGTGTAGTTTTTTTTATCTCTCTAGGAATTGTTCTAACATACCACTACTTGTTCAACAACCAGGATAAAATCTTGCTCCAGGAAAGACGGAATAGAGGGGCTGGGAGTGATAATTTGCTCGTGCTGTGAGATTTCGCCTTTAGGAAGAATTCTTCCCGTTTCTCTCTGCCCCTAAGACATTTTCACCCCCTATATGTGGTGTCCAGACGTTTTTTTTTCCTCTCCAGTAATGCGTATTGTAGGGTCAAGACAAAGACATAGACTTCTCAGCCCAAGATTTCACCATCTAAGGAGACTGGAAGCCAGTGGAAAAGTTTTGTAGCGGCTACAGTTATAACAAACCAGGTAGTGTGTGATTTCTCATGTTCACCCTCGATAGGGATTGGTGGTCACGTGGGGGAGGGGGGTGGACCTAAATTGTGCTGAAAGAACCGCAAAGCAGCAAATTACTACGTGATGTAAGGTCATAAGGTCAGATGGTGTTAGATCCAGCTCTTATCCTCTGCACGTGCGTTTCCAATAATGTTTCTGAGTCGTTTACGCGAGCGGGATTAGGTCCGGATTCACACTAGTTAGAATCCAGGAGAATCTGCCAGCCGTGATACCATAAAATTAGATAATCAGACCTTAATGATCATCCCTGGCTAGGCCGGTTTCTCATATGTTCTGGTTTTCAGAATCAGACTGGCTAGCTTGGTACCTGCACACATAAACACATACACGTTGTATATTTTTGTTTTGCCGCAATACGTTTCTCTTACTGCTTAAGGCCTGATAATGAGTTGGCTTGAGGAAATTTGCTATCATCTTCCTGCTTTGCCTTTTTTCTTTTTTTTTTGCCTCTAGGATCACAATATTTAGCACGGTTTAAGCCTAACCGGTGGATGGTAAGTCCAGTGCAAGTGCTTTTTTGGCATGATACGTTTTAGTGGTCTATATAAACCCTGTGGATCCGATCTTGTGTCGCTATAAAAACCGCAAGGTGGGATTGACAGGTTCATATAGAACACGATAAGCATCCCGCACGCTCGCCTGTTTCATCCACCCTCTACATTTCCACTGTCCATTTCACCGCCAAATATGGGCACCGAAAAGCCCTGAAAATGACTGCTTGGGGAGAGGAGAAGCCGTTAGGGGGTCAGGGTATGGGAAACCTCGCTAGGCGATTCACCATTTCGTTGTGTTGTTTCCTGGAGCCGAATCTGGACCTTCCCTGGAATACAAAAATACGTGAGAACACATGTGAACCCCGACAGGGTTGTGGGGAAAAAAACAACTTTTTTTCTGCAGGTGAAAAATACTCTCACCTGGATGACCCTGTGTTCACCTACCTAGGCACTTAACGGTACAGAAAGTCCCCTGGCACAACCCCCATCTACACTACATCTCAGTAAATGAAGTTGATCTCGTAAGGTCACTCTAGATTTTATGACCTTTCGCGATGGTAAGTTATAAATCACCCTACTAGCTTTTTTTTTCACCGGTCACAAGACTTGTGTGTAGCCAAACTTTCTGCAGAACTTTACCACTTTTTTTCGCGTCAAGTGTCCAAAGCGAGGGCTATCTATCGACGTTTTTAGCAGGAAGCGAGGAGTGAAGTATGGGTGCGCTTTTACCTACCACATACCATGGTGGCCTGCGGTCAAGTGGCGACAAGACGAACACACCGGCGGAGCAGTGGTAAGCCTTTCTCGTCTATTCTACACACAACTGAGAAAAGCTACAATCCTCTTCCTCCACATAAGGCCGGATTGTAGCCGACACTCCGGCTTAGGGCGTGAGTGAAAGGATATAGAAAGTACGGGAGCTGGGGATAAAATTCTTGTAGAAAACAGACTTAGAGGGTCTGCCGCCATTGATTCTAAAAGAACGAGGCTGTGATTGGTTGCTGGGGCGGGTCAGTACGCATGCACCTCGCTCATGTAAGTCCTAACCCGCTAAAAAGTCTGGATAAAGGATGCACAGGCCAATCTCATTCTCTTACACATTCTCATGCAGACTCCGTGCACCGGTACCGTCTCCCCTCGGCCTCTCCAGCCTTCTCAGCCCCGACTAGGTCGGGAGAGCGGCGGCAGCGTAGGTAGGTATGCGGCGGTACAGCGCGTGAGCTCCCGAGCACTTGAACTGCCCGCGCGCCGGTTTTTATTACCCGCCCGTAAATTGAAGCACCGTTTTACGGCCGGGAGCCGTCGGCAGTTTGGACTTGAGTTATCATGTCGTGTGGCCGGCGGTGAAGGTATTTATGCAGTAAAGTTAGGTTAGATACACGTCTAGCAATTATACGTCGTGTTGCAGGGGAGTTCTAGTGTGGGAAGTGTCTATTACGATATGTGCCAAGAATGGCTAATGGCGGCAGGTCAACATGTGTGCGCCAGCATACATCAGTCAGAGACGAGTCCGTACCCACACAGTGTCTCATGGTAATAGCTTCTCATACTCTCCCTTGTGTTGCTTACTGCCATCCGAAACCCATTGGAAACTCATCATAACCCGAGCTCCCCCGGGAAAAATCCCAGCCCTCCCCGCCACCCAACCAAAAAACCAGGCCGAAATGATAGGTTATTGAGCATAATGAGTTTCAGTTCGATCTCTGATACAGGGGAGATATATGCTCATTGGTCAGGCCGGTCACGAAGATCGTCAACAAATTCATTCCATTTTCTCGGCCGATAGGCCTGGCCCTCATAGCTGACGCGATAGGACCTTCCCCCAACCACTGCGCCTAGCCACTCCGTACGGCACACACATCTTGAGAACATCAAGACTCCTTCTCCTTTACTTCTCTTCCTCTCTCTCTGCTCCTCAGGTCTACTTCTTCACCTCCCTCCAACGTCTTGAGAGACGGAATCTGGTCCAACTCCTTCATCTGGCTTCTTCATCTTCACCAAATCTTCAAGAAAGCAGGTTCCTGAGATTTGGGTACGGTTTGTCTTCTTATCCTATCCTCTTTTTTTCCCCTTCTCCACTTTCTTTTTTTTCGTCTTTCTTGTCCCTGACGATGAAATATTTGCGTACATGTTTGTAGTCGTGTTGATTTCATGGTAGGCATGATCTTTTCTCCTTTTGGAAATTTACGCGGGAAACGATATCGACATGAATCTGTAGGTGAAAGGAGGAGTTAAACGGCGTCGTAAATTCACTTTTTATTACACCTGGCGTACATTTGTCTCATTAATAGGTAACCTGGGCACACGAATCGATGAATTCGCCACTTCATAAAAAAATCTCAGCTTCAAGAATTCTCTCTCGGTCACCGGGTATGTGTTTTTGGGTAGGTCTTAAAAACGCTAAACGGTTCATATTTAGTTCAGCGTCGCCCCCCAAGAAGAATTGATGACAAGCCTTATTGGAGTGATGCATTGAACAATTTTATCTCCCGTCTAATACCTCTGCAATCAGTTTAACTCCAAATTGGGAATTTGTGGCTGTTAATTCGCAAGAGAAGAATTTAACTTATTGGGAAATGAATTTGTAGCGCTGTGAACAGGATCATGCATAGAAGAGTGTTGGCGCCGGGGAGAATTTTCTACCTTATGTAGCATTGAGTTTCTTATTATATCTGTCAAGCTAACACCTGCGAACCGACGAAACGTCTACCTATTCCGTCCCAAGGCTTTTCTCACTGTATTTTGGCCGCTACTCCACGCTACCTCGTGAGGCTAGCCCGACCACGTTGTGAAAACGTGTAGTAAGGATAGTAAAACGCAGAAATACGAGCAGCGTTTATGGAGCCATTTTGAGTTTATTGTCACTAAAATTATAGTGTCTGCCCTCCGTCTAATATCGCCTCTCTGGTGCATCGTAAAATCCGTCTGAGTGAGCACGAGATAGTACGTACGCGCTTGTCGTAACTGATTCGCTCCCGTGCGGGCACGTAGTCAGGCCCTGGCCTCTCGCGATCGTTTCTGAAGCCCCAACGACACAAAGACTGGCAAATATAAAACGGCTGGTGCACTGGCGAACTCGATCACAACGATAAGACAGGGAGTTCTTGATAAGGTGCGATATGGTACGCTGTTTTGAAAAACGTGCTACGAGCCTTCACTATACTGAATCGAAGTGTGGGAAGGTTTCGTCAGGAAAGTTTAGTGAAGCGTTACAGGTCCCTCACGTCGAGATTGGGCTCGGGACAGGCTCTCATATGGTAGGGGGGAGAGTCCACAGACCACGAGCATGTGGTTTTGTTGTGAAAGATCGTGATAAATGGTGGCTGGTGACTGGGGCCACTTTCGACACAATACGTCCACTGGTAGTGCAGCTAAAGATTGCTGTCCTCGCCCCAGCTAGCGTTCTCGACACGTCACTCTACATTACATTGTCAAGTTCCTACTTCGACTCCCTTACCAAAAACTATCCTTTATCCTACGCTTTGGGAAGAAAAATCACATCGTAGAACAGTGATGGCTTCCGACATTCCTGTCACTAAACTTGCCCCAGGCTTTCGCTTCCAAACAGATCTCTGTTCGCTTGTATCCAACTAGACTGGTGGGAAAATGAACTTTTTTATCGTAGCTACCTCTGGAAGCAATAGAACGAAGGCAGATTTTGGTACAGGGTGTTTCATAACCAGTTAAAAAGACCGTGTCATTGTGATGTTTTAGAGCGGCGGTTTTGCTTCTGTGCTAGAGGACGGGGTAACGTGATAGCCAAAACACCAGGGCGCGGCATTTCCAGACAAACTGAGACAAAAACAGAGAGAGAAGGCGAAACGCACTGGAGTAGCGTTGGTTGTAGAGTTAGGCTGAATCGTAGTTTTACTGGTAGAGCGGCGTTTGGCTCAGATATCGATTCTGACACATCTCTCTGAGCCCGCTACCTGTAACATAGAGAGGGAGTGGTAAGGTGTTGTTTTCTGGGGGCTACAGGTGAAAGGTAGGCAGCATAACGCAGGTTGGGGCTCGAGGAAAGCCAGCCTAAACCCTTTTGTTTATTCACGTGCTGATTGTTTACCTGTGTTGTTGATTACCCTAGCTGGTCGTACGCACGAAAGTTAGTACCTGCAAGGTGTAACAAGAGCATGTGAAGCCATGTGGCGTACCGGAGTCGTAAAAAAAGACACGAGTTTACAATCATGTCTCCTGCACGCTCTTACAAGAGGGGTTACTCCCAAATTGGTTGTAAAATATAAAATACGCGCCCCGGAATCATAGCATCGGTGTTTTAATGAAGGTTCAGGCGTTCGCACTTTGTTACCAAACCGCAGAATTGCGTGGAGGGTTGTGAAGAGGCACTACGACAAGTATGATTGTGGCGGACAGGTCGCTAATTGCTTTCAAACGGTGCCGTATTTTTTATGACCGGTTTACGATGTCGTGAAATACCGCAGGCTGAGTTATGGACGCGGAAGGGGAGGCGTGCCAACCCTGACTGTACCCGAACTGCAACCGTGGACTTTCCAACAACAAACTCCGTGCCACGGCCGACCTCTCCTCTAGCACAGTAGCACCGCAGATCTATCATAGCCTGAGAAGGAAAGTCGAGTTAGGAAGGATGCATGGCAGTTTTACCTCCGTTGATTGACTTGACCGTACATTGTCGAAGAGACAGTTCCAACATGTGATTATTCTATTTAAAATGAATTTATCATCCACCGTTCCTTACTGTTTTGTCCCTGTGGGTCAGAAAAAAGCCGTACGATTGGCTGCTTTTCTCACGTGATGTCCCATTTCTTCCTTATTTGGCAGGTGTCCCGTGAAGGTGGGTGTGTGCAAGGCAAGAGCGAGACATTTGTCCAATTCATCAAACCCACTCGCAGGAAAGCGACACACGGCAAAGGCCACAAATCAACCAAAACAAATGAGCTCGTATTTTGTAAACTCGTATCCCGCACGTTATCAAAATGGCCAAGACTTCCAGGTTGGGAGCTTTTCCTCGGCTCGAAGTTCTGGGTCGGCCGGGCCGTACGGCGGGGGCTCGGCGGGGATGGAGCCGGCGGCGGCGGCGTACGACTACAGCTACAGTCGGCAGCAGCAGCAGCAGCAGGCACCACAGCAGCAGGCACAGCCGCAACAGTCCCAGCCACACCACCAGACCCAGTCCGACTGTACCCTGACACGAGGCGACACTCCGCACCAACAGCAGTCGGCATGTGCACAGTCCAGTCTAGCAGGGGGGCAGACCCAGCGCCTCACACACCTGCCCATGAGCACCCCTGCCATGAGCCCGGCTACCTGCACTTCGACCCCGAGTAGTACAGGCATGGCGGCCCATCCTGCCTCCCAGAACACGCCGAGTCCTCCCGACGTCGATCTAGAGAGCGTCGGCAGTCCTAACGCCACGGCCACGGCCACGGGCTCCGTCCAAGCCAACAACAACAATACCGCCAACAACACAGCGTCCACATCCCCCAGTAACATCCCCATGTATCCGTGGATGAGGAAAATCCACCTGAATCACTGTGAGTATGAGTCCTTTACTTCCGCGTTTCCCCCTACCACTAGCTACCACGGCACACAGACGGTCCTCACTCTCCCAGCCTCACACACTCGTGTGCGAGCAGTCTGAACTTGATAGCGTAGTTATGTCACTGTAACTTGGTTTTACGACCCTTTATTGAGCTATTAATAGAGTTATCTGCGCGAAAATGGGCCGTAGCGAGCTGTAGTTGGTCTTCGCTCTGTGATATATCCGCTTTTACGACGCCTTCCATTGGCCAATTGTTGTACAGCCTCGCCGTACTTAACCCTCGTTTGTTGGTTTGAGTGCCCCAAAAGAGCTATCTCCGACCGGCTTTATTTATCGGCCCGCTACCTTGGGGTGACGAACAGTGCAAATAATTCAAGAGTCAATGTTCCTTTCTATCCCCGGACAGGCACGCGATTTTTATCGGTAATTAAAAAGCTCGACACTCCATGACAGGCTATTTAGTGTCTCCCCACAGGCCCTCAAGGGTCTCCTTTCCAAACAGGGTCCACTGCCCTGGTCAAGCCATTCAAGCCTATACCAGTAATGTACGTCCCATACCTTCCACCACACAAACCCTAGCTCCACAACAAGAACGATCACAACTCTAACACCTTCAGACGCTGTATCTTGAGTTCTTGGTAGATCCAAGGCCGGGGGCTGCCAGACGACCAAATCTTAAACTGTCACCGTTAATTTTAATCCCTTTATTCACAGCATTTGTAACGCAGATCGTGTTCAACGAGGTGTGATAGTGGTAGGAGTATATCATTCTCTACACACACACACGTGTGTACCAAGTCCTGTCTCTTATATCACTGATATCTTTCCACTTGGCCTGTATGTCAACCTTCTTTTGAGGAGGAAAAAAATTGTCGTTCTTGCCCTTGTGTCAAAAGGTGGCCCGGTTTGACACCCCCCAGTTGATTAAAGGCATGAACAAGCCTCTAGAGTTCACAATCCTCGTAGTTTATTCCACTGAGTCAATGTCAGCGTGCGAAATGCACTCCCTAAAGTCTTCTCTCAATGTCTAGACTTGCCCAAAATGTGGTGTTGTGCATTCTTTGTCGACCTTCTTTCAGAGAACACAGACAAAACATGTCAGAGGAACCCTAACCGTACAAACTTGGAATGCTGTGTGAAACCAGACGAAAAACTTCAGACATAAACCCGTTAGGCTGGATCAAACACTCAAACACTCTTTTCTATTCCACATTTCCTCTGTGAAACCCAAGTAAGGTTCGAGATACGTGTACTACACAGTATCCAAGATAGGTGGACATTCTCTCCCCCTTTCTAAATACCCCTGAGCCCTCCTTTATATACCAAATTTTATATCCACTGATAAAATGTGAAATCAACTAAACTAAGAGTCAACAAGAAGACACCAAACTACATAAGACATTTCTTTAATATTTCGTGTATCCATAGCTATAGGATACATGATAGGACATCTGTAGGGCATCTTTTACGTGATATACTGTAACTCAAACCCTGGCTATTACAACTTTAGAATACAGCACTAGACCAGAACTGTGCCATCTTTGAGGGTGGCTTGTTGCTGCATATTTTCGTGTGTACAATAAGATAATATACTATCATATGTACCAAGAATCAGCCCTAAGCCACAGTTCCAGTCTTCTATTCCCGTTCTTACGTCCGCATATTAAAGATTATAAATGAATTTTCATATTGAGACCCAGCATGGGGTCTTAATGATTAGACATAGCTGTAGACCTATATTTTGACCCAACCCTTAGATTACTAAACCTTGAAATTATATCCCAGCCTTACTCTGAATTCTCATAATATTGAGAGCTAGCATCACTTCGTCATAGTGATCAGACACACATATGTATCAGAGAACCACGACGACCCTTAAATTACTACACCTGAGTTCAAGAGGCTGTATTAGTGATTGTATGTGAGAAGGTTTGAGAGCAAAACAAGGACACTACGTAGGGATGTAGAAAGAATAGAAATCTACAAAATACTGAGAATAATACAAGACATTTATTGTACGTTAGGCTATGTTCTTACAAGCCAAGTACAGGTGTATTGGCGAAGTAAAATTATAGTGATATTTTACTACAACTATACAGATTGAAGTGAACTACTAAGAACAGTTTTAACTCCTTCTCGCTTCTTAAGGCAGTTGTAGATGTATGAATATAGGGAGATAATAATACATAATGGTTGCTTGATTATTGCCTTTTTCTGTTGTTGTTGAACTTATACAGCCGCTGGTACGGGAGACAACAAGCGCACGCGCACAGCGTATACCCGCTACCAGACCCTGGAGTTGGAGAAGGAATTTCACTTCAACCGATATCTGACGCGGCGACGACGCATCGAGATCGCGCATGCGCTGTGCTTGACGGAGCGGCAGATCAAGATCTGGTTCCAGAACCGCCGGATGAAGTGGAAGAAAGAAAATAAACTGAAGAGTCTCTCTCAGTGTCAGCAAACTCAGGGACTGAACCCAGAACACTGAGCACTAGAACAAAAAAAGGACTAAGGTGGCGATCAGGAGGAGCAATATCGTACATCCACAGGAGTTGTTTATGTTTGTGATCCGTCTTATATCAATGTCCAGTCATTTCCTGTATTGTATATGTCCAAATGTGACCAAACGTAAACACAAAACGTGGAGAACCCGATTCTGACTATTTAAAGACTGTGTAGATATTGTAGTATATTGTGTTTTGTGTTGTTTCTGGCTGCAAAAAGAGACTATATACCTCGAGATATTTGTTTTGGCAGGGAAGAGACCCGTATACTTGTACAGTGTTTGCGTCTGGAAGAAAAAAAGTCACATACTGTTTAAAGGAGACAAAATGTGTATAGATGTTTTACGGAGAATGTGTTCCATTCTAGTAGGTGGTAAATGATAATTTCTCTCAAAAATACAAAAAAGACGACGTAGGTGGTTCACACGCGTAAATGGGACGTAAAGATTCGGTAGCTGTGCCATTTGGAGTCCGTATAGAAGACGTTATAAGTAGACGTAGTGTCTAAAGTTCTACACCTCTTGTAGGCTGGGGTCCGTTACAGGGTTAGCATCGATTCCGCTTGACAATCTGTGTCGCTTTGTACCTGTATTTGTCACGTAAAATTTAGCCGTGAGCGTGGGTTTAAAAAATGAGTGTGACGCCTTCCTTTTTTCCTGTATATTTATTATTTTTTGTACTTCAGTCCGAAGAAAAGAAAGGATTAAATGATAATATAGCCGAGAAATATTGAAATGATTCGTGCCAAGCTAAATGTGATTCCTGAAAAAAAAATCGATGCACCTCATCGTGGCTTGTAAAATTGACGGCAATAAAGAGTATTATTCTGTGAGCAAAAAAAGAAAGAAACCGAGAAATTTCTGCTTCTGCTTTCTCCTAGCTCGAGGTTTTAGCTTACTTAGAGCGGCGTGAGGTAGAATTGATGGTTGTTCCCGCCTGAGTTGATGTCCCTGATGTAAACGCACTAGCCCAGAACTGGAGACGAGCGGGGTCGTCCGTCACTCCCGTTTTCCAATACGCAAGGTCACGTCACCAGGCGGGTTCATCTAGAGTTCAGTACCACGTGACCAAACCAAGATGGCGGCTCAGGGCAACACTGGAGTGATGAATGACGGGACGGCTCGCCCCGGGAAAAACTCTCCATGTATAACACGCTAAAACTGTTGCTTCTTCTTCTTATACAGTTACATAACAGAAAATCAGTAGAATATCTTATGTGAGGAGGAATTTCAAGGAACAAAAATACGTATCATTTGCTGTATCCGTACCAAAAAGACCGTCGGATACAACTCAACCGAGGGGATACAACTTGGGTGTTGCCGTAACATTGTTATGACTAGATTGTGGGACTCTATAGCGATATAGTCCACAGTGATTTCAGGTTTTAAGTATTAAAATCTCACTAATGATGAAATGTAATAAACACAGCTTTTATGGCTCGATTATTATACTCTTTTGGCCATATTAGAAGCCCGCAGCCCTGTATCCAAGAAATACTTCTTGCCATCCAAGATATGTTTAAGCAAAATCGTAAGAAAACGACCACTTCTTCTAAAACTCTTGTCACCCACATATGAACTTAAACTTGTTTCATAACCATTTTCCTTATCTCATAGTTTCCACGTTTAAACTATTATGTGAGAATATTTCAGTGATAACATACGTTATCTGCACAACAATGCCAAGAGACATCGATATTTCCACCATCACCCGAAGCAAAAGTCAGTGAAACGCACGCATCTTCCATAAAATCTAACACATGCCTGGAGGGAAGGATTTCTTATTACCACTCTATCTACACGCACGAATTATTGTACCCAGATATGAGTCCGAGTTTGTTTTTTTTTCTATATGGCTAGAGAGGTCTCTTTCGGGTTTTGCAAAAGAAGAAAGTCTTTTCAACAGTCCGTCCCTTCAAACTTTTTAATCAAGTCTGAAGTAAAAGGAATTTACTTCATATTTAAATCCATATAACTTTTTGTCAATAATTATTGCAAAATTTGAGAATAATACACAGCTACCCATCGGACAAGAAAAAAAAGATGATACACACAATATATAGAGAGAGCGAGTTTCTGAAAGAGAATTTTCTTAGATATTTTCTTGTTCAAGTTTTAAGTTGTCTGGTAAACATTACCAATGGGCATCAGGGTCAAGGGTCAAAGAAAAGGACAATAAGAGATCTGGGTTTAAAATTTGATGTTTTAATATCATGCTCACCCGCTCAGAACTGGAATAATCTATGGATAGATCATAAGGCGTGAACTTCGCCATGTAAGCATGCGATATGACGCGTGATATTAATAAAAACGCAGGAGTGTGGCACCCTGAGGGCCGACCCAGCCCGGCCCAACTGTCGCCCATTTGACACTCGGAACATCCCCTAAAAGCGGTCATACTTACGGTCAGGGGCAAACTGTGGTCCACGTGTGTTCCTACATGTTCTCTGACGACACCTGTCCCTAAAATCCAGTCAGAACCCGACACAACGCGACATTGACACGAGAAATCGACCGACGCTGTCGCTTATCAAGCCGAATCTATCACCGTGACGACGGCATAAAGACGAAAGTTAAAACAAAATTTATAGTAGTCACTAAGTTTCTACATCTGTGGAGTCGTGCACTTGATTGGTTACATGACGTCACGTGACCAAGTTTACGATCTCGCTAACGATTTATTTGCGGGGAATAATGGCAATTATGAGACCCTCCGACGCGAAAAAATGGTTTAAAATCATAATTTATAGCGTCTGCGGACGTGAAAGTATTTTTATGACGTAAATTAGCCCAAGTCGCTTGTTTTTCGTTAGAAGGCAGTACAGGCGTGTAGTGAGGTGTGTTGTGGGGACTTCGCGGCAACTTTTCAGTCTCTGTCCGCCGGATTTTCCCAACTTGAACTCCGAGAGTTGGTGGAGAAGTTGTCGGTAAGCCTCGGCATTTTCCCATTTTCACAGAACGTGCCTCTCGGAATGAATTTCCAATGTAATATCTATTTGACACTGACAGCCGCCATTTTTGTTGGGCGTGCGACTGGCTTGGTTCTGCAGTTTTCCTCTTTTCCGTGACGACAACTAACTTCGTCCCCGCCGAAAGTGAGCAGCACAATTTCTACTTGTCCTTATTACCCGGTCGTCCAAAATCTCACGTCTCTACTTCATTACATCCTAGACCGGCTCTGCCTTTTTTTCTCCTTCCTTATGAATTTCAAATCATATCGATTTTTTTTCCGGCGAGTTCCAACCCTTTTGCAGACGGTGAGGATTTCCGAAAGGGCTGTTTTACGAGGTACGGGTATTACGCCAGCCCGCCACAGCACTAATACAGTTTGGACACGTTTTCCAAGCCAACATCGGAAAACGAATTCTTCATATCTCCTGAAATTAGGTTGGGATACCAACCGTGCTAAGCCTGCTTGGGCGAGGATAGATGACTTCATGCACCTTCGATAAGCACGACTTGTGAAATTTACGAGCTCAATCCGTTCGGCTAAATCCTTTAGCCAATTTCGGCTTTTCACGTCAACCTAGTTGATCTCTGCCGAGATTTTCTTTTTCTCTCCAATCTTTTCTTCTGGGATGGCATGACCTAATCTACTTACTTACTTTCTGGAACTAGAGCAAGAAACACTAAATCGAAGAAAAACCAGACTAGAAATAAAGAATAGGAGTCATACAAACAAGATGGTCATTTTCTAGATCTTCGCTCGGTTTTCCGTATTTTTGTTGTTATTTTTTTTCTTGAATGCATTTTCTTGTATTTTTCTGCATTTTGTAGATTATCAACTATTGGAACAGCTAACTGATGAAACAACTACATCTACAAAGCATGTAAAAGAAAGGGGGGAAACATTACAATAAATATGTTACCACAAGTTGTATCTGTAATCAACTCGTTTTGCTACATTGTAGCTGCAGAATAGAAACTACAACTTCAAAAACTAGTCACTGCTAGTACTTACTTGTTCGGTTTTTGTTTACCTCTGCAAATTAAAAGATAAAAATTCACGCAACTTCTGCTACCGTAACTATGTACGTCTTTGAAAAAAATTCAGAAAAACAACGATACAAAAAGCGACCCGACCAATTTCTCTGCTATCGTTTTTACGAAACTTACATCTTTGTCAAACTCTTAACTTGTTGACGGATATTTTTCGGAAAATGAGTTGATTTTGATTTTTCAGTGGCCGAAACAGAAGTTATGATCAGAAAACTGGGGATTTTTCCAGTGCCCGAGTTTCTTTCGCCTCCCGTAGAGCCTATTCAAATCTACATCCAAATTTACGCCAACGTTTTGACCTCTACGGTTCCTCACAAATTTAACGAAATTTAACCGCCGTTTTCTCCTCAAATTTAAAAATGTGCATAATTCGAAAGCAAAATATACGTTGGTTAGATGGGTGCAATTTTGTTGTTCGGTTTGATTCCGAATATTTTGGAAGGGAATTGCTAAACATTACACGGCTCTCAAAAGTCAGAAAATTGTATTTAGTTCTGTCGCTCCTTTTCCGTTTAGTGGTTATATATCGTGGATTGAAAAAAGGATATGATTTTAAAATCCAAACCCTCATACGAAGTCATATCTGTAAAAGATTGTTTAACATAGCAGCAATCGGTTGTCAGTGTATATGGCGAAACCTGCTTTGTAGAGAGGTCAAAAAGTTACAGAGACCAACCGCACTGAAGTTTGAAAAAACACTTTCAAGATTTTGTTGTATGTTTTTCTTACTTCAAATTCTAGCTTTTCTTTCCAAACACACACAAATTTAACACAACAAGTTTGTTTTTTACACTGCTTTGGTGGCAATTCTGACAAATACTGGATGGAAGCTGAGTTAACTTTTTGTCCCGGGTGTCGAAACGGATACGTCTAGTCTAATTTTTCGCTTTTTCCATCAGTGTAAAATACCTGGGCGTCGCAATCGCCACCGAGGACCTTTAATTGGTGGAACAATTGTTTTCTAACCGTCAATTTCCACTGCTTGTCGTTTCCACTTAGGACCTTGTCTGTGAAGAGTGGACGGTACAAGATGAGGTGGTGGTTGGTGGACAGATGTGACCAGGACTGTGACCTTACCCAGTCGTGAGTACTCGCTCTTTCCCCTTCTCTCATCCAACTCACATATTTCATCAACACTTCTTGAAAAGAGCGTGCAATTTTCGACATTTTCTTTCAGAATTTGTAATCCGAGAGGGAAAGCATCTGGGAATGAAAAAAAACACACACAAACGCTCCTTCAAAAACTCAAAAGAAATTCTTGCTGTCGAATTTTAAAAATTGTTCCGTACTGAATCGCTGTTTTGTTTACTTCGGTCAGTAACAAACGGGAATTCAACACCTAGCCAAACACTCTGCTCTACTCTACAATGAAAACACCATTCAAAAGCAAGGAAATATAATTTAAAAAACATTAAACAGTACATAACATAACACAACTGGCCGTAGGAACTACAACATTTCGGGGCAAACTTAATACATGTGAAAAATAAATGTCTACGCAGTAAACTACAAGGAGCGGCTCAAAGTGGAAGAGAACTTCCTACCGAGACGAAAGATCTACTCTACTCTACTCTACTCTAAATAAACGGATTTGTGCTGTACCCAAAAGTTTCCACTAAGATCCAAATGTTTCTAGTTATTGTTTACATTTGAAAGAAAAAAAAAACTTTGGCCTTAGCGAATCGAAATTTGGATTCTAAACACTGACTATTGTTTCCTATATGCTCCTTCCATGCTCCTATATTTCTCCTATTGTATATCTCTACTAAAACGTGGATACTGCGAGTGTAAACAACTCTACGACACCACAGGTTTGACCTCGTTCTTTACAACAAGTCTCTAGTGTGTACTCAACAGTGTTTCCCCCCCAACACGTTTAGACTCTGTTTTTATTCTCTCTTCACACTGCCCTTCACACATGACATCCCCCACCTGTAGTCCTCATCCCAAGAATTGCTCTTGACCTTCAAAGAGTCAAAGTTCACACAAACACACATGTGAACACGTGCTTAGCTTGGAAAAAAAGTAACGACGGTCTAGGAGATTACCTTGAGCTGCAAATTGCTGATTTAGATTGGATTTTTTCCAATTTTCTGAGCCAAGATTGTTGTCGGGGTTCTCATTAACACTTGTGAGTGTGTTCCTAACGACTTGATCTAATTGATGCGTTTCTTAATATTGTGGGATGTCTTCTAGAAGGTTTTGCTTTTAGCATTGTAGAACTAGGATCTGTGTGATTGCTTACTATATAGTATTTTTTTTTCTATTGGCGTATGACACTAGTTCCCCGCATTTTAAATATAATTCCAGTTTTGGGTTGTTTATAAATGCCACACTTTATTTAGAAAAGTGTCGAAAGAGTTGTGTTTTGGTTTGTGTTTTCTATTTGTAACTTTTCTGTTTATAAACAATATGTTTCTGTTGGTGGCATATTTAGTGGTCATTCGCCATTTGAGGTAATGTTGAGGTGTGTTTGTTTATTAATCAAAAACGTTGATTTGGTTGTAGTTTAGAAAAACGGTAACAACATTTAACTATACTGTGTATTGCTTGTCTTCTTATTGAACTTCTATGAGAGTACAAATAGGATGGTTGGATAGAAATGTGTAAACTCTAACACATAACTATAGTAGTAGTTCGTTCAAAAGCACATTGTAACTAACTAGCCTTCTGTCATATATATGACGTCTTTTCCAAAAGTCCTTTCTTTGAATTTTCTTTCTTTCGGTCAAATGGCTTTCTGTCAATAGCTAACAGCGATTCGTTTTGCGCGTATAGGTAGAAAACTTTCTTCATATCTCTTTTTGAGAAAAAATATTTAGAATATGACAAAAATTTTTGAAATGCACATATATTGTGTTACTTGTAATTACTAGTAAGGTCCGTAAATAGGACGATAACATTAGGGTTAAGTCACCATATTACATAGTTTATAGAATTGAACTACATATTATGCTCTTAAGTATAAAATTCTTGTAATATATACCCTCACTCAAGTTGCCAATGGCTTATACATACTTATTATTTTCAGAGTTTAAATTTCAAACTTATTTAGTACTTGACTATCCGAACTATATGTCCTTACGTATTTCCCAAATTTGTGCTCATTTCTGTAATTTGTTTTAAATAAGAGTTTGGTGTACCCTTCCGTAAGATAGCCACTCGACACTTTGCAGACGACGTGTTAGCAAGCTGGGTTTTATTATTTTATTTTTCAGCGGGGTTAGTTCCCCTGTGAACAAAGATACCCTTGTAATCTTTCCCTCTTACTCACAAGTAGAGAATGCCTGTACCATTTTGCTGTATCTCCAAGGTTGATCTCTGTAGAAAAGAAGCCAGTGTTTTCTTCCCAAGCCCGCGAGTTAAAACAAATGATCCAAGATGTTACGACGATATCTTCTCCTCAGGTTCACCTAGTATAATTTCACAGTTCATAAGAGCGTCGATAAGCATCAGAGCTCGGTAGCGGTGGGACAAAATTCTCAATCAAGCTTCAAGAGTTTTCTCGGCGAATCTAGATCCCTTTTTACCCCCGAGGAAAGACTGAAGCTATGAAGTCAAGACCTTATCTTTTACACATTTGCTATCTCACTTCGGTTATTTCCGTTAACTTTTTGAACTTTTGAACTGGTGAAACACTTGACCAGACGCTGTGAGCATCCCTGAATATACTCCTATTCTATACCAACAGTGAAGTTAATTCTAAAAAGAAATTGCAGCTAGAAAGCACTGGTCACTATTACATGTTACTAGACGCTAACAATTGTTGACAATACACATGATGCACACAATACACGTGTATGGATAATCTTTACAGCAATCAAACATGATATACAGGAAATTTATTATATTTGCGATAACTATGAGCAGATTGAATAAAAGGTGGATTTATTGGAAGGAATACAAGCCATGTCTTCGCGTGACGGAGAAGACATATGTCTTACCATTCCCGTGAGCACAGGAGGGAAAAAATTCCGATCTTTCTTCAACGTAGGGAGGGGACATGTCTACGCCAATGGGAGGTATGTATGCTCCCTGTATAAATACACCCTCATATCTTTTAGATTTGATATAGCCTCCTACGTATCCAATTTATCTTTACATAACAAGATACTTTAAGTATTTGCCCAAGTTGTCAACAAATACACGCCATATTCTGCTATCTCTATACGATTTGCGTTGTGGTACCATCATTTTTTGGAGTATTAATATTTTTCCTCTCTTTGTATGTTTCTGTATCTTTTTAAATTACAAAATGATTCAAACTTCGTCCTGTGGATTTTTAGGTTTTTGTTTTGGTTACGATTGTTGGAACGTTTGACGTTAAATAAACGCGTACGTTGATCGTTGCGTTTGGTCGCGGTGTTAGATGTAGATGTGAATATAGAATGTTTCCACCTATTCTCGGTAGGTCATGTTTTGTGTGTTTTTCCTTCTAATAACCCCTTATAATCAATGTTTGACACATCAAAACTACTATATATTAAAGGATGAGGGTTTCGGAGGTATGAAAATGATATAACGTGGCATTTGTTCGATGAATATTGCTGGGTATCTTGCATTTAAAATCGCTGTGGTTGGCACGAACTCAAATTCATCCAGTATTTTCTTCGTCGCTAAAACTGAGTGGGTTTTTTTGGTCTTCATCTATAGCTTGCTTTGAAATAATTTAACTCTTTCTTCTGTATTACTTACAAGAGTGTTATCTATGTGTTAGAATGGTTTATTCCATCTAAAACTACCATCTTAGACTAACAATACAATGGTAAAATGTGCTTGTTATCTGTATACGATTGTGTGAATTTATGTGTGTGATATAGATACCCTTTTCCTACCGTTTTCTATTAAATATATCCTTCAAATTCCTATTAAAAAGCTGCATTGAATGAATCTTTCCCTATCTCCTTGCTTTAAGCGATCTTCTTTTTACCAAGAAAAGATAACATGTATGAATATACCCATTCAAATCTTTTACACTGGAATTCATGTCTGTTATTTTGTGTCCAAAAAAGCTTTCACATCACTGTTTACATGTAGAAATCTACCTTCTCCTTTCGCCTTTGTATTAAATGCCTGTCATGGAAACATTAACTGTGAAAACATTTTCAGTTCCCCCACAATTTGCGAGCAAAAATCATTGCCAACACCCCAGTCGTAGTAGCCTATATACAACTTCTTACTAACTATATTTTGTTGTACAAAATGGAATAATCGTCCTTACGAGTCTATTCCTACAAAGAAATATCACACTCGACTCTAAGAAGAAATCAAAAGTACTGCAGGATATATCCTTTTTCTTTTTAATGATTTACACAATTAACACTAGTTTAAAAAGAACAAATTGTAGACGAAGATTGTTCAGTTTTGCCTGTATCTTCTGAAATGAACGTGTCTCCTTACTTCATTTAGTTCCCTACCTTTGAGAAAATGTTAACTTTCTTTTTCCTGGTTTCTATAATTTTTTTTTCTGAAAATATATCTAAGCCAGTCTTAATCCAGACATGGTTTGAAATATCCTCTGCCACGACTGCTTTCACACGTTATGTATTTAACAGAGGTTGAGTAGAGTTTCCAGTAATATTATCCTTTCGAATTGTTGTTCGGCAGTCTTGCAGTGAAATAGTTGTTCGGGTTCAGCCAGGGTTCACCAGTGACGAATGTTCTACTATTCTCAGCCCTGTATGAGGATGTAGTCTTATGGGTACCCTGCGAGGTCTAACTGTACTTCAGAAATGAATAAAAATGAGTTTTTCTGCACAGTTTCTAATATTACCTCAACTTGTTCCCTAAGTGGAGATGAATTATCATATAGTATTGTTAAGAAGCTGCTTGCTTGTTTTATACTTTATGTTCGGTTGCTCTAATTGTGAAAACGTTTTCGTATTCTCTAGCGAGGAAAAAAATCCAGCTTTGATTACTGGAAGTTTTACATTCAAATATGTATCCTTTTGAAAATGAAGGCGAAAAAAAATGTACAAAACCGCTGTTGGCATAAATAGTGTTTCCGTTTATTACTTGAAGTGGTAGAATCTTTTACAGTTATACATTTTGCTTGCTTTGCTGTCTTCTCGGAGACATTTTAGCCAATTAGACAACTTAAGCTCGTTGTTCGTGCGCCTTTTTCACATCTGTCTTCCCCCAACTAGCTTGTTTTGTCACATTTCAGCCTGGATATGTGAATAAAGACAGAAAACCTCCGTTGTCTTTCCCAAAAACTCACAACAATTTGTGTCGGTAACACGCAGTTTTACCTACAATTGATTAGTACTGTGTTGTTTTCAATGTCGTGTTTCTTGGTGTAGCTCGCAGTAAACATATCGGAGAAGTAAATAGTCAATATGAAAATACTCCACACACATTTGAAATTATTGGCGCAATTTTAATTTCATTCCAAGACGAACGATATTGGTACATAAATACTGATAGAAACAGCAGTTCCCTTTAAAGTACACAGCATGAATATATGTTTCAGAAATTTCACGAAATGCAATGGAAACTAGCTAAACCGTACACAACTCTACTCCTATCAATGACTACAATATATATCTACTAGAGTTGACAGTATGCGTTCCACAATTCTAAAGATAAAATGTAACAAGAAACTTAGAATGTGATAATATAGACCTAAACATCTCTCATCTTCTTAAAAATACACAAATTCTGTGCATCAAATGACTAATAATTTGTCTGATCCAGAATAAGAAGAAAAGCTCAAATAATTTCTTTCTTTACAATGAAACGCACAGCAAAAGAAAACAAATTTAGCCCAGTGATTTGATATTTTTAAAAGAACACTTACTAAATCAGGTACAAAAATCAATCGTGAAATACGAAAAAATTGGTGTATTTCTACTTCACTTCTGTACATTTAGCTCCAAACTGTAAATAAAAAATATTATAACAAAACTGGGAAATATAGCAACTATAACATTGGAGACAAGAAGCATTCAGTCGTCAGCTAAGTAAAACATATATACAAAAAAAACGTACGGTTGGGTCAAATTGGCCAACCTTAGCCTAAACTTCAAAAGACGTTTACTTTCCTATTTCAATCACCATCTTGTATCCTTCCTGCAAGGAAAAATACAAGCAAAATTTTCCTTGGAGTGAAAAAAAGGACATGTCAAGCAAAAAAAGAACATCTCAAAGTAAGAAAGACGAAAAGCATCACAAAATCATATTTACGTTTTCTGTGAAAGTTTCCATATTATATTGGTTCAAAAGTTATAATTTGTTCATTTAGAATGTTGTCTCCAGAGACTTCTCATCTGTAAAACCTTACATTAAAATATCAGAATCTACAAGCAAATATTGTTGTAAAATCGTGAAAATGTGTCTTCTTCATAGCAGTTCTGGTACCTTTTCCCAAGTCGAAATTTATATGGATTTTCCTTGCATTTGTAGAAATGAGTATCGGAGAAACAATGGATTTTGACCAGTTAGGCGACACAGCTTGTCCACTGTACCACTACTACATTTCATCTGTATGTCGTGTGTTGGAAAGATGTAAAATCAAAACCTGTGCGATACAAGATCTTAATACAAAACTCCAACACGTGCACCGTATTAGCAATTCTGTCCTCAAATTAACAAATGGTTAGGTAGCAACGTCGGTGTACTTATTTCTATTCCTGTCTTTTTAATTAAACATTAAACTTGCCGTTAGCGAAATTCTTTCCTGCTCAGATGCTGTGCTGGCAAAATCTTTATAGATTATCACTCGATTGCTGGTGCAAAACCTTTCGCGATCGTTTTCTCTATTATTGAAATGTACATTATTGTAACATTATGTTTGTCTTGGTCTGGTAGCCATTTTTAAGCCCTGCTTCCGGCAAAAAGCTCTTGGTCCAAAAACTAGTACACTTTGCTTTTTCTTATAACAGAAGCTGAAAAATCATTCCTGAAGACTAATAAATCGTTCATTTGTAAGTAAATTTGAAGATTAAACTTGACTTAATTTTCTGAGACTTGCGTTCATCAGTCAGTGATATTTAGTTGAAGAAACTTGTCGTGTAGAACTCGAGTCGTCTGTTCATCTCATGACCTAACCTTTCCCTGCCCTTCTCCGTCCTCCCTAACAAATTTATCTTTTCATTTATCGGTTCGATGGCTCGATTATAAATATGCATTAGACGAAACGATTTCCGATAGTCCCGTAGGCCGACCCGGCATAGCAAGCAGTCAGGTCAACTTTGGGTCAGACTCGCAAAGTTCAGTCGTAGTCTTCAACTTTTCTTCAACTTTTGCGTATTTCACTTGCTCAAGTTGTTTTTTGTGTACGCTGTATGCAAAGGTATGGTAGCCTGATACTTTCCCGTTACAGTTTTCCTTTCTATCTTTTCAATATTCAATATTTCCTTTAAAGTATTATGAAGTTATGCAGAAAATAGAAAACGTATTCAACTTATGAGTAAAAATTTTGCACGATGAGACGAAAAATGAAAATTAAATCTGATGTGATTTTCCCATAAGTTTTTTCTTTCAAACTAACTATTTATAAATTTCCTCCAAGATTTTCTACGTCCTCGTCAAATATTTGAAAACGTAGTGTTTTTTTTTATTTTTCTAATATTTGTTTTGCTACAACAGTTGTCTGATTTAACGCCCAGGTTTTAGGTGAAGATTTCGTCACCCAAAAACTTTTCCCTCACACTTGGCAAAATTTATAACTTTTCCATCTGAGACAAAGCAGATGGCTCTTCTCGCTTCTCGCAAGTATTCACTCTTCTTCTTTTTCAACACTTAACATGTCCTCTGCTTTTCCATGCTGTACATGTGCTCTCTTCGTCAAAAATGTTTTTAAGAAATTATGATCTTAACGTTGTCTTTTCTACCGTTTAAAAGAACACATCCTCCTTTGCTTGTCACTTTCTTACTATAAACTGTCCATTGATTTAAAAAATCTACCTTTCCTTCTCCAATTTGCTCGCAAAATGTTTACAAACATTCTTTACTAAAAGTTGCCTTTCTTATCGTAAAAAAACAAGACATCCTCATTTTCCTGTCACTCACTTTCTTACCGTAAACTTTCCATTGATCAGAAAAATCTACCTTGCCTTCTCCAACGTGCTAGCGAAATGTTTTTTTTTAATTCTTTACTAAACGTTGCCTTTTCTGCCGTAAAAAAACAACACATCCTCCTTAGCTTGTCACTTTCTTACTATAAACTTTCCACTGATCACAAAAATCTACCTTGCCTGCCTTCTCCAACTTGCTAGCGAAATGTTTTTTTTTTTAATTCTTCACTAAACGTTGCCTTTTCTGCCGTAAAAAAACAACACATCCTCCTTAGCTTGTCACTTTCTTACCATAAACTTTCCACTGATCACAAAAATCTACCTTGTCTTCTCCAACGTGATAGCGAAATGTTTTTAAAAAAACTTATACTTAACGTTGCCTTTTCTACCGTACAACAAAAAACAACACATCCTTGTCTTGTCTTGTAACTTTCTTACTATAAACTTTCCAAAGCCTTTTCCAATTTGCTAGCGAAATGTTTTTAAATTCTTTACAAACGTTGCCTTTTCCACCGTAAAAAACAACAACACATTTCTTTTCTTGTCACTTTCTTACCATAAACTTTCCTTTCCTTTTTTTACTGTATAAAACAACCCATCCTCCTTAGCTTGTCACTTTCTTACCGTAAACTCTCCATTGATCACAAAAATCCACCTTGCCTTCTCCAATTTGCTAGCGCTATCTCCCTTAAGACACTTTCTCAGTAGACTCCAATTTTCTTCAAGTTTCCTCCGTACAAAACCTCCCCTAGGCCAGCCAACCTTCGGTAGGTGAATTTGTAATGAATCGACGGCGTTTTTATCTCCAACCTACAGAGGCTACGACGGTGTTCCAACCTTCCAGTCAACTGGGGATTTGGTCCAATCTTATAAACGTGGTAGGGCTTTTCTGTGGCGACGATATGTCTGCACGTAAAGTCGACGCAATTCAATAATAATACCCTCGGTTTTCTCTGACTTCCGCCTCTGTGCACTGAACTTCAGCGGAAAGGACTCCCTCCCAAATCCATCTACATATTTCAAAACTTATTTTTCTTTCTAATATACTCCGCTGGATAGATAGTGTACAAATTAATGAATTCTAGCTTGCAAATCAGCCGATTAGGGTTACTAATATTACCGATTTTCCGTATGGATTTATTCTGTTATTACCATATTTTTTATGTGTGTAAGATAAATTTCAGTTACTTAAAAGCTACGTTCTGTGGGTGTTAGACTGGCTTGCTGGGTTCAAGGTGTGAGAGTTTGATTTGAAAGTGTCAATTTCTGGTACTGAAGGTGGCGCTTCCAGGGTAGGGTTATTGATGTGAACTCTATTTGTAGTTTTTGAAGTGGCGAGTCGGTGGGTATTCATTCGGCTTAACCCCTCTTTGCTTCTCGGCGGCGAACTTTTCTGTAGAACGTAAGAGCCCGCGTCTCATCTGCAGAAGGTGACATATCTTCCAGCGCATCAATTTCCAGGCTCGGCGTAATCCCCTCGGAATTATGGTGTTACGATTGAACTTTCGTCGCCCCCTATGTGCTAGCACCGCGTCCGTCACATGATGATACAACCCGTACTTTCTAATCCATTTACACACCAAAAAAAAAAAAATCGCGGAGAAAAGAAGATACGTGTTAAGATTGCAATCAGGTAACCATCTCACTTTCCTCGATAATGTTGTAATTGTAATTCCGGGGCTCATCGCTCGCACCCAGCGTACCCGTTCTCATATCGTCGGGGAAATTTTGATGAGTTGGAGACGTGACATCCCACCGATGATTTTCGCTCTCTCTCCTGACCTGGAAACGATTTTGCCGCAACGTTCCATCCATCAAGGCGTGCGCTAGCAGGGTTCATCCCCGGTGCACGCAGACGTAGTTTTCCCGGCAACAAAACTTTCTGAAGGTCAGGGAAAGGTAAAGGGAGCGCGCGGGACAATCCGTCTTGTCGGGAGCGAAGCGGCCGGGAGATAGGGGTGCATCCATGTGTCAAATGTCAAGCTCATCCTATTCCGTACCGTGGTATTGGTTTTTACCGCGACGCCTCTTCCCAGCCAACGAGTTCAAAATGGGGGCTAATAGCACCAGACGACATTTTTACAAAATTAGCCCGGCGGCGGACTGATAGTCAAGTCTAAATGGGAAGCAATTGGGCAGAATTTCTTACGCCAACACATCATCACCGAGTTCGATACATGTAAATTCCCCAGCATAAGTGCTTTTGCGGTACAAGCACATTTAACACTAGTACTACGCACTGGTTAATAGATTTATACAAATTCATCAAAATGTGTGTGTTAAAAAATCTGGTTATAACAAGTTTAGTTAGTGTAAATCACGAAGAGTTTATCTTTCAGAAAAGAAAGTCCACGGTCTGTCCGTGTCAAGTTAATTCTCACGAAAGTTTAGCTTCACCTCTACTTGCCCCCGCCTACTTAAGGTTGATGTATTCGTGGTCAGTCTATCTGTGTCAGCCAGGAAAAACTTGGGGCCATTTTTGAGAGATAAGGCGATGAGAAAATGACCTTTCGGCGACGGTGATCCAAAGCCCGCGAAAACCAACTGATTGGTATTCTCTCACCTGGTCAGGCACCGCCGAATGTGCGGAATACGAATGAGCTGCTCTCCAAAGTTGAACAAAAACTCCATGTTCCAAAACGCTGCACGTGCTAAACAAGATTAGATAACCAGGATTTCTTTTTAATTACGACAGAGAAATTTCGGCTTGGTAAATAGAGCGGTAGTGCGGGGAGAGAATTCGCAAGGTTGCGGCTAGATGCTCCAAAACATCTGGGTGATATATTCGTCGGTTTGTATCAAGCAACGACACCCGTTCAATATCATATACATCGTGCTTCCCTTAGTCCAATTGTCTAGACACATGGACCTTTTTCCACCTTTCGTCTACAGCATTCTTTTGGTCTTCTCTTCAACGGCGGCACATTCAAAAACATGGAAGCTGAGAAAAGGGCTCAAATCGTTCTGAACTGTGTTGCTCCCAAAAATAACTCAGGCACTTTAGATTGGAGCGATATATTGTCCTCTCATATGGAATTACGATAACTGACTAGAACGTCACTGTATTTTGAAAAAGGACATTTCCCAGAGTCTATAAAAGATATGGACATGTCCCAGAAAACCGAGATGACCAGAGAGATTTTTTTAAGACTAGTTGAGGCGCAATTTTTTTAGTCGGGAAAAAAGACAGCCTCTTTTCTCCAATGCTTGTGAACTTTTGCCAAGAAATTATATTATTCTAGCTCACATCTGTAGGAAACAGTGGCAATGAATGTGTTCTGATAGTAAACCCTACAACACAATACGATGTTCCGTATGATCCCTTGAAAACTACTTTTTCATTTCTTTTTCATTCTCTTTACTTTCATGTAATCTATCTTGTGTCTACTACAGTTCTATCTTTACCGTTGTATCTTCTTTTCTAGTCCTCTTTTTTTTCTATTCTTACAAATTTTATTTCTTGTGGGCCCCGTACAAGTTTAGGCATACGGAACTCTACTCATACGGAAGTTCTTCTTAGGTGCAAAATACCTTTGCTGAACATTTCTCTAGACTTGCGAACGTACTATATTCTTCTCTACCCTACTCTACAAAATGCACACTAAAGCTGGGAACATACTATAAACTATAACATAAACTAATGCAGGTAGCTAGAAGGCACCAAAACTGACACGTTGCTGATCGTATACAGTCTTCCATAAACCACCGATAGTCGTATACAATCGTTTCAAGTTTTATCTCATTTTATTTAAAAATAAAAGCTCGTAATGTGTAAGGTATAAACTGGCCCATTGGTTCAAACGTTCTACACCCGATTTTTCTGAATTGTAGGACTAACTGACGGCACTAAAACTGTTTTACAGCGTACTTTGCCCTCCTTGGTCCATAACTATGCGACAACACTTGCGAGAAAGAATGTGTCAAAAATTCCTTGACGTGCGTTTGCAAAGTACATTGCCATCCGCTCTTAGGTTAACATTTCTTCAGGCAGAATATTGACATTGCTGTTTTTTCAGCGCGTTTTTACACACACGAACTCTCTTCGGTCGTTGGGGAAAACTCTTCTGCAATGATCCTCTATTCTGTAGTGCTCCAAAGTACATGTACTATGTTCTCTCGCTTTAAGCGTCTTGCTTACTTCGCGCCACAACAATGCTCAATTAATCAACGGCCGAGCACTTACCTATCATCTTACAATCCCCTCAACTTGTTGCATTCTCCGGTAACCCAAGACAAGACCCGGCAAAACAGCGCGACGGAGCAGTTTTCAACTCGGTATGTTTACATTTACTTACGAGTATATAGTTATACCTCTATATGTACATTTAATCCAGGACGGTGTACAGACACAAAAAGCGGGGATCGGGTGTGTGTTTGACTGACTTGTTCCTCCGCTGAATTGAAGTTCAACAACAAATTGTCGAGTTTGTCAAGTGGGTCTAGACTGTGTGTGGGTGAAAAGTTCAGGGGAGACGTGACCAGACAAACCGCCGGGCCAGTTTCCGATCCTGTCCGCCGACACTCCGGCTTTCACATGACGTAAAACAAAAGACGGTATAAAAACGGTTGAAACTTGAAGGAAACTAACACAACCGTTAAGACTTCGCGGCCGCTTGGAATATACACTCTTTCGCGCGTCGACTTCGACCTCCCTACTACAGCATCGTGTTAACAGTCTTGTACAGAAGGTAAACATAATAGTGTAGTGTATCTTTACAACAAATAAGTCGCTTACAACGTGTCGAAATATTGCAAACCGACTGTTTTTGGTACAAACACGTTAACTACATAATTGCATGTAGTATAAAACTGCTTACGATTTTTAATAATATGGTTGTATTATTGTTGAGTGGCATGTTTTTCTGTACTATTCTCTTTGCATCCGAGATTTTATTTGTATTTATGTTACCCTTCTGATTCCGGCTATTGTAGTATCCATGCATTGTTTCCCTTCTTGTACAATGTCTAGAAACACACAAGATTCACGTACAGTTTGAGAATGCTGGATGCAGCTGTGGCGAGCTTGCAAACACCATCGCTTCTGTTGCTTATTTGGAACGTTTGTATGAGAAATTGTAGCTCTTTTCTTCGAGCATACAAACACTACACATTTTATTTCTTCTGTACTTGTACAATTCTGATTTAATGCAATGTTTTAGGAACATTTGGTCTAAAACATATATATTCCAGGAGTAGAGGTGAACATACCGTAGGACGTCGCATCTTGGCGAATTTTCAAGTCGCGTTTAGCCTCTACTGAATTTCCAACAGTTATACCCAACAATCTCGCTAGCCAATAAAACAAAAATCATGCTCAAAATGGTCAGCAAATAATGATTTAAATAGTCAAACAGATCATCATATTTGTTAAGCTTTTCTGGCGTTTTTGTGATAATCATAACAACACATACGTTTTCATTCCCAAGCTTGTAGTACACATATATCGTAGTCAACGACATAGCATGTTACCAGTGTGCACAGGCTATATAGACAGAAGACATTTTTAAATGTAAGATGTGAGAACAGTTCTTAGTAAATAGTACAAACGATAGCTAGCAACTTTCCCTCATTGCATCGCTATTTCACAATTCAAACACATAACAGTTATTCACAAAACTGATGTCTCCAAGAAAGAGGCATCTCAGTCCTTGGTGTCTTCGGTTGGAGAAATTCTTACATCTTCTCATCCTCCTTGTATCTATATCTACCACTGTTTACCCACGTAATATCACATCTACTTTCAGTTGTATTTCTAGCTTCTTGACAACATAGTGTAGCAACCTATGGCATATCCTTACTGTAAACAATGATCATAACTATACGATAAGGCTGGAAAATGTTCATTTCTTACTCAGAAATGCCCATTTCTGTTGTTTAACAATACCTCCAGAAGCCAGTTTTTCTCATTTTCATAGTTTTTCACTCACACCAAGTAACAGTAGTTATTTCGTGTCTAGGGTCTAAATCTAAAAGATCTATCAAAATTTCAAAAAATGATTTTTTCGAAAGTTTCTTCGCAACCCTTCTTTCCAATTTATTGTGTAAAAACCAAGTTCCCCCATCTCCCATTTCTCAATATCTTCTACTTTCTTTACCATTTTTAAATAGCGTAAGCAAGTCTTGCAATGCTAACACTGAGGATGTTAAAGAGATTTCAAATACAGTAGATTTCTAAAAACTTCTTGTTTTAGAAGAAACAGGAGGGTTGTCCTCTGTCTGGGGTTTTTCTGTAGAATCTGTACGAGTACCACACCCGGAGCAAGCTCTATACTATTTCCCCTACAACAACCCAACTGATTTATTTCTTGATCTTTGGCACCTAGACTCTCCGATTTCATAGTCTGATAAGTTGTAACATTCCCTGCTAAAGAATGACGGAAATACGTGCGTTTTTACGAGTATTCTGTGATATCGCCCCATCTGTGATAACCTTATCAAGTATAGCCTTACTCCCAATGATAACGATAAGATGCACAACAAGAAAAGCAAGGGAAAGTAGCGGAGTCTTGTTCTTAATGTTTGCTATAAATCTACTAAGGTTGACAATCCTTCGACCCCGTCTCAGTGGTGGCTTCCTCCAAGCAATGGGACCTTTGACCGTCTGCGGTACCACAACAAAAATATTTCTCAATAAAAATGGTGATTTATGGTTGATTCACTGTCGTTGAACACAGGGGAGTGCTCGACACACAAGTTAGCGTGCACCAGTAGTCGTTCGCCATTTCGCCCCGTACATTCGCTTAGAACGGGCGGGTAAAAATGTTAGTGTGTTACGTTAACGTTAGGGAGAGAGTGTAAAGAGAGGATGTGTGTTTCGTGGATTGTATTCTGTGCACCGGATTTCGTTCCATCCGTTCACGGTCGAAAAGGCGAGACAGAACTTCGGTAAGTTCATCCAGAGTTCACCAAACTTTCTGGTATATTTTAAAAACTTACACTCAGCATTTCAGTAACTTACAGCATACATCGGTTTCCAGTTGTATTAGTCCAACTAAATGTAACATTCTAATTCGTACTAATTATTTCAAGATCGATTTTTGTACATTCGGAATAGCTACGTTTGTTTCTGGCTGCGTTCTTTGCTGCGTCAACCGTTTCAAAATGGCGGTTCGCTGAAATGTCTTGACTTGGCTTGCTCTCTTTCACCGACTTCTTCCTTTTTCAACCAAATCCTAAGCCTCAAAATCAAATTTCTCCTTCTAAAAGTACCTAGAATCATTTCCATTAGTTAAAATCTCCGTAAAATTGAGTTTTTTTCATCACAAACTAGAGCTCAGTTCCTTGCAGTGCTCAAAAACCCGTCCTTTTCTCTTACATTTCAATCGTCCAAAAAAAATTAGACTACTCAAGTCAGAATTGAAGATATCTAGGTAAGATTGCTTTTCATCCTTTTCTCTAAATATCCAAGAAATCCCTTTTTTATTCTAGATAGAAAGATAGATAAAAAGATAGGTTTGTATATCTATACCTTTCTGTATACACACCTTCACCATATTTACATCTCTTCTTCCGCAATCCGTGTTGATTTCGTCTGTACGTCTTTGGTTTTCAAAAATCCTCAGTAGAATGTGTTTGTGAAACAGACAGTTGAAATGAAGAGTCTGTTGGTTTTTCTGTTTGTTACCCTTTCTGTGACATCTGGGTTTACCTAAAAGGTCATGACCTCGTGGGTCATACGTACTCCGACGGCTTGGGCTTGCTCCTATGGACTTACCATTCCGACGTTGGTTCGTAACATTGGAATTGTACATAAACTTCACCGCATATCAGTACATTTTTCCACAGAAAATGTGTCTCCTATCTACTCTTGTTTGTGAACTTTTCTCTCTCGCTGCGGTTGTTACTAACGCTACAAAATTGCAACTTCTCCTTTTCAGCTTTATTCTCAAAAACAATTCTTCTGTTTTACTTCATATGTGAGTTAACTTGTGTTTTTACATCTCTAACGATGTTCTATCAAAAATTGCAAAGTAAAGTTGACATTTGACTAGATTTAAACGGCATAAATGGAATACATGTGCTTGCAATTCTTTACTCCACTCTCTGCCGAATTGGTCATCATCTTCTTCTTAAATGCTTCATGATTTCTTTTCCACTTCTTTCTTCTCTTTAGTCTTTCGTTTTCTCTGTTTTTTTTCCTTTTTTTCTTTTGTTTCAATATTTTTGCTTTACACAAGTCGGATCTACAGGGTATATGTATGTACGTACTGCAACAGTACATATTGTCTTCTTTCCTACGACTAGCGGCATGAAAAATTCTCAATTTCTTCTCGAATTGTGGTATACAAACTTTTGCCCAAACATATTCTTTAAATTGTACATTTTTAACCCAAAGATTTAATGTTTGTAAGAAGGCATGTTCTGTAATCTAATCCTACATACGTCTACGAATTGTGTTTGCTTTCCATAGTCTCTATTTTCTGTGTATGCACGAAACCTACGAGCTAAACCTATTTAAAGAAAACCATCAAAATATCACATTGCTCTCATCTTAGGCTCCAAAAACATATATTTTATTGTGGTATATATAATTATTGAGATACAGAGAGATATGATGTTCATACATAACGAATTTTACGTCCGTTGTTGCGAAAGTAAAAGGTATACATATGTGTATGTCTCGGTGTGTGGCTATCTTCAATGCGCATCACTGCCAAAACTAATGTCCAAACAGCTGTCAATTTTCTCCCTTTTTCTCGTTTTAATCAGTTCAAAATCATACTAAAATATTCCGTAGCATGTCTGTATATCTACACTCTTCCTTCTTTTACAGAAAGATGTAAAAATCGTCCTAAAGTTGCATTGTAATTTCCGTCGATGTCGCACAAGATGACTGTAGTAGTTGAAAACAAAGATGGCGGCTCGCATTCGTAGAAACTCCCGCCATTTTGTGCCTCCACTCTCCCTTGATTCTCGCGTGTTCCCGATTCTCTTGTTTCTACTTTTCATCCTTATCTCCTAGTTTGTCGTGTGGTGGTCTTCCCTTTGTCTGAAAGGTGTCATATGCCGTAGGGCTACGGACACAAAATCACAGGTATAGTCTGTTTTATGTGACACCTTCGGTAGACAGACAACACATGCGATGAAAAACAGGCATCCTTTTATCTAAACTCCATCACAAAATAGTCGCTATTTTCGAAATTGTATATCTACATCCATTTCCAATCTTTCCTCAATGCTTATCTCTTCATGTTGACTAAATCTCTTTGGTTCGTGTTCAGAAGTGACACCACTAGACTGTACCTTCTTGTAAACATCATAGCATATTTCCACGAAGCTGCTTGGTCCATCCTCTTCAACAAAGATGAGATGTTCGAATTCATCTAAGTTGTCTCTTTAGTTGAATGGTCTTCCGTCTCACTGAAAAAAGAAGACAGAGTGCTAAGAAGAAAATATTTTTTAAAGATAGTCCACTAGAGTGATGGTGGTCCCCAAGAGCACCAAAAAAGCTACACTACTTGGCGTTTCGCACTGGCAGATTGTTCTTATATTGTAAACAAAATAACCTGTGTTTTTTGTACATATATACGGCTAAAACTTAAAACTAAGAGCCTGTTACTTCCTCAATGGTCTAATTGTCTACTTGCCAAGCTCAAAAATTACAAGATCATCTAAACACGTGTAAACTTCCGCATCATAATCCCGTGGAAAACATAGCAGCCTTGCAAGTTCGAAAGGAATTCGAGCAACGTGTTAAGAGTTAGTCTACGTGTTACTTTTAACACTTTCGGTAACATCGTGCACTAGAAACAACATGTTACAAGCCTTTCCAAAACACAAGCAAACGATCTTCGCATTCTATAAGCAAAGAGCTGACTTTTAGAAGGCAAACGTTACATAATACTCTGAGAAAGTTTCCCTAAAAATGTAAACTTGGAGCAAGAATTGCAACAACTAAACGTTACAAACTAAGTTTCTATTTACTTCAAATCTACATTTATATAAAAAGAAGCATTTTAACCTCTACACTTTCATAATAGTCTATCTATTTTCCTATCTACGTAATTAAAACACACGCTGTGTGTCACACCATGTCTAAAATAACTGTCTTCTTTGTCTTCTTTCCTTGTTCTAAACTTGCAGATGAAATAGTGTAAGTTTGATGAACAAAAATGAACTAAGTTGCTAACGTTCAAGATATACTGAGTTACCAGTGTGGTAGTGTGATTAGATAGTTCTCTCAGGGTGTGATAGTTAGAACAATGCACAGTGATGAATCTTCATTCCCCGTACAGGTGCCTTATTATCTCTGAAGGTAGCTTTTGTCCTCTTGTCCCTTGCCTCAAGCCAGGATGTAGCTGAATTGCTGCATTACGTGTAAAAACAGTGATTAAACCCACATTTACTACATGTTTTCCCATGCCTGGGGCCAAACTCTGGTCCCTTTTGTTTACCACGATATGTTTATGGCTTTCTTTGAACACAGACGCTGCGTTTGTTTCACAAAACTAGTCCCTGATGTAACTAAATTTTCCTCCTCACCAGTTTTTTCCTTGTCCTTTCCTGGCTTAGTTTATATTTTCCTAGAAGGTGTTGCGTTTGTCGCTTCTCTCCTTACACTTGTCTGCGGTGTAAAGTGAACTCATAAAATTTGACCCCGTTAATTTTTGCCTCCATATTTCACCAAATAATGGTACTCTTTGTTGGGCCCTAGTCGGCTAACTGCATTTATGGGATGGTCTAGACGCCGTAATCATGTGTCGGTCTAGTTCAATAAGGGAGCGGTTGTCCATTCTCCATCTTGGATATCCCTTGTGAAAAAGGAAGACGCTCTTTTCAAAAGGTAAGGCTCTTCTTTCGCTCGAAGATGCTTCTCTTGTATCCTCGGATTGACATTGCTGTCCTCTTGGTTAAATTAGCCTGTATAGGGGGTGTTAGATACGCTGGAATTACCTCCCAACCCTAGAGGCCTACGTCGCTTTGTTGAGGATTCAGCCGACATATCGCCTTATCTCTATTTCATTAAAACTGGCCGATCCTATTAAGTTTCTCTATCGAATTTAAATTCGGGGTTGTGGCTCGTGCGTAGCGTTGGCCTTCTTGTGTGGCAATGAATTATGTAGTGTCGAAATTCGGACGGTAGGAGGAGGAAAAGGTCGTCCAAATTGAGTTGATGAGTCAGTGGACGAGAGGTTGGGGTAATCCCGCCACACTTCACTGTTGGGCAAGTCTTTCAATACCTGTCCACAGGAGTGTGAAATTGGGGTTCGTCTCTCGGACAGAATGTCACTTTCACGGACTGTACCTTCTGTTGCACCGAATTCATCATTCATAAGACTTTTCTGACCAGCGAGAGAAAAGATATCGACAAGCCGTTTGTGTTAAGCGCCATCGATTCCCGCTCACACCCGCCACGTTTTTTTGCTGCTTCCGAACAATATTTCCAATTTCACGTCTACAAATTTGGTGCCGATGCGTATCTCTAATTGGTATTCTAGCCGTAAGGCATTTCGCCATTGATAGATGCCCACTCTTCTCCGTCCGCCATCATGGATCTCCTGACCTTGAACTCTCGCGTGAACTCCCACATTGCACCGCGAACGTGATCTCAGCCTCCATCTCTCCCCACCACCTCTTTAGCCGGGTGAACAAGTTAGGTATCTTGTTGAGATGAACAGGCTATTTCGCTTCGGATTTAGGGATCAGACAACGGCTATGGTAGAGGTGGGTTAGGTATTGGTCGGGAAATTACTGGAATATCACAAAGCGATGCGGGCCGTTACCTTGTGCACGTTTTGACAGCCAATAAAGGCATGAGGGATGAGCACGCCCTTGCTCTTTTCGCCACAAGCTCACTCAATCAATAGGGCTCAAATTGAAATATTCTCTTGGCTGACCCCGGCCGCTTCGGGTTGAAAAATTGTTAGGGTAGAAATGCACAAATATGGGTCAAGCATAGGACACCGAGGGTAAGTGGCATGCAGGGAAAACTTTTGAACAGTCCCGCAAACTTTGACAGCTCGCTGGCGAACTCCCAGACACTAAACTGTTTACCTCTAAACTTTCTAAAACCTCAGATCTCCTTCTTTCCTTCCGTTTGATACGGATTTATCTCAACATGTCCAACTCAAAGTGTAGTTTCCACTCGTCTCTGATGCAGTAGATAGCATAAACTATCTCAAGGTGATAAATTCGTCACTCCTCTCCATGCGTGCTTGTGGCAGACTTGTTTAACGTAAACTATTTCTAGACACCTTTCTCTTCCTCACTTCGGTGACCAGACCTTAGATCAACCGACTGTGCCGAAAGCATTTACGACATAACCGGAGGGGACAACAGTAACTACGTACCGACTAGAAGGACGGACTAGTAAAGAAACAACGCCACCTTGTAGAATGACTTCGCCTGCAAGTGGCGCAATTCCAAGATGTGTTTTCCCAAGAATCAAACTCAGATTTATCCACCTTAAGCCTGTTTAAATAACCTTGTATCTCATAATCATCATTTTTTTTCTCTGTGTCTTCTTGTCTATATTATCTTCCTAGTTTTTTTCTCTCAAAACTATATTTTGTAAATTTGGTAGCGTACGTAGTATATTTCTGACAAGGACTTGTCTTGTTATTTGCTTAACTTACATACTTTGCTGCTATTCTTATTTTTAGTGAATTTTCACAGTCCATCTTTCTAACAAAAAAATCCTTGTGGTAGCAATCAAAAGTACTTGGGTATGGATAGTTTTTTGATATTTTTCTAAAAATGAGATAGACGTCATTTCACCGCAGGAGAAACTAAACAAATCTGAGCCTGGTATTCCATCAAAAGTCGGGGTCAGACAAGAGGGCACCATGTGTCAACGGCAAGATTTTTCCACACTCACCTCTTGACTCGTTTCCCTTCCCGACCGTGCTTCAAACGTGCTCTCTCCCGGGCGTCAGCGTCAGTGACCCCGTACAACTATCGGCTGTCACTCGTTCCTCCACGTTTTGTCACATTTAGCTGTGTAAGCTTACCTCTGACAAAAACCCTCCTTATAAATCCCTGTCTCCTGAGAGATCCAACTACAAGACACGAATCCTAAGTAGTTCCTTAATTTCGTTCTGACGAACTGTGTTATTTTCCTGCGGGAGTGTGTTATGTACTACGGTTTTTGTGTTATTCGTTTCTTGTAATGTTGAGTATTAGTCAACAGATGCTCTGCCATTTTCTGTCAGTGTGACGGCTGTACTCTCCTTTTTTATCCCGACTGTTATCGGACCTTTGGCATGCTTCCACGACCCCGAGCTCACACACACATTTTTCAGACCCTAATGTACCTCAGCGGTAACACGTTGAAACCACGTCCTTGTCATATAGATAGCTTCCCGGCGATTTCAGAACCAAAAACACGTTCCTACATGTTCAGCCGTGCTTTCAAATCGTAACGAAATCTTGTGGATATAGAATATTGTATAGCGAAGTAGTAAAATACCTTCACACTTATTCAATAGGATATTTCTTAGGTAGCGGATTGTGTGATTTTGATATTACTACGAATTTGTTGGATAAATTTCATAATACTTTGTTGCCAATACGAGATGCGAATAGTGTATGTACATGAGGCTTTGTAACACTGATAAACCAACGAAGAAGATTTAAGTTTGGGCTTACATGATAAAAAGAATACATATTTTCTGCATTTTACCAACCTCCAAATGCTAAAGCTTTATTTAATATCATATCCCGAGGAATCCGTTCTATTTTCTTGTTCAAAATCAATAATACAGTAACTACCTTTTTAAATCGTCCGATGATTGTAAATATAAACATTGTTTACTTATGTTAGAATGCTTCACTTTTAATACAAGCATCCGAAAACGCACACACCACGTGAAAAACCATACTATTTGTCCTACAATTCTGTTCTATAGCTCCATTTCATTTTCTGCCTCTTCCCTCTTTTCAAGCAGTTACCTTTAAGCAAACGGTTGGTCAAAGATACTAAAATTGCTCTAGAAATCAGGCACCTAAAGAACTAAAGATATAAACTCATAAGAAAAGGGTCAAAAGCATACAACTCCTCATTTCTAACTAACTAGGTTTTGGAATAACACGATATGCAGAAAAACACAAAGACAAATCCTCTATCTTCAAGTACTTCTCTAGATTTGGCTAAAGCTTAAGATAAGAACCTTAAGATTTCCGGCCAAGTCTTGAGTACCAAAGACACAATCTTGAAGTGATAAGAGAAAATCTCTCGGCAAAGTTCCAACTTCGAACCTAAACAACGAAATCCCACAAAAAATTGGCAAAGTTACAATCCAAGCCAGCTGCTGTGTCCTCAATTGTACTTATTCTTCTACGTCTGTCAC
This sequence comes from Branchiostoma belcheri, assembly GCF_001625305.1. Lineage (NCBI taxonomy): Eukaryota > Metazoa > Chordata > Leptocardii > Amphioxiformes > Branchiostomatidae > Branchiostoma > Branchiostoma belcheri. Next base: position 951,618 of record NW_017803965.1, on the reverse strand, counting down.
AGAGAGAGGATCGAAAACAGATGTCTATATCTCCAACAACAGATAATTGCTCCCCCGTCTCTGCATGCCTTGTCTCCGAACCTAAACACGCTTTGTTGGAACCCTTTTGTTGCTAGTGTACATGAAAGGCAGTTTTCAATAAAAACTGTTCTTGACAGAACGTCCACAATTAGGTCGAGTTACTCCTGATTTCATGCCCCATGTGACTAGTTTTAGTTTGTTATAGATAACCTTTATTCTTGCACACAGTTGCACTCTAACCTTTGTCAATACAGCGTATAGTCTACTAGATCCAACAATGTTTAGTTAGGTCTTGTGGATCTCTAGATTGTCTTATTGTCTTCTTTAGATAGTTTTCTTGTGCCTTGTCTTGTTGCGCGCGTTGTCTTTTTCGGCTACTATATTTTGTATCTTAGTGCTTCAGTAACAGAGCCTTATACGTGAAAACAGAGCCGTACAGAAAGATGTGTAGCATTTACTTTCTTTTAAATTATACTTTTTGCAAATATCTTCAAGTGATGTACTATAGAAGAAGCTATGTAGGTTTCTTGTAGCTAGAAGAGTTCGGCTTAAACACCATAAGAGCATGTAACTAGCTCCCATGTTTCATTTCTAGACGTTCAATTTTCAGTTTTTAGGTAAATTTTGTAGTTCTAACGGTTTTCACCCTTACATTGCACTTATGTTTTCCAAGATCATTCTATACAGATCTTTGCAAACTGCTGTATTTAGACGACATTAAAAACAATTTAAACCTAAAACCATTTATAATCTTGTATGCCGTATGTTCAACATGTGTGTTGTTCATTCTATGCATTTCCTTACACCAACAAGCTATTATATTCTGTGTAAGTTCGCGTTTAATGTACCCCTAACCACTTGCCTAAATGTTCACCAATAATACTTTACTATTCAGAAATTAACGAATGATTACTAAAACGAAACTACTGCAAAGGGTACAAGCGAAATGTACTAGTATCGTGTAACAACAAGATGGTGTACCCTATTGTAATGTACAAAATAAATCTTCAAACACGTACAGATCGGCCTTCTCTACAATGCACTTTCTCTGTCATTTCTTTTCGTATAGTCTTTCTCATACTGTGGATAAATTTTGCTTATACAAGCTTAGAAAACGGACTAAAATGTCTCCTGCTTTCGGTTTCGAACCAAAATCTGAAATCCTCAAGAAAAAATAACCGTGTTTCGGTTTGCAAGAGAGTATAATAATCTTCCGTAGCGAATTGACTATTATCAACATTACTACAGTTCTCCTTCGTGTTTTAGTGAATTATATAACACTGAATCATATACAAAGTCTTCCACATACATACTAGTTACATACACGACATGTTGAACTGAGAAAAAGTGTAAAATCACGACAAAACTGTGCTGTCTAAAAACTGAAAGTCCGTATCATATGACACGTTGCTACATTTTCTTGATATTTTGTGTGTATAATCTATATTTATCGCAGTTGTACTGTCCTCAAAATCGCCTAACTGAAAGGTAAAGTGCGGACATATCTGTGGGATGAATGTCTCAAATACCGGCGATATTTTCATTCTATTTACCCCAAATATAGTCCAGGACGTATTTAGCAGACGCCATGAAAGACAACATACTTAGACACTCCTAAATTTTTCCCAAACACAAAGTCATTCATCTACAGCCATGTACTGTTTGTGACTAAATTTTCTTTTCTTGGTTTAATTTCCGAATGTTGCCCCTTTTTTTTCTCTGAAAACGTTCGTTCTAAACCTCATGAAATGAGACATTTTCTGTCTAGTGGTGATTTACGCCTCGAGTCTTAAAAAGGAACAAATTCTTTCCTTACTTTAATCCTGTTTTGAATAATAACTTAAGGTAAGAATTACTTAAAATACTTTGCTAAAAGATTACTTTTTCAAACGTCATATTGTAAATATTAAAACGATAATACTGTCCAAAACATTGGTCTAAAACGTTGTAACGTAAACAGTCTACATGACATAAATCTTTCTCTTCTCCACAGGCATGCTGTAAAAACACGTCTTTCTTTCCATCAAAATCATCCTTATTTCCGACCCTCGAACGAAAAACAGTTGAAAAATAGTTCTCTCAAATCCTCCTTAAACTAGCCGTCAGCAGTTCTTATTTATCAAGCGAAAAAATAATCCCGTAAAAATGATATATCTACACTTCTTTGTGAGTCGCCCTCTGGTGGTAGGACTGAAATCTTCTTCCTAGAACGTCGGATTTCCTGACGTAGAGAACGAATGCTTCCTTCTTACGATTCCAATTGCGCCAAGACCGCTTCTGGGGTAAAACTACTACTTCTAACACTTGGGGAAAGTATTATATCCGCTGTAACATGTGTTATTTGAGAGGAAATAACCGTACTTACATCGACACATGCTACCGACTGAAAGCTTTCTGACATAAGTCATCTAGCGGCGGTGCATGCTGGTTTTACAGAAATTGTTTTAGCACAAAACACATCAAAATGTACATTAAACCTCGCCAAATCATGTCAGGGGACTAGATTTGATTCATCCTAACGATTATTTGCTTTAAAAGCGACTGTAACCTTCGTAGGATTCGAAACCATTTGGAACGTATATCATCGGGTTGACCTTACTGTGGCGGGTAGGGTGGAGAATCCAATATGGCGGCGGCATATCCGTGCGCGCTACTCTCACAAGTGCACTGCGCACTCTCTCAGCGCTCTGTAAGTATTCCTTCCAGAACCTTACCGCAATCTCACCACTAATTACCGCCTAATAAACACAAAACAAAGCACGCTCTTATTTTCTAGTCTTTTCAGTTGCCATGGAATTTTCTGCTAGATTTCTCCCTTTATAATACGGGGGTGTAAAAGCGCTAATAAAATGTAGTTCGTGTAAAGCTTGTTTTTTTAGCTTTTAGTACTAGTTTTTAAAACTCTTCTTTCTTGTTGCTACCTTGAAAGACAATATGTTCGCTATTCTTATATTTTCTTATCAACGTTGTTTAGAGACTGTCTTGAATAAACTATGTTCGTCGGAAATAACATACATATGGTCAACTGTACTTACAATATCTTACACAAAGACATCGAAAAACTGTCAATTTATACGTCATTTATTCCAGTGGCATACTGGTTCTTATTTTACAAAATTGTTATTCTAGAAACGTTCATTTTAGTCCTGAAGGTTATTTTACAGGTTCGCTGCAAACGGTCATTTTAGGGTTGTAGCAAAACATGGCAACACTGCCTCTCTTGTGTATTCAAACTAGTCTGATCAAACGTGTTAGAAAACATCGAAGGTGTTGGTTCTAATACCTCATAAAACCTCGTCGGTACCCTATAAAGTGTTCTATTTTTGTCAGCATTTCTTGTCGCCCTTGTATTCTTCCAGAAACGTTCAATTTAGTGTAGGCTGTATGTACGTTTTCAGCGTTTTTGCTACATACACGGAACTACAATTTTCGGTAGAGCCATATGCTATTCTGTTGTGCCGCTTTTTCTAGAACTTTCCCTTTCCTAAGGTATTAAATTACCGAACTTAGTCCATGATCTTACTCATGACATGTTATTAGTCCTTAATTAGTGAAAGTCCACAGGGAAAGTAATATAACTGACAAGTTATGTCCGTGCATAAATGCGTAGGGCGTTGTCTCCGTGTTGGCTAAAAATTGGACCTGACATCGAAACAATGGTTACCACGTCTGCTCTTTTTCACCGACTACCTTCGCTTCTAGAATGTTCTAGATAAAACATATCATGCGAGATGTTGTAGTGATAATTGTGGGTGTGGTGTAGCGTTTCTCTTCAACTCCAGTGCTTTCTTTGTGTGGGAAAAAACGGTAGAATGTGATGAGACGAAAATTGCAGACAGGGACCTTGTGTCTTGTCTTGTCACGTAGCTTGTTGTCCGTCCGTACCAGTCGCTCTTGTTGTTGGCGGTTTTGTGGGAGTAAACGGAAGTGGGGGAGTAAGGGGTAATTTAGGCCCTAAATCGTGCTGTGAACATTCCTTCTCTTTCCCGTAGATTACTACAACAACAACAACAAGACTAAAAGCTTACAGTGTTTCGTCTTGTACACGCTCTTCAGTACGCATCTCTGTATCTCTTTCGTTCTCCGCCATGTTGGAACCACGGAAGGATATTCTAGTCACATACCTTGCTTGATTAAACGAAGATATATATACTAACAGTGAATGTTTACTTGAATGCATGTACCGAAAACTTTGTAGTGGTCTAATTTTATCTTCCCATAGTTGAAGCTCGCATCTTGTTGATATTTTCGTTGCTTTTTTTTGTATTCTTGCATCGACGCTACATGTAGCTACATGTTGGTCTGAATCATAAACGTTTGCGTTGCTATTTAAACATACGGCTGTAGTTTGTAACAAGTATAACCAACTAAAATTGGAAATTAATAATTCGTCGAGTTGAATCCGTCAAAAGTTCTAAGATTTTCGTAGCGATGCCAAAGTGAAGTGACATACAATTTGTCCCAGTGCACTTTCATGGCGAACTCACTCACCCGTACTCAATCACTTTTACGACATTTTATCCGACAAAAATAAACTGACCAGTGACCTAACCTTTTTGCCACGATATTGGAAATATTATAATCTGTATTTCATGTCCAGGAGATGAATTATTGGATACGAAACCCTCCTCCAGGGTCTATTTTTTTCACGTATTTCATTTTTGTGGAAAGGGTACGGGAAACGCCCCGAAATGTACTAAACATAAATTCAACATCCCTCTTTACAAATACACATTCGTCTTTTTCGTCATATCTAGGTCTCTCCCGTACTTGTGAGGTAATTGTTTTGAGAGTTGAGTTCCGGAGTTCCCCAAAAAGCCATTCAAGTTTCACTCGAGTCTTCATACACCGGATCTTCACGGTGTGTATGAAATTGACACAGGGGTTACTTCAATACTTTTCCATGTAGATTTCAATAATGTTTGTGCCAGGCGAGTTTGTACCCAATTTTAACGCTACATTGCTTTTCTACCCCTTCTATCATTTTCAAGGATTGCTTGTCGACAGACGCTATTATCATTTCCTTGCCTCAAGCCCCTTTGACGTACTTAACAGCAGGAAAACTCTCAGTAAATTCGACCTTGGAAAGAAGTGGCCTTAAATTGAGTGAAAACAGCCTGTCTTTTGTAACATCGTGTCACTTACTCTCACTGACATATAGTAAGAAAAACAAACACTTGTTTCTATGGAATTTAATCTCTTCCATGCAGGTATGCAGTGTGTACACTATCATCTCGCTTAGCATGTTGTAAAAGTCACCCTCTATGAATTCAATTATCACAAAGACTCCATAGATTGGATCAATTTCATGATTTATTAAATTCATTGAAAGAACATACGCTATAGAACAATAACTTATCGTGTAGCTACACTTACAGAGTTAGGGTATACCTTAGTTGAAAGTTGTCTGTATACATGTGTAAGTTCGTACGTGGTAACACTAGTCTAGAGTATGTGATTTGTTGGCGAACTCGCGCCCTTACTCTGAAGTAGGTCGTCGAGATTACAACATTTTTCTTCGAGCCTTGTTCATTACAATTCGCGCCATCAGAGTAATACACTGCGTCTAGCTCCTTCAAATGAAGTTGAAATTAACATTACACGCAGTCCATTTCACTTGACGACTGTGCTCTCGATGTCATCTACGGTAGGGTGATATCTTATCTGGAGCAATATATATTTCTGGTAAGGTTGTTTGTTTGCGGGCGACCTCCGAAGTTGACAGGTCATTTCAGGCGAGTGACTTGACAACATACACACCTCGTGTAGCAGTGTGTTGCTTCTACCCTTTCTCCAACTGTACACAATTTCTGGTACAAAAATACAAGCAACAGATTCAAAGATTTTTCACACAAAAATCCAGGCGTCGTCTACCTCAAAAACAAAGCCACTGACGACGAGAAAAAAACGTAACTTATAAAAGAAAAAGTTACTTTTTATAAAGACGTTGCGTTTTCTTCTAGAACATATCCTATGTCTAGCCTGGGTACCATCCTCTTTCTTAATACAGACTTTAAAACATAGTCTATGTATCTATATGAATTGTAGTACATGCTTCCTAGCTCGTATTGTCTTGATTTAGAAATTTTTTGTCAGAATAACTGGTTGCTTGGAACGAAAATTACCGGTAGAATTCGCTAAAATCGCATATATTTCTACCTAAAATTGCTTAGAACCTTCACGAGATATGTGGAATATATTATGACACACCAAGTGTGCAGATAATGTCCTTGGTTGCTTGAAGACGAGGAGCTGTGGGTAGATCTTCTTGTGGGTTAGATGTCTTCGATGCATCCTTGAGATGACTGCGTACGCCAGGCATATGTTGTAGTGTCGTCTGTGTTATGCCTGTAAAACAATAACGAAAAGAAAGAACCTAAATTCAAAAAAATGTCACATACTATTTTGCTAGTAAACTGTTACCAACGTGAATTTAAACTACAAAATTCTCCTTATTGTTTAACCAAATATTGCTTCAAAGGTAACACAAAGACAATAATTAAAGTAAAATGTACACTGTAAAAATTATTCGTACTAAAAGTTCACTTGTTCAAACTCATAAACCGTCAAAGGCTTTTCAATAACGACTCATCATCATCCATGGATTTTTCAATAACCCACGAGTCAGTTGACATTTTTGCTGTGTGGATGGGTTTTAGAGAGATGGCGTTTTGTTATTAGTTTGACATAGAGATGATGGGAAGGGTAACAATAAGCATATTGTCAGGGTGTTTCTGAAAAGGCATCAATTTTGAAAGTGACGCAATGCGAGGTTTGGGCCGATGTGAGTTGGTTTGTAATTTATCACGTTGTACGGTGGAATTGCTGGGGTAAGATACATCGGTCCTGTACGCAGAAAAATGACATCGTCAGCTAACACACAGGTTATATATCATCTAGACTCCTCACAAACGCACCCAACTACTCAGAACATGTCAATTTTCGGATATTATTTTCTACATTTCTGCAATAAATTTCGTAGGGCGGGCGTTCTCTGGCGACAGATGTATATTGGTATCAGTCCAGCCTGTTTTTATATTCAAGTCACGAAAACTAATCCTCAGTTTTTAGTTAACTTTTATAATTTTACAGCAACTTTATGTTATCAATTTAAGCTGGTTATTAACTAAAGTAAGCTAAGTTTTTAATAAGTTCATGTCTTTTTCTAGATAGTTAAACGCTTCCCTAGTCATGCTTGTAGATGTTGTCTAATGTTACTGATAGTTCACTTTGTTGGAAAGTCAAAACTTGTTGAACTTTTCACCCTTAACGACTCAAGCGTCAAGCCTTGGCTGGCATATCTTTGAAGAAGTAAAGAAGCAAATCTCAGAGTCTAACGATAAGTTTAAGACGTGACGCTTGTAGTGTGATTAGGTAGGGGAGATAGCCCCGGCTCATTTCCTGAAGTACCGATTGTTCGAAGCGCTGGTAATCATTGCAATTTCTTAGCCGCTTCTTGAGAGACGAGTGTGTTATTTGGTATGTCGTCCAGGTACGTCTTTTTCCCTGGTTTGACCTTCATTTGAATTCCAGAGGACAAGGTGCGAAGCCCCCGTGAAGTATTCTCTGCGCACGCAGTGCTTTTATCAGCCGCACAAGAAGTTCTTTTTTAAGCCTAAAAGGTAAGAAGTGCCAGGGAAAGTCGATCCGAATTTGCACGGTAACCCCGCGCGGTAACGAGTTATCTCGGCGCAAATACTCCTCCCTAATCAAAAAGTCTCCGAGTATCGATTTTTCCAGGCATTTCCAATTTTCCTGGGGATGGAAGTTCTGGAGGTGTGAAGGCTGGGACGTTGGTTGGATGTAAATCCCGCGGGTTGATCCCCCTGTACTTTTCCTGAGGCGTGAAGATGACTTTTCCCCACCAAATGCCGTTAGGATCTCGCGGTCCATGTATATAAACTTATTTTGCATGCTCAATTTCCAACGTGTACCGTGGGTGTCAAAAGGTGAGGACCATTATACCGAGGAAGGGCAGAAAACCAATTTCACTTTCTCCCCCGTACCTGACCTGAAACTGCAAGTAAGGCTTAGGGAAGATGGAGAGAGCTGAGTTTTCCTAGCGTTCCCTCTACCATCCGTCACCCTACCACCGCCCCTCCCCCCTCGTGGTAGGGACCACCAGTGAGGGATGTAGGTTTCACAAACTCCGCTTGATTTCGTCTAAAAAATGTGCTACGTTTCACCTCTGTCAGGGAGGTTGGCTTGGTGGTTTGTATAGGAATGAGACCGTAGCTAGGGGAATGTGCCTAGCGGGGCACGGGTACAGGTGTACAGGTCACAGGGTTAAAACTGATATCGCTAAAATGAGTGGCGCTCCTCTAGCAGGGTCACTGTACTCAAAGGTGGCCGGGCAATGTCGTCCGCTGCTGTATGTATTATCCCTACATTAACATTGCGGTCACGTAAGCTGTCAGACTTGTGCAGGGGTAGGGGAGGCGATGTGGACTGGACCGGCAAGGGTTTCTTTTTTAAAAAAACGGCGAGCCCGGAAATTAATCCACGGCCCGGCGTATGACTGACACTCGCTGTTGGCAGGTAGTGGGTTGACTGACAGTCGGAGCGTTCTCTAGTCGTCCCTCATACGTGTCCATTTCACAAATAACGTCCCTGTGGTATTTCACGGTGTAGATTTCCTACGGTTCTTTCACCTTCCGTACTGTGGCATGTCTCCTAGCTACGTGACATTGCCCCCCTCCCACCCCTGGCGGGCCAACCTCCGAACTTTTCGCTAACTTTTCCCAGACTTTCCCGGTAAGGGTTTCAGGGTGTGGGTCGCAGTTTGAGAGCCCTAAGCCTCTTACTGTGGCTTACACGGTTGGGAATAGCGCAGCTTCGCGGCGGTGTATTAGTAAGCTCACCCTGTCTACCTCCAGATTATCTGCGCAATATCCAGTGATAAATGGCAGGAGTTCGCTTCCTCGTTATATCTTGTTAGGTTGGGTCAAAGATCAGGGGACAGTCGATACCACCCGAGCGTCCATCCTTTTTTCATCTTCAACTATCGAACCCTACTGCCAACAAACCACACCAACTACGGACACGAAAAAAAACCTGTTCATATCGTGGTTTAAATGAGCGAGTTTTTCTCTACGTGTCCAATTCCTGAAGCCTAAGAACCTGTGTGATAGCCCCGGTCTCTCCGGAATACCTCGGCGCCGTGTGCGCTCACTCTCCCAACGCCCCAATCCCCCTGGAAGTCGCAATAATTTGGAAATAATTATTGTGGTTTCATTCTCTGAATTACCTCAGCTCCGATCAATACAGGGCATCGCTAGGTCACGGTTCTCCCGGAGTTTTCTCGGCGAAGGATATTGAAGTTTGGGGGTCGGTGGAGTTAGGGCGCGGTCTCCCGACTTTAATATAGAACTTGGGCCTCGGTAACTCTACCGGAACGGACTAACACTGAATATTCGTGACTTCAGAAACAATCAACCCACGTTTAGAAACCGTAGCCGATCAGAACTGAACACTTTATTTAACCTTTACTCTTTTATACAGGTGTTTTTCGTTTAGAGAGAGAAAGAGATACGAGATAGGCGTTTTTGTGTTACCACTGCCTTTTGTTCCGGTAGCCAAGAGAAGTATTCAAATTTTTGACTCAATTTTGCCCCTATTTAAAACCGTATCTCACCCCTAAAATCAATCGGAATCCTGCGGTCGTCTTTCCTGCTGAATATGCAATGAAAGTCACGGCGGTTTTATCTGATAATGTGTCAGATACCCTGGTCGATTATGGAAAATAGGTTGAGGGGGAATCTTTTCCATCAGTATGCCCTCCCCCTTTCACCCCGCCTAAAAATCCAGTTCGAATTAAGTACCCAACTTCTCTCTCTCCCTAGCCAACTAACTGATCGATCTGAGCCTGGTTTAGTTGGAACACTTTTTCTTCTCTCTGTGTCAGAAGGAAAGCTTTTAAAAGGAGCGCCAGTCTCGTCTAGGGACCTGCACCCTACTCGCTGTATAATCTGATGATTTGGTACACCTGCCTTAACAGCCTTTCCCCGAGACTCCGAATGGCTCCAAGCTTGGATACCTTTAATAATTCCCTCCCCCAGTAGATATGAAACTAAAGGAACTGTCACTAGCGGAGACAGTATGTCTAAGTAAGCCACTAGTGACATTTCAGTGCCGTTTCCCTCATTTCTACTACATTATCACCACCTGGCAGCTTCAACCTTTCCGGCTTTGTTTCACTCCTAAACATCTGGAGCCCCCTTTTTTTATTAATTTAATAACACCGTTTTTTCTTTTCTTTTTTATGCTCCCGCAGACATGGAGGAGACAGTGTTGACAAGCTTTGTGAAATTGACAGCTATAGAAAATCATGTCAAGCGTGAATTATTTAATAACGCGACATCTCTGTCCGCTTTCGAAGTTATTGGAAAATGGTAGCTGAGTAGTTTTGCCTGACAGTTAGATAGAAAACCGCTTTTATTCAAAACAAGGGAGAGCGAACCGATAAGGTGTGCCGGCAGAGATACCTGTCCGAGATAGCACCGACTGCTTGGCTGCTGGAAAAAAGGAATAAGTCCTTTTTCGATAACATCAAAGGCATTTAAAACCAAGAGGGATTGAAAAAACCGCTTCCAGTCCCGTGCGTTTTACTTAAAGCTTGTAATTCTATAGCTATTGTTTGAGCGTCAGTCATGATTAGTTTATTCCTAATGTCACGTCAGTTGTATACAATACACCCATTATTTCATCCCTCCTCATATAGGCGAACATGGAACGGTAGCGGCGCGTGTACCGTCCCAATCTCGGTATAATTCTGTCTCCAGGCTCCTTATTACTTCAGCTGCGCCATCCTCTCTGATTCGTATCTTAAAAGCTCAGGCTTATATTAAGGCGTATGGAATATTTGAAAGGTAAAATTAGACAGACATGGTCGCCGTTCTCTTATCGTTTGCGTACGGTATTCTATAGGAGTAATATTCTCAACAAAATGTAGTTCTAAGAACTGTATCCGTTTCTCTAATTTCATGGGCAGTTCATTTGCAGTCCAGCCTTGCTATTCATTGAATTCGTGGAAGATTGTCGATTCTTGTCTCTGCATCTTTATTCTAAAACCTTTTGTATGTTGCGCCGGGAGACTTTTCTAGATCCTATCACAGTTGCTGTACCTTTTTGTACAGAGGTACCGTATCTCTGGGCATATGTATGTCTGGGACGCAACATATTTTACACATAGATTGCCGAAGGGGTTTTTGTTTAATGCAATGAGTTTCACATGTAAAAGGCCTACACAGTAGTATGGGTGTTTCGCTCAAACTCGCCCCCCTCCCCCTTTCCTTTGTAAACACACACTGATTCGAACTACCTAGTAATGTACCAATCGATTTTTCCTTATCCTGCCCTAAAATCAGTCAACTTACGTGATGATTGAGAAGGTCAGTTGTACCGTGTTCGATAACCTACTTTGGAAGGGATTTCAAAAGTAAAATGTTTGACATATAATACCGTTTGTAAACACACGGAATTTCTTTGCTGCTAATATACCCGTAACACATCCGCCAATATGAACTCAAATTCCCTTGCATATAGAAATCATTCTAGAACATTATGTTAAAATTTCTAGATTCTACTACATTATTTTAATTATTTCTACTCCCTGGCTATTATGGGTCGAAAATTATATATTGTTGAAAAATATGATTAACATTCCTTTACATCTTGTAGCGGTATTTAGTTATTTTAGGGGCCTTTCTTTCCCTATTTACTATGAAAAATATCGCCGTTGTAATTTGTGCCATAATGTCTATGTATCAACGAGGTTTAGTTCTTTGTTGATGTTAAAAATGAGGTCAGGGAAAGACTGTAGATAGAAAAGGATCCCATCTGTTACCAGCCTCAAGGTCTTACAAAATTGCGTGACTATCCCCAATTCAAATCTGTCTCATAATAACGAATCAGCTTGTCAAACTATAGAAGGCTTGAATGAAAAATCATACTACAAATAAGACAGTATTATAGATCTAAGTGAGCTACCTTAAACAGTTTAATTTTTATTCCCGTCGTTAAGTTTGTTTAAAGGAAACCCGGTTTGAGAATGTCTTTGTATATTTACAGTCTTACTGCAAAATTAACGGCAACGAGTTTTCCTGATACGCAGAGGTAGAGGTTGTTATGTTGGACCACCAAACGTCAAAACTGTTTCTGGAACGTGTCTATTTCTTCGTTAGTCTGCGTAGCTTCAAGCCTTGTTACCACACACCGTTAATGTCGCCCATAACGCACACAAGGGTCTCCACCAATCGTCTCCCTTCCCGCTGCGCTCGCAACACGGCCCGAAACTCATCTAATTTCAAACAAATTAAGACCTCTAATATCCTAAATATTACATTCCCCAGATTGGCGTGTTTGACTAAACACTAGACTGCGTTTTCCGAGTATTTGTACGCGTGAGAAATGAGAAATAAATGACATAGATTTCATCATGTGAGAACTTGTAGGGGATGTTATTTTCTCTCTCGGTGTACAAATTAGAAACGTTTCTTGTTTCGTATGCTTGTGTTTTGTGGATGTAATGTCGTAACAGAGTTGTAACGCAGTATGTGAGGGTTTTAAGTACGTACTACATTACTATTCTGCCGTCGTCCCGGTCCCTACTGCGTTTCGACAGGATATTTTTCACTCGGGGCGGCAGAGAAAGTTCAGGCGGCGGTCACAGCGCGCTCTGGCCGCGGGGCGAAAATGTCGAATATCGGAGACGCACCAAATCCGTTTTCCATATCTCGTCTCAAGTCTTATTAGATATTAAGACCGAGATTTTACCAGTTTGATTCTGTTTTCGTTTGACTCTCTAAGGATAGCGGTTGTATTTTGAATAACGTAAACGTTTTGGGTACATTTTCGTGGCATTGTTGGGTTGATTTATATCCTATACTGTGTATGTATATAAACTGATTAAAAATACACTTTTAAACACTCGCAAAAAATACAGAAATTATTTCTGTATACGACAATTTTTAGTAAGAATTTTAGTATTATTTTTATCTTCTCAGCTCGTTGAAATACTAAAGAAATAGACAAAATGTAATCCTTATAGAATACCTGTCAAATGGCCTACCCACGTTTAGAGAACCGTTTCCTTTTAATTTTACTACATTAACAATCTTTATTTGATTCTAAAATTACCCAGTGTTAGAATTCTTACTTTTGCCGTTTAGATCAAAGAGGTTGGTGCTTTGCAGAAGTAGATGTGTTTAATACAGGGTTAGGCCTATCTGTGGATTTCTAGTGCTAGCTGATTTATTTGACGTTTTCTATGTGAACATTTCTTCTCGTTAACTTATGTACTTTACCACCATCTTACAAAATGCCAGTTATTTGTTATTAATTACCTTTCAGTGGTCTATAAGCCAACATTTCGTTTCTGTATTTCTTAGTTTAGGAGGATTTATATACTTGTATATACTGGCCGTTTGGTGATTTATATACTTAGCGGGACTGAGGTTTAAAATTAACCCCGTTGCCCTTTTTAGGCAACGTTTTACACAGAAAATCTGTTTTATCAAATATTACCAATATGTTAGAGATGACGGTATATTTACAAACTCGCTACCATAAGTTGTTATATACATATTCGTTTCTTGAATTTTGTAACATTCAAAATATCTGAGAAAAACTACGATATCAGTAGGATATTATATTAAGTGTGTAGCACAGAATTTTAACAGTTTTAAAACGCCCAACAGTAATTTTTCTTCACACAGTTTCTCGTATATAGGTTAATGTCCACCGTTTAAATCTGACACCGGTAACACATTCAATTAGTCATTTTTACCATAAATCAAAAAAGGAGAGAGATTTGTAACCTTCACCGTTAGCATTTTAACCTCTGCTTGAACATATGAGCTTGTTTTGAATTCCCCTTGTGGTGATTACATTTAGTCAACAGTCTTTTTTGTGTCATGTTTTCTGTGTTAATTACTTCGTTTTATGGTCTTTAAATTCTGTCGGTTACTCAGTTGCACTGTCAGTGTCAACAGCGGAAGTCAGCTCAACACAAGTGTGTGAAGTAGAGGTAATATTTGGGAGTATTCCTGGCTAACATTTCCAGTAGACTGCGAGGTATGTTGTTCCCTTGTCCTGTATGTTCGTGCCTACGGCGCTATAGTCTCTGTCTCGCCCAGATTCTATTGAAGAGAACCAAGGTGCCAGAATTCACACATTTTAACGTTCCAGAAAATATATATATCATTGTGGTCACAAAGGGAACTGTCCTGGCGCCCGGCCCAGTTTTTCACCGCACTTTGAAATCGGAGAAAATTTGTCTGGAACCGCACTTCTTGGCTGCACTAAAAACCCCAAGGTACCTACCTCTATCCCTTATTTTACCCCCGCGAGTTGGCTTCTTATATATTCTACGATTTTTCCAGTGATTTTTGAGCAAGTGGCAAGCGTGGTAGGTCATGTCTAGACTTTGTTTTGACGCTTGCTCACTTGGGTTTCGTGACTCTTAGTATGACCTTTTACCCTGAAGTAAATCAAGCCATTCCAACGTGGCCAGAAATGTGCTATTTTCGAGTTCTTCTCCTAACTTCCGTGCGAACTACCGCGGTTTTTGTGGCTTAGATACGACGGAAACTTGACAATTCTTCCACCCTAGGGAGAAGGGGTTTCCACCGAAGGCTGTAAATTTGTGTCGCGGCATTGGGAGAAATAGATTTCCCGTTTGGAACGTTTGAGTCACCCCTAGCACAAGGGTCGCCTTCTTTGTCATATCGTGGGGCGCAAATATCAGCCGCGGTGAAAGATTTTCAATACTTCTGGGGAGGGAAGGCGTCGGGGCCGTTCTTAGGTGAGCAGGGTCGATGGAATGTTTGGCCTCCCGTAGAAAATGATCAAAGTTTGCAGCGACTACAGTGACGGGCAGGTTTGAAGCCAATGTGACCTTTGACACCCAGGCGTATTTCTGCCTTGCTTCATGAATATTTCTAGTTTTTCGAGCCCCTCAAGGCTTACCTACGGGTATTTAAGGTCCCATTTTGGAGGAAAACTATTTTCAAGGGGATGTTCTGTCATGATTTTACTCCTGGTAGATTGTTTGGACTAACATTGCGATTCTTTCGTTGACTTTCTCTCAACGTTGGGCCGCCATATTGGATTTGTCACTTTCCCGCGCCAAAACGACAACAGTCTAATTTTAAACATTTTTCCTCCACTATACTACATCGGAAACGGCTCTCTGGCCTCTGTGGTAGTTTTTTGGCATAATGGAGAACTTCTTAATATATTTCCAGCTGTTTTACCGTTTGTTGTTGAAATAGTAGATATATGGTGTGTAATTTGGCCTTCGTTTGCGCTATAATTCATTTTCAAGTGCATTTCCAGATTGAATATAGTGGTCATATTGCACCGTCTATATTAATCCATATCTCTCATACTTCGTGTTACATAATTCATACATCTCACAAAGGCTTAAAGTCTTTGTTTCAACGAAATTGTAGACAGTAATTTCTATAAGCTCTTCATGCGCAAAATTATGCTACAGTTGACTCACGAGTTGTGTATATAGAGCTAATTACAGACGATTTTTAGTCAGTTTCTTTGCCTATTTCAGCTGGTTTTAATTCGTTTAAACTGACGAGTTTTTCTTGTCGATTTTAGATGGCGTGTGAGAATTCTAGCACCAGTTTTTTTGTCACAAAGGTGCGAGATTGGACCCCAATTTTCGCCCAGCTCAAACAAGTAACACCTGTTAATTAGCTCCTTTAAACAGCCAGATAAATGAGACCTCAACAATTAGGCTTTATTTTGTTTTCAAAAATTCTATGCTTTGTGTACAAAATTTTTCAGAGTTCTCAATCTGTGTGGTCTGACATAACTGTTAAGGAAGAAGGTTATAAATTTAGTAGCGCGGGTTCCGTACCAAATTAGCTCGGCTCTATTTCTGATCTGTAGGATTTGTTTTTCTTAGAAAGGGAGGGAAAAAATCACAGTAATCCTGGACCTTTTTAGCGAAGGCTATTTTTACTTGCGGTCGTAAATCTATTAGGAGGTACCTAACAAAGGTTGCTGTCTTTTAAGTCTAGGATTTCTTAATTTCTAGTCCTAAAGTTTAAATTTCTTGTTTTTGAACGGAAGTTTGAATTAATACAGCAATTTCAGTACCGTATATCGCTTTGTGAGAGATGTTTATTAATTTAAGAATACTTTACTTCTAGGTTGGTGTTAGTTCGCGTCTTTATTCGTATGATAAACTGGTCTATCTGTTGTCACAAGCTGAGGAATCGCTGTCGTTATGTTCGGAGCTATGGGGGAGGGGGGCACCAAAATGTCTTAGGTTTTAACAAGTTTTACCTAGGTCCTCTGTCTGATTTTGTTATATGAAAAATGAGTTAATCATACAGAAAACAATGTGGAATTTTTGGTAGTTACTACGTGGCGGTCACAGACTAACTTTAATGTGCTCAATAGAAGAATAATTACCTGTATATAGAGCCTACTCCTCTAGATGTCACTCACTAAATCCATTGGTCGGCCATGTCGCTGCTTTCCTGGGTACACTGCTTCAGTTTTTAGTCCCAGCCAGACACAGGAGTTTCTACTCCGTACGAACTGGTACCAACTGTTTGTTATGAGTGGTGTGTGTGTGTCAGAAGGCTTTTTGTGTGCGTTTACTACTCTCATCCCAGCCGATTTATGGCCTATCCCCTATAGCGGGAGATAAATTAGGGACCTGTAGGCATTCTGTGCAATCTGTAGCCTCTCCAGACGTCTCTATGGTCAGAAACTCGCTCATTTTTCACTCCCTACCTTCACAAGTGTTCAACATGTGTACAAGTCGTGTCGGATGGTGTTTAGAGTGGTGGGAAAAGCCCGTAAAGCGGGTATGTTTACTCGCAGTTGGCGCGGTCGTTAGAGGTTTTATGGCCGCTTCTGTAATCTCCGTGGCCTGGCACAACCCCGTACGGGTCCCACCCTGTCTCTATCTCCCCCCTCTCTCTAACACACAACAGCTCTCAAAACAAAACAAACACCTCTGTTCCTACCACAGGCTTTCCGTCCAGTTTCTCTCCCTACAAATTGTGATTAACCTGATATTTATGAGAGCTTGTCACTGCTCTGTGTACCCACAGTCTAGACATTGGGCGGACTTTCACCTGCAAGAGACAGTCGGCCATGACCGTTCTACAGACAACAACACATTCGGTAAGGTTTTCTACTTCCAAAACAGCGCTAGATTTCAGAAATACCGTCTCTGTTGATACTGTGTGATACTAGGGGAGTGTAGGGAGTTGTTTGGTGGTGGATTTTTTCAGCTGTATTGTCGGACAGATCGCCTATTGTTTCGGGGGTCAGAGTGAAAGTTGGGCTGTGTTGTTCTAGTGGTTGTGTGTACATCTCGTCAGTTGTAGTCACATACTCGGTTGTGGTCCATTTGCAGACGACGTTGTTTTTTTTCTCTCCTCTGTTTGTTTCTGGGAAACATTTCTCTCTATTGTCTGTGCTTCAGAAATTCGAATATAGCTGGTCCAAACTTGTGTTAAGATGTATAATATTATAGTTTTATATATACCTTGTGTGACACACACATGAATGTACCTCAGTGGTGGAAGTTCGAAGTGTAGTTCTGTAACAACACAATGTTTAATTTTAGGGTATTCTAACACTGTTTTGCCTTGGCTTTTTATCTATGACATATTTCTATTACAGTGTATTTGTAGCCTTGTTCTTATAGACTGTTTAAGCTAAAAATTATGTAAGTAACTGTGTATATCTTATATACAGTACTAGTGTGTTATGTGTGTGTGTGTGTCTGTGTGTGTGATCAAATTCAGATAGTTGTTATTTTCGTTTTATCTTTGCCAACTCAATTCCCTGTCCTAATCCACTCTACCTAGCTCTTCTTCCTAATCAAGTTCTACAGATTTGCCACCTTAAGGTCGCCCTTAACACTCTTCCCTACCCCGATACCTTACAGATTGATCACGTAGTTAGAAGAAGTTGTCTGATATAAATAGTTATTGTAAACCCGTCCTTTCCTATCAAGCTTTCTCTCAAAATGCAGTGGCAACCTCTTGCTAGCCCCCTATAAATTATTCTGCAAGAGAGAGAGAGAGAGAAAAACCTTTTGATGTTTTTTGGCTAATGTTTTCCAGCGTAGGTGCTATTGCCACCTTTCTCTATTCAATAATTTTCTAATTAGGGATCTCATTATTTTCTCCATTACGGGAAATGGTTAGTTGTTCTGTGTTAATGTGTCTGGTGTGGGTGAGTGTGGGTGATTGAAATGTTGTGTAATTTTCTGTGCCGGTTTTTGTGATGGTGCGTGTCAGTTTTGCCGAGATTTTGTTTCTGGTAAATGAAGAGGTGACCCACAGTTGACCGGGTAGCAATACTGCATCCAGGCACGCTCCACATCTTTTTGTTTTCTCTCTGCTCGACTCGGTGTCCCCTTGCCCCCGTAGCCCTAACCCTGCCTTCCAGATGATTTATGTTGCAATTTCTGACAAAATTTGCTCAACTTTCACCCCGGAATAATCCGTCGTGGTGCAATCCGTTCATTGATTATGTGCCCAAACGAACCCATACCGCACACATGTCCTAGGGTTGACCCGTATCAGTTCTGAACTCCACAACACAAATATTACCTCCACAACAAAAGCGTCCATTAAAACCACACTGAGAACGCCTTACGTTCTTTCTCATTTCAGTTTAGACGTAATGATATAATTACACTTTGCCAGAAACGTACGCAGATATGAAAATAAGATAGATTGCTTTCGGTAAAGACATATTACACGATCGGACAATTTATTTATGTATGTATTCGTGGGATGTAAATTGTATATCGTGCGTTTGGAATTAAGTTTCCAGCATTGCGTGTCAGGTACAGTACGAGCATATAAATGAAGATGTTTACAAAGGAACAATGTGTGTTAAAGTTGTGGCTGTGTTTTTCTTTGTGAAATGCTGGACAAACATTTTATCATGTATATGCCCTGTATATGCTCTCAATCTATCTTACTTGAGGGCTCACCCCTGTCCTTTGAAACTACTATATTTTTTCATGGCAAAAATTGGTAGGAACAATTTATCAAAATCTGGGGGCTTAAATTGACGCAGGTGGTTTCCCTACGATGGTCAACTTTTCAAGCGGTCAAAAGATGACCACTGCCCCGCAGGTCCAGCCCCTGCTGCGATAGCCACTCGCCACGCAACCTGCTGGTGTAATGTTAAACCTCGCTATTTGCAGACATCGAAATACGGAGAGTTGGTCCGGCGCTGTGGCCGTTTTTTATGGTAATAAAACCTTCATAAGTGTGACTTCACCTTTGCGGCCTATGCATCCTTCATCCTCTCACATATGCCCTGATCTTAACGCTACAACTCACACATGAATATGGACGCACACAACTTATTCATAACACACCACACCACTTTTTCACTCTCATTTTTCTTTATTCAACTATATTCTAATAAAAAAAACTCCAACGAGCCCAAACATGTTTCCTTACATCAAACTCAATATCATATTTCGTGATTTCTGTGAGAGCAGAAAATGTGCATTTTATACAAAAATATACAAAACTGAAATGATTTCAGAAGTATTCAGCGTTAAGAAAAGGGAATAGAGATGAGAATATTCTGCGTGGTATTGGAATTGAGTAATGCACGCCTAACTCTGATAATCTTGTTATACCATCCAGTCCTATATTCTTCCGTCCTTACAATAGCGACGTGATCTGCATATTAATAACTCCCGACAACTGCAAGGATGTGATAGAACTGCGGTTAGATTATATTTCGGTTTAGGATAGCTTTTAACAAAGGAAAATTTATGGGCATAATGGTTTATTGTAGACCTCTAGTCCCCTAGACCCATCCCCCTACAGATACCTTCCTACTAGAGAGGTCACAAGCGAGGTCACATTTTATGGTTTCGCGGTTAGACAAGACCATAAAACGTAATACTTTATGAGGATGGCTGAATATAATGCGCCGTAGGGGTTCAGGCCTAGCCAAGTAGTCTGGAATACAACAGCCCAAATTCCCCTGAAGTAGGAGCCAAGAAATGGAAAAGAATTCCAGATGGAAATGTCATTGTCACTGTCAACATTTCTTGGGAGTGAAAACGCAATTTAGAGAGTGCTCCGGTAGTCTTCGGAGAACGAGGATTCGAACAACGCTTCGGAAATGACAAATGGCTCAAGTAATGAAAATGTAATCTTTTGTGCATTAGTCCCCTTGTAGAATTGGAAATTATTGCTCGCAGACACTTTGAGGGAAATATTAACATAGGGAATTCCAGTTGCACATCGGGGCGGTTGAAATCTGCATCTTTCTAACCATCACCCAACCCTAGTACTTTTTTCTCACAACTGCGTCGTTTTTCAACTCCAAGTAGGGGGTCTAAAGTAATAGCGACTCGGAACAGATAATGTCGATGTCTTTTTACTGTCCTTTCTTCCGAACCGTTATCTCTCTTCTACACAGAGAAGGTCGCTTCAGAAGTATTGTGTGGAGTTTTGCCCTGGCTGGAAAAACTGACACCTTGTCGGTTTCACATTGTCAATCATGTGACGAGAAAGACAGGTCGGTTGAAAGCCTGTGTTGTTTTCTCCATCTAGATATGAAAGGATTTTCCTATATACCATCGGCCTGGCAGGGCGAGGAGCGTTCTTATCTCTGCAGCAGTCACATCATTTCATTTTCATCCGTCAGGAAGAGCTTGTCTGGGAAGAGTCGTTGTGGGGGTGACTGGATCGATGTTTTTTGTCGTGTCCCAGGTTTGACTGGTCCACACACCAGTTCTTCTCTGCACCTGTAAAATACAAGGAAAAGAGGGGTCACGACTCCCAGCTTGGCTTGGACAGAACCGCCGTTTGTTTTCCAAACCAATCGATAGGCAGGAAGCTTGCGATCATCAACTTTGTAGGGAGAAAGTTGTCAAGGGACGAGTGAGGTTTGGTGGTGGATTTGAGAAGGGGGGGTTGTGTGTTTGATTCTGTCCACTTGTGAAGATTTATTTGCTGGTGAAAATGACATTGTAAGGGTGAGAGGGGGGGTTTCCCCCGTGCTCTACCGAGCCGGGAGATTTACATGTATATTGAACAGGGTTAAGAAGAGGTTACCGCCTGGCCACGACCTGCTAATTAATTTTACTTTCCAGACGCAGATACCGGTTCTTGTCAGACCACACTACCGGAGACCGGGCCAGAAAAATCACGCTATGTTCATAGTCTATATGTACCCTGTAGATCCGAATTTGTGTGAGGTATCCACGTCACAAATTCGTTTCTGCAGGTATAATGTAGCCTGTGACCTGACCAGCGCTTGGGAATCGAACCAGGGACTTCTAATACCAGGTTGTCGGGACGAGAGAGAGAGGACTCAAGAAATGCTTCAGGGAAAAGCGGAAGTTGGGGGAAATAATTACTGCTATTTGTCAGGAAAACACACCATTAAAAGTGTTCGGAGAGATACGGCGAGTGATGAAACCGGTTCCTTGGTCGTTAGATGTCCAATTTTCTACCCCGGTTTCAGAGGGACCATTTTCATGATGGACGACTGCTTGGCAAACCATTTGTGGTCCAAAATCTCATCAGATACGTAAGATTACAAAACTGCTCTAATTTAAGCCGAATAATTAGTGGAACTTCATCAAAAGGAGTTAAAACTTCCGTAAAAGCGGTCGTTTAGTGCCGCCGTATTTGTACAGAAGGCCCCCCTTTTGAAAAGGAATTGGGTTTCAAACGCATTCAACCGTACGAAAACAATGGCAAGTTTCTGAGAGTTGAAAAGTTCGACTTGCTCTGGTACCTTGGCGACTTTCCATTTTGCCGAGATGCCCTCTAGATACCGGCGGCCCGTGAAAGAACAAGATTGGGAGATGGAGAAATTGAAGCAGTACCTATAATTAAACGCAATGATAGTTGCAAGTGCGGGTAACATGGCCAACTGATTGAGAGAGATCGATCCAAAAACCGCTCGCAGCTACACAAAATCACTCCCGAACGAACAAATCAACTTGGCAGCTTTAGCCATCTCTCTCTCTAATAAGAGATTCTATTTAAATCTCAAACTGTGAGTGGGAAATTATGCCCAATTCCCCTCCCTTTTTGCTGTAGGACAACTGTTAGCGCTTTGTTACGTTTTAGTAAAGGAAAATTGGAGCCTTGGCAACTGATATATTTTAATCCGTTCATCCCTTTGAGTCAGTATCCCTCAAAAGGACTATACAGAATGTTTTTAATTGTTACAAATAATTGTAATCGTTACGAAAAACAGCTTCGTAGTTCTGATGCATTTCAAACGACGGTTAGTAGATTTTTATAACTTCCTCTGAGGACCATTTAAGGCTTGAAAAATTACAGCCTTGGAAATTTATTGGCCGATATATTTTTATTTCTTCGATCAGTTTCGTACTTCTCTGGGGTTTGACCACAAAACGGTGTTTTTGATTTATAAACACAGAGTCTAATGTGTCTATATAATTACATCCTAGCTTAGATGATTTTAAAAGCTATATCAGTTATACTTATTCCTCAGCAAAAAGAATTTCAGTGCACATAACGAATAACTAGACTTTTTTTATTCTCCTAACAAAACTTGGCACAGTGACAGTTTAAAGTTGAAGGCAGTTTTTAGAACGCGTATTTGTGTTGAAAATAGCATTTGGAAACCTAACATCATCACCCCAGCGACCACAGCTGTTTCTAAACCACCACCGACGGAAATATTTCTCTTCAAATCGGAACGAGTATAGGTTTGAGCTGGGTTTGGGTTGTGAAGTAAGTTGTTTGGGGTTTGAAGGAGACTTGTGTCACGCTGGGTAGCTGAACGTTTCAACCTTGCAAAGGTCCTAGACAGAACGTGGTTGGAAGACAAAGTAACTGTCCTCAAGCCTGCACCCATAATGTACATATCTCCTCATACAAACACACACGGACGGAGTCATTCAAGATGACACAACTGTCTGACCATGAGTCGGATAAAGGAGACGACTGTCCTGGAATTAGGATGGTCAAGTATCCAGGGTGGTCAGTGAGGTGGTCAGTAGCGCTGTAAGTTGATACGGTCCAAGCGGTGGAAGTTTTCTGAATTATGTGGACTGTGTCCTTGGGCCTGTCCTCAGTGGTGATTAGAAAGAGGGAGGAGTTAGGTAGAATGATGGACAAAGTTAAGTTGTCAAGTCGTTCTTTTTTTCTTTCTGCGTTGTGTCAGTGTTTTGCGGTAGTGAAGGGTAGAGGAAGAAGGGTTTTGACCCTGGTTGATGACAGCGGCTTGATTTAGTCCATTGTGTGCGCTATGGGTCTGTGAGAAGTGCGCAAACGATTCCAAGTGCCGAGTTGCATTAGCTGTGACAACTACGAGCGTTGCCTCAATACAGGGGCGCCCCGACAGGCGTCTGTGAGTTGTAATGTTTGTGGGAAGCGGGAAAAATGCCGCAGGAATGGTATCTTTTTAGTTAAGGTCAAGTGAGATCAAGCCGAACACGAGGTGACCACAGAACCCCCGTCAACAAACCGTTTATAAAAGTATTTATCATTCGAAGCGAAGCCATTAGGAGTAGGGCCCTATCCATCAAACTGCACATGCTAACTATAGGTCACGGAGCCGCTCTCTGATTGGGCGCCGCCGTCACGTGGTGGGATCGCCAAGACAAGATGACAGCTCGGGGGAGGGCTGACCATAACAGAAATACGACAACACCAGAAAAATTATTATTTTCCACCCTAGAAATTAATGATCATGAGTTCGTTCTTGATGAACTCTGGCTACGTTGACCCAAAGTTTCCCCCCGTAGAAGAATACTCGCAAAATAGCTATATCCCGAGTCAAATTCCTGACTACTACGGTACGCCAAGTCCTCAGCGCGCTCAGAACTATGGGCCGGCGGCGTTTCAGCGTGCTACGTACACGGAGTCGTCGTACAACCATGTAAGTCAGGCCGCCAGAAATGTGCCACCGCCGCAGCCGAGCCACGGCCAGGCCCCGGGACCCGCGCCGGGACCGGACACGCCGCCGCCGCACAGCCGCCCGACAGCCACCCTGAGTACGGTACAACACAACCACAACGTCCCGCCGCCAGCCCCCAGCCAACCGACACCGCCTCCTCCTCCTCCTGCTACCTCCACCACCGCCACCACCACGGGCTCCGACGGCGGCAGTCCTCCGTCCAACGGTCCGCCCACAGTCCCGATGGTCTACCCCTGGATGAAGAAAGTCCACTCCAACACAGGTACGTACTCTCCCCACCTTCTCCCTCCACGTTGTCGCTGTAAACACAACCGTACCTCGCGCCGCGTGGACCCACCGCAAGACAAACCATTATGTTCTCCATAAATTTTATGGTACAAAGTCGTAATGACATGTTTTATTATCGTAAGCAAAGTCACATTGGAACAGAACAGCCATTCCGTTCATCTTTAAATGGGGGCACGGTTGGACTTGAAGTGTAGCCCCGGGTAGCTTTATGTGAATGTTTATGTCCGTGCCAGATCGTTACTAAGGTCTGTAGTCGGTAGTAACGTGTACGTAGAGTGTACGAGCGCGCGCGCGCGTGTGTGTGTGTGTGTGTGTGGCGGAGCCCTAACCGGCCTGCTATGTGTTTGTTCTATAGGCAGCACGTCGTACAATGGCCAGGACTCCAAGCGGTCCCGGACAGCGTACACTCGACAACAAGTTCTGGAGCTGGAAAAGGAGTTTCACTTCAATCGGTACCTGACGCGGAGGCGACGGATAGAGATAGCACACTCTCTGGGACTGACGGAGCGACAGATCAAGATCTGGTTCCAGAACCGCCGGATGAAGTGGAAGAAGGACAACAGGCTCCCCAACACCAAGACCCGGTCTTCTTCGGCGTCGAGCGGCGGTTCAGCCGGTAACAACAGCTCAGTAGTACGGCATAACCACCACGGGGTATCTCAGGGTATCGTCTCTGAACACGGCATGATAGAACTCTAACACTACCATCCTTTTCAACCGTGAGTTTCTCCAAAACAAAATTACCGGAGTCAAAAAATCGAGTACCAGCAACATTCTTTCTCTCTCCTCCCGAAAAAAATATTGGAGCTGAGACGAGGCAGTATTTATTATTATACGAGTTGAAGTATTTATATTTCACAACAAGCCGAGTGTAAATTATTAGGAAAGTTGTGTATATGTGTCCCCTGGCGTTGTAGCGGTAGAGAATAGGAGGGGCTTTTGCAATACATAAGAGAGGAGTGTACTGTATCATATGGACGATAGAGCCCCCCACCCCACCCCATCATATGTAGTAGTAACACGTGTACGAGTGAGATCCTTTTGTCCGAGTCTATCCGTCATCTGGACATTGTATCGATGTGAGTGTGTGTGTGCGTGTGTGTTCCTGTACTTCATTTACCGTCTATTATCCTATCCTGCTGCCCAATTCTTAGCCAAAGACTGTATAGTAAGCGTATAATTTCCACCGGTGTCCTTTTTCACTCTGGTGCAAGCGACACCTAGTACCTAGGGAATTTCCACCTGTGTGTCTAGATTTCACTAAGTATGTAGATCGCATTCAGACCAAACGCATGGATTTCGTGAACAAAAAAAGTTGTATACCTAAGTCATATTAATGCACAATAATGTTACCAAAAAAACGTCTCAGGGTTATATTAAGAATACAATCGTTGTATATTTTCTGATGAGCTTTGTATGTGAATCTGTTATGATTATTATTATTATTATGATTGTGTGATCCCGATGTATTATTAGTGTTTTAAATTATGCTGTAGTCGTTTTGCTACTTCTCTCTCCATCTCTCTATTGTTTGTGCCAATGCCATTTGATTCTGTCTTATGACGTAACAAGGAGGGTTGCCCAAAGTAACAGGAGTAAAGAAGAGCCGTGACATGTTTGAAGAAATCCCACCCCTGTGTTGCTAATATCTAATAAATTATCTGAAACACTTGACGTCTGTGTGTGTTGTTGTAACTGCCTTCATGTTCAAACCGCGTCGTTTACCATGGCAGTTAAGGTCAGAGGTCGACTAAATGACAATTTATCATTAAGGTTAACTACAACGGGTGATTTATGAGTATGATTAATATATCTCCACTCAACGTTACACCTTGGTCATGCTTCTCCTAACCTACTTCGCAAGTAATATGCCCTCCTAAATTTAACTCCGCGACAGTGTCTGGAAAGTTAACACTCCTATCTCTAGTGTAATTTAGCCAAGTTTGCAATCAGTTTTCCCAAACACTCCGCTAGTGAAAGTGTCGATGTCTATCTAGTAATAAACGCGACATCTCTACCATCTAAACCGCCTTCCGGCAAACTCCAATTTTCTTGCAGCTGCTTTAGTTTACATCCAGTTTGTGTTGTCTGTGTTGTGTTTTTTTTTCAGGAGTTTTTGTGGGTGATTTTTTTATCAAGTATTGATCCGTGTTAGGTGAAGGAGAAAATAGCGGCCCGGTATCAATACTGGGAGCAACCCCAGACCGGCCTGGTGTCAATTGCAACCCAAGCTGTCAGTTTCTTTAAATTGGAAACTTATTGAAAACCGTGGTTAGACTTTGGTGGGGCCTTTTCGGCAGGGGAGTGGGGTAATATTGCTTGTTCCAGCCGACACTCTTGATTTATGGCGGCAAACTCACCAAGTCGATACTTACAACGACCATATTACCCCCGCTCCCCTTCGGTTAAGTCTCCTTGCTCCCGAGCTAATTACGCCAAGTTAAGAGGGTGGATTATCCATTAGAAACATGGCCTTTGGTGTTCATAAATAGTTGAGAATCCCGGCTAGAGAACTCTAAAGCCGGTCTGTCTCTCCGGCGAGCAGGCTTAGGTAATACTTCCTGACGAATGAGTTGGGAAATGAGGGCTGAAAGTTTCAAACGTTCACCGAGAGGTCGCACTGAAGAGCGCTACCCGTGGTCCATAGCGCGAGGACCAGTCGCTAGTAGAAAGCAAGTCCTTTTTAACGACAAGAACAACTCAAGGACCCTTGAAAGACCCGTGGTTTTGCTTCAGTAGTTTTCCAATGTCTTCCTCCGTTGCCAAGTCAAGCAAGGAACCGAACTAGGCTTAATTTTAAACCCCCAATAACTCTACCCACCCGATTTCGTTCGAAGAAAGAAAAAAGTGCCAACAAGTATTGTCTCCACTAGCCGGGGAAACCCCAAGCCTTGGTTTACGGCCGGCCTTGACAAATGTGGACATAAATTTGTTGTAGTCATTTTTACGAGCGTTTTTATGGAGTATAACTACCGCACTTGACACCGTCTGTTCCTGCAGTTTGTGGCTAGAACGTTAGGCGTTCAGTGTTAAAAACGACCCGACTAAAACTCAGATGTAACCAACGCAGACGGTCGCGTATTTTCCCATCTACTCTAAACGGCGCTGTTGTCGGGGAATATTTCTTCACTATTATTGAGATTCATGCGATTTATGAGTTTCGTGTAGACTGCTGGAGGGTGTTTATAGCTTATCTCTTTTAATGTAACGGGAACAAAATCGTCATTTCCTGACACCGCGAGGATCCAGGAGACAAACCACTGAGAAATGTATCACTCAACCCTGCCGCGCGCCCGCGTTCTACATACCCAGTCTTACACCCTGATCCTACAGATTTTACTCACCCTGCGGTTTCTTGGCAAAATTGACTTTTTGATGGATGTTAGTAGATGTGAGATATACGCCGTGTAATTTAGCTAGGAAATGAGAGCGTTTTGCGCCCAGACGAGACCCGAAAAAAAATCAGTTCAAGAAATATCTTCCTCTGATTGCTCGCTACAATCTATGCCTGGAGCTTTTGTGGCTAAATTATTAACCGTTTCCTTAGCTACTTTATACCGTCCTAACCTTCGATAATTGCCGCGATTTTTCTTCACACAACAAAAAAGAAACAAGTCTCTTTGTTCTCTCAGTACTAAGCAGGTAGGGGATAAAGAAAGATGCGCACAATTTATTATTCTAGATATCTGACATTTATTTCACAAGAAATAACGAACATGAGTTGTCATTAGAATTATTACAATAACGATTTGTCAAACATATTCTACATCTAAAATTCATATTTGATAAATGTGCAGGAAGATTTTATTTGTGCGACTGTGTATAAAAATATTTGATTCTAAAACGTTTGAGAATGAGGACGAAATTAACTTGTGTTTCCCCGTCTTATGTACAACAACAATATTAGATTAATTCCTAAATACGTTTTCGTTGATTTCTTAGAATATTGTCCTTAATATTAACAAGATATTTGTGCAATATGATTTTGTGTGTTGGAAGTGTGAATTACTTGTAAATTTCAGGAAGAAAAATGGCGGTCTGAAATTGTTAGAGAAATCGGCGCGAGCGAAGAGCGTTCGCCCGAAATCCCGTTTTCAAATCGCCGCCGTTTTCCAGTAAAATATCGCTCTTTTTCTACAAGAATGATGCGGGTTCAGAGCCTGGTTGGCTTGTAGGGTTAACTACGTGTGTACTAGCTCCGTAAATCTCTATAAAGTGACGAAAGCCACTGTTGGAAACGGCTGGGGTATCCCCCACCACGCTAGTGATATATGACTATCTACCTACCAACCCGCACGGCGAAAAACCCGCGCTTCCCAAACTCATAATCAAATCTCATTCCTGCTGAATTTAATTTTCCCCGTTATTAAAATCACCGGAGAGAATCTTACATTTCACCATTTTTTAGGAGACATTATTTCGTTTGTGTAATAAATGATCACGGTGTGAAGGTGGGAGACTAGAATGGATGAACGGTTACAGTTGTAAGCGTGCCAATTGTTGGATAGATGTCAAGTACTGCAATAGCTTAAACCACCGTTTTCTTGTTTTGGTTAAACACGGAAGGAGCCAAAAGGCCAAACTACTCGGAAATACAACAACTTAACCTGAAAAAAAGGGTACAAAGATTCTCCCTGACTCGGAAATATCGCGTTTCGTAACAAGGGGGAGAAAAAGACTTCGCGAACAATGGTAGTGTTGTGAACCGTCTCTTTTCAAAATCCACCAAACGTTTCGCGATATTTCACGGAATAAAGCTCCATAAGACTCATAATATCAGTACATAGATCCTCCTATATTTTAGTGGTATATACATGCTATATTTCACGCCATATGGTGGCTTTTCCGTGCAGTACTTTAGACCTGGAACCCCGTAGATTTCACACAATGGACAAAATCATTTTGTCTACAACCGGGCCAAAAAAGACGCGGCCAAAATTAACAACGAGATCACTGTTATGATGTGTATACTTCCTGACAAATTATATCACACAGATCAGTCAATTTTACCAACATCGGGTGAAAACTACAGGAAGATTCGTTGATGTTGTTCTGAACGTTTGTTGTTGATTTGCATGAAGACATCGGGCGATAGAAGGACAAGGTTGTGACATCTAAACAATTGCCCTCAAATCCTTTAGCGAAAGCCGTAACTCACAGTACTGACCTTGCTCTAAACTAGCGCTAAATTATGGGCTTTTAAACCCCAGAATGACCCATCTCAAAAATAGAGAACTTCCATTTATTGTTCTGAATTTAAAAGCGTCTGAAACGTGTTGAGAAAGAAGTCTTTGTCTGAGGATTCGATTCCTTTGTGTGTGGATATTTCTTGAGACTGTAGTATTTTTCCAGACCTAGACACTCTTATTAAGTCTCACAAAATTTATTCACCGCTTCAGGCTTTTCTGTTTCGAAGTATAAGCTTTATTGCACTTACATCTTTTAAATCAAACTATATGCTCGGAGCTTGTTTTTACTTACTATGATTTACAGCCTAAATGGATCACTAAAAGTACCTTTCAACTTGCATTTTTGTTCTTTTTGGTGCAAAGATTAAATTTATAATTTTGCGTTTAAATGTGAACAAAAGCTTGGAAGTGGCTACACTTTGAAATCTACTATAATAAGTTTCCTTGTAATTGTAGAAATGTGGTAGATTTGAGCTTAATGATTTTTTGCAAAGATGTGTTGTTGGGTTTTGTTTTTATTTTTACTAAAGATATCCAAGTCTGGGTTTACAATGGAGACAGAATCACTCTCTCTCAGAAGTCTGACTGAAATAATTTTGCCGGACGGTTGTGGACCACACGTTGTCATTCCAATGGTGAAATGCGACTCTTTCAAGCTGGCAGGGAGCCGGGGTAGTGTGGCTGTGTCCGTGAGCAGGGCCCGCAGAACGACAGAAACCCAAGCCTGTTTTGACGGGCGGGGTTACCCGAAGGATGGCTATCGTCTGCCGTTACTATAGCAACTGTCTCACCCCTCACATGCTGCAAGTCATTAACTCCTGTCTCCTTCTAGCTCCTTCCCTCAATCTTATTACTAAACAGAAAGACGTCAAATCTCGACGTTTCGCGTAGCTTGTCGTGGTTTACCGGTATCGCACGGGGACAGTTTCCTCACACGGGTAGACAAGCATCTTTCCACCGACAACCCATCAAGTCCTTTGCCCCTCCCCCTCCGAGCATGACAGACCTTCAAGTGCGTTTTCAGTACTGAAGTTTTGTTCCCTGTTCCTTTCAAGTCGGCTCGGAGGTTGGGAGGTGACATTGGGGAAGGGTATTTCTGACTCACGGCTAGCATTTGAAATCAGATTGCTTTTTCAGGAAACAACCGCAGGGATTTTTCTCTCCAACCCTACCGCGAGAGGGCATGTCCTCTGTGTGCATTACCGCCATTATTTAGTCTCGCCAGGCCCAATTGCACGACTTCTAAGAAAATAAAAGCTAAGACTCTTTCCGTGTGCGCCCTGTAGGCGATGGGAGAAGGTTGTTTGCTGTTTGAAAGGGTGTCTGACCTCTTCTCTTAGGTAAATCAGATATGGGAATGTCTCCAAAACTCGTAAAGCCCACACCACAGCCTTGTCGTGTATATCCACAACCGGAGGGGGTGAATCTGGAATTGTTTATTTTTAGACCATTTTTTCGAGATCCCCCTGATCTTTCTCCGTTTGGGGATTAAGCTCAGCTTCAAGCCATTTGTTGGTAAATCTGACGATAGTATAACCGTATTTCTTCCATTTAGAAAGATATTTTTAAACATAAAATGTTTTAACTGTTGTTTTTCCATATCACGGAGTTAAGAAATTTCATGCTGTAGAGTAGACTAGTTTTATTGAATTTCGGGGCAGGTCCAAATGTACTGCTATGTTTCTTTAGACTTAGATTACATCGCTACAGTGAGGAGCAAGAACGTCTCTACTAAAAGCAGGCTGTAGGGTAGAAGACCATGCATGAGTGAGTGTGGTATGGTAAGCTAGTTGAAGATGAGGGTTTTGGTGTCATGCGGTGGTTGCACGTTTGTTTGGAGGGGTTCAGGGAAAGGGGACAGTGCACCCAGAGGTCAGTAACGCCCCGTCTATAGACAACGGGTGTGAACTATGTCTTGGTACATGCTTCTATTGTTCCCTGTCCTCTTTTTCACCTTTCGCCTAGAAAAAGAACACCTTTTCTCTCAGCGTGCACTTTTGCCCTCTGCGCAACAAGAAAAGCGAGGTTGTCAATTTTCCCTGGCGGTAGGCGCTGAAATTAACCGGCCCGAAAACTGGTCTAACACTCAGGAAATCAACAATCGGCCAAACTTTCATCTAGGATAATCGAATTTTCGGTTTTGTGGGCAGATTGTTATTCCTTCATTTGACTGAGGCTAGCGGGGGTGACAAGTTTTAATAGGGCTGACCACGGGGCAGAAAATTTACCTTCATGTACGATCGAACTCTCGCCTTGGAAAGCACGAGGGTGGAAAGCGAAAGAGGTGTAGTTGGAATCGACTTGTGTTTTTTTTACTCTCTCGGAATGGACAGGGGGGACTTGACACGCCACCAGGCCGGTCATAAATTCACGGAGATCATAAATTTCAGTCAAGAATTCCCGCGACCGAATCTGACAACCGTTCTTCCTACTCAACCCAAACGAAAACGTCTCTCCATTTCTACATCAGGCATTACCAACGAACGTTCTCCATTTATGACGTCAACGGGAAAGTTTAAACTTTTCGCAGGGTTTGGGAGAAACGGACTTGTCAACTGTGAGCGGTGTGCTTCTTTTTTTTCTTGCCCTAGCCTGATGAATCGCACACAATAAATCACGTCCGCATATAGAGTGCGATTTAGCCGCAGAATTCACCCTCCAAATTCAGACCTATGCATCTGAAATTCTACCGGGGCAACGTAACGATAGGAAAACACGGTATGTTCAACCCGCACCGCCACGTGGAAAAGATAGCAGGACGGTTTTTGACGAACGCCGAAGATTTGAAGCAGCGATCAAACTTCAAACGCTAAAACTGGCTGACGGTACCATAAATCAACTTCCGTGTTTTCCAATTTCTGGTCCCGGCTTCCAGAAATAAACAGCTCACTATTCGTCACAAGTAACCGATTCTAACAAGTTCTGTTACACTAGGAAACTAGTGCTGGTCTACATTCATTTGTTACCCTTGCTTCTCAGCCGTTCCAGTCGATTTTTCTTTTATGATGTGTCAGAAAGTGTTAAATTTTGTCGTGTCTTCGTGTGTTCATAAGCGCCAGGCTGGTAGCCGTGAAGTTTTACAATTTGAAATCAAACAAAATTTCTATAAATTTCAATTTGTGGTGTCTCTTATTGTGGAGGAATTGGAGCGTAGAGGGTTCGCGTTGTTTGGTACAGAGAGTGTTCTCGTTTTGATGAGTTGTTTGTTGGTAAAGGGGCCAGGGTAACCTCACAATAACCCCAGTTTTCACACTTCTAGTCATAAATCACACATCACTACAAATGAAGCCGCTGTGTTGAGAAAAAAAAGCCGGTCTAACCTAAATATTATCGGCACTTCTGTTGTGAGTTTTAGGGGAAAAGATCTCTATATTATGGCTAGTGTCGTAGCGACACTACTATAAGTGTTAACAGAAATACACCGTTTCATTTAAAACGAGAACACTAAAACTGGGAACTGAGATTCAGACGTTTGAATGAATGGTATAAATCCGGAATTTTGAGCACTGTGTTTGGATTGAAGTTTAGTAGAATTTGTAGAGAGATATACGTATTTTCGCGTTGCAGAAGTAACCAGGCCGTGTTGTCGTCCCGGCCGCATCTTGTTGTAATTTAAAAGGACGTGCTTTTTTCACACCTACTATCATAAATCACAGCGGTTTCGCGAATTCCTGCTAAAGCCAGAACCTTTTTAACCAAACCAAGATGGCTCCGTTCGTCTTGAGCCGATTCCGGCCAAATATTCAGCCTCAACCCGCGCTAATTTCGTTGTAATGTGCGTTAGTATTTGTCAAACGTGGCCTTCGGTTAGGGACTCAGTCAGTTCGTGTGTACACAAAGCTGAAATGAACCAACGAAATTGACAGTACTGTCGCAGTAGTCTAGACTGATTTATCACAAAAAAGCCGTCTTGTCAAGGGTTGTACATTTCAAGTGCCTCAAACACTTACGTAAAAAATAATCGCCTATATTTTGTCGAAAATTATAGTTTGTAGGGCTACGCCAGTGTTGTAGTTCCGTTAGATAATGATTTTTCCGTTTATGGGTTTGTTGGGGGTAATCATCTCCAATGGTAAATAATGTTGTACAAAGTACTGCAAACAAAAGAAAATTCACCTTCAGGCCTTTGGTCCAACGTGGCACTTTTGTGGACAGTTATTTGCCTTTAAAACCGCGAAACAAGTCAATATTTGAGATAAGCATACACAAAATAAACATGACCTATGTCTCCCATATATTTACGAGCTCGAATGCAGGAATCCTGTTTCGTTCACCGTAAATTTTCGGCTTGTACAGCCGTATTTTATGCCTATATTTTGCCCTGATATTTTTATTTTACATCGTAATATTTTACCCAGGCTTTCATGCAGAGGTTTTTAACGTTAGCGACGTTTTGAAGAGAAACATAGGGGTCATTTTGATGCGAATCTGACGTTGGCTAGTCCAACATGTTGGCGCCTCCATGTTTGGCGTGACATTCGGTAGCCATCGGAAGGTGAGTGGGAATTTTTAATATCGTACCGTGCTGATTTAAGTAGCTAGGAAATCTTAGCTGGGTTTACGTGAGATTAACATATCCCTACGGATTAATATGAATACAGAAGCAGAGGAAAAATGTACTTACGCTGAACATTTAGGCGATGTTGATTGGGACAAAAACCTCGCGAAGGGACCTCAAAATGTTGGACCTACACAAGCACTCATCGATTATCGTACACACCGATTTCGTGTACCAAAAATTATCTTTCGTTTTTAGAAATTTTCTTTCAATCTCATACGAAAGTTGATCCGTCTTTAAGCTAGCGAGTGATTAAAATGGAAGGGATTAAAGGGAAAAGGGTTGAAAATATGTCAAACTTTCCACCAAACTATTAATCAAACATTGGCAGGGTGATACCACTGAGTTCTGTGCCATGATTGGTTTTTAAGTATCACATGACAACCAAAAACGACTCCCTTGTACGCTGTTACGGATCAGTTAAAAGAAGTTCAACTCAATTTTATAAATTCCATGGGAATTCGAGATTTATTTCGGCTGAAAAGAGATAAAAAATACAACTGAAAAAAAATCTCACCTCGATTTTTTTTTCTCTCGACATCTTGATGTGTTTATTTCGGGGTCACTTTGGAGTGCGCTATTCAGTCGTTCGCAGAATGAGTTGTAGTTGTACTGCGTTTAATAAGTCCACGGGAAAGGCAATTTGGTGGGAAGTGTTAACGCAGGTTCCAGCTTTTCTAGCGTTTCCAGGCGGGTAGCGGGTCGTGGGGAGCTTGTTGGCGGCTTGAGACGACTTGGCGACCGACGAGGCACGACTAGCCCATCCCGTATGCAGAACGCATCGTAGTCTCTCCTCCGATCGATCTAGCATTCCGGCCTGGGCGCGAAGAAAGCCAACCCAGAGACCCGAACTGCCACAGGTGAGAGCGTTTTTCTGCATCTTTTGCCCTTGAAAATGTCACCTAACGAATATATTTATCTCTCAGCGTCCTCAGAAGGTGTTGGTCGAAGTTGTCAATCTCTCCAACCACCGTGCATAATCATAATAATCCACGCTGTAGTAACGAAGGGTGGAAGGCGAAAAATACACACACGTTCTCGTCAAGAAATTCCTAGGAAACAAGCAAGAATCCTTCCTCTTGTTTCTCGGTCATTACACTCTCCCAACAAGCGGCCTGTAGTGTCCTGGGGAATGTGTTTGTGGTGGTAATGCCGTCTGTTTGACAGAAGTCGGTCTCTTTAGGACTACCCGACAATTAAGTTATAAACGAGGACTCGCTAATACCACGGGCTTGTAAATAGGACCATAAAACTGCCTAGAAGAGAGCGCCCGCCGGCTTCGCTACTCCTCACAAAATACTGTCAACAAGAACAGATTTTTATCATTTGTTCCCTGGGACGCCAGGACAGGTCAGTTAGGTCCCTTTTTTCTGTAAGATTTGTGGCTTTTCTTTCTTTCCAATTCTTTGACTGTCGTGTCTTGATTTATTGAAACTTTTCTCGGCTTACAGCGTGGCGTTAGTGGCGTCTGTATGATAAAATCGACCGACCTAACACCTAAGTAACACTCAGGGTACTATAGGGAACTAGGGTCGGTAGGGTAAACTGTGCAATATATTTTCTTAGACAGAGACATTGGCTTTGGTAGTTTCTTTGATGATTCTTAAACGTTAACCGTTAGCAGAAAAAAATCGTCTTTCTTTGCCTGAGGTCATTTCAAAACAAAGCGATTCTTCAAAGCCGCCATCTTTGTTTTTTCTTACTACTTTTTCGGTATTTTTTAAATGTCTTTTTCCAAACTGCTTCAGCTCTGTTCTAAAATGATAAGCAGATTAGAAATTAATTATCAAAACTTGGTATTCCACTTTGGGCTTGTTCATTTACCTTTCTTTTAACCAAAATTGGTATTATTCAAAGTCCACAGCTGGTATGAGTCTTATACAGTGTAAACTTGTATTGTAAATATTAAGAAACTTAAAAATCATACACAACAGGAAAGTGAGCAACCACAAATCACAAGTGCACTGAAAATTGTGTACAATACAGAAGTTGTTTTATATAAATTATTCAACAGGGTTATGTATATGTATGTGTGGTGGGGTTTTCTTTTATTTTCTTCATTTCATTTTTTTTTCTTTTTTTTCCACATTGTGGCGTTGTGTAAGTGTATGTGTAATGTTTAAAGGGCTGTTATACTTATAGATGTGCAGGGACATGTGAAATATATACTGTGATATTCTGTTTTTGGGAGTTTGTGGTTGTGTGAAGGAGAAAGTTTATTCATGATTTCTTACTGTTTCTGTAACATGTCATGTGGTGCCAACTGATAAAAACACAAGATATGCAAAAAAACTCTACCTCCCTAAAATTGCCAAGAATATCCCGATGATTTAAACTACCTCAATCCACACTTAAGTGAAGTTTTAATGACTTCTTGTTCTTATCTTAATTTTTGCTAACTTGGAGGTAATATTCCCAGACACTTCGTCGCATTTTAGAGATTGTATCTAATATTGCCTTGGGAGAAGAAACTTGCTCAAGTCTTTTCCTTGACGTAAGTAATTCCTAATGCATGTCTTGTGAGATTCCTTCAAAGCGTCTTGCCTACATAA
This sequence comes from Branchiostoma belcheri, assembly GCF_001625305.1. Classification (NCBI taxonomy): domain Eukaryota; kingdom Metazoa; phylum Chordata; class Leptocardii; order Amphioxiformes; family Branchiostomatidae; genus Branchiostoma; species Branchiostoma belcheri. The sequence continues at coordinate 915,079 of NW_017803965.1, read as the reverse complement.
CAGTCGTGTTAGGTCAGAGGCGAGTCTGGTGGGAAAAAAAACCTCCCTGACTGAAAACATTTTTGGTGAGGTCGGGGGTTAGGGAAGGTGTGTCAGTAACCGTAGTTGGGAGATATTACATTTTACCTGCCTGCGCTCCCCTGTCACCTTTACTCGTCTGGCGAGGGCGCAGACTGTCATCCCATGTCAAGTAGAGAGACCTTTTCAACTTTTCGCAGGGTTGAACTTGAAGAGGCTGACTCGGCAAGCTCGCAGGCCTGCCCTTTCAATTTTCTACACTTCCAGCCTTGCCTCGCCTCTCGCGTTTCTCCCAGTGGAGCCCTGCCTCCTGTTATTAATGCAGTCAGCAGCTCAATTTTATTCGTTTAGATTCTCGGGTAGCGTTGCTTTTAGAGACCTAGATGTCTCAGGAGTGATTGTGCTGGATGTGAGGAGACAGGCAGGGTGAAAGAAATGCATTAGTGCAGCGTCATAGCAGCGTAACAATCTCCCCTGTCTCCCGTTTGAAGATTTGCCCACTGTCAGCTATTCCCCGTCCTGATCTTGACGACTCGCGGCAGTTGAAATCTACACGTCGCTGCCAATTTCTCCCCCCTAATCCAAATCCACGGCTGAAATTGGCATTAAAGGCAGCAGATATTGACAAGTAGCCTTTTGAAGTTACACGGGACACAATCTGGCGGGAATACTCCGCTAGATTTCATCTCCAAGGTTTAATTTCGGATGCACTTAATCTACACCGCTGTCGGCGATCGCCCCCTTCACGTCAAAAACTTTCTGAAGTTCATAAAAAAAAGTCTTATTTTGCTATCTCGCCTTTTGAAAGCTCGCCGGAAGAGACGTCGTCCAAGCCTCAGTCAAAGCTGGGTGGGTCGATATGAGATGTCAGCATGTTTTTGGCACTAATGACTGGCTCGGTAAAGAGAGATGCCGGCACATGTGTGGGGTTGAAACAGACAAGACACAGGCGTTATTTCGGAATTTGTTTTTATTTACCCTTCCGACGAAAACCTTTCCCAGTTGTCGTATGTGTTCCTGTCACACACACGCGGAGGGATACCAAGTTTTACTCTAAGTAACTCGCCTGTGTTTGCCTTGAAGTCATAGTGTAAGAACTAGGACACCAAGTCCAGCCCAACTTTTTTTCCGTGCCAAAAGACCACCATATGGATTGACCCCTGTTGTGACAAAATCATTTGGAAAAAAGCTCGGGTCGGCTGGTAGCGATTTTAAGCATTCCCAACAGACGTAGAGGTTAAAAACCACTGCCCTTTGTTTAAATCAGTCCCAAACCGAGCCGCTAGATATTCAACCGTACCCCCAGCTGTAAATAGCGTGGCATTCAACGTTACATTCGGCTCCTATCTCTGACATCCTTGCGCGTCCAGACGGATGGAAAATTCGATGTGGCTTGGCAGCGTAAATTGAAGTATCCGCGCTTTCCCCCGTTCGATTTTAATAACCAACTTTCATAACGTCAGTACTTGGGATTAATTTCTCCCAGCTTTAATTTTCTTGCGCCGGTCCGTGAGGGATATGACGATTGGCCTGGGAGAATTTGCTGGTGTTGCGAACCTAATAATGCATTTGATGAGGCGATTTTGGACCAGGTCATCCCCTAGCAGATAAAATTTACACTCTACTCTAAAGCCTGTCGATTCTTTCCAATTAACGTAGATACCATCTTCTCCTTTTGCATAATCTCCCGTGCTATATCCTCATGTATTATGGGCATATATATGAATCTATTCCATTTCCTATTATACCTGTATCTTTTTTTACTTTCTTGCAGGCCGTAATTTGATTCCCGTGAAACAGCGTGATAAGATATGTTACATAATGAAGCTATATGACATGAGAAGTTCACATCTGTTAGGGATTTTGTGTGTGAAAACGACAGGAGGCAGTTCTTTAACGTGTCCTTCATTCGCCCTTGTGGAGATGTGAAACGGACACGCAGGGGTCGTGTGAAATAAGCATGTCCAGCCCAGAAATTCGGCCCTCTCAAGCGAACTGACCGCAAATGTTGCCTCCCGGCCGCTTCGTTACTACTTCGTCAAGCGAAGCCACCTAATTCCCAACCAATATACCCTGCCCTACTAACCCCTGGCGCAGAAAATGTTCTCTAAAACCCATTTAGTCAGACAAAAAACACGTCTAAATACGTGAGTTAATTTTCCAAGTGTGGGCTGATTTTTGACACTCTTGAACGAAGCTGTTGATGTTATTCCTAGATGTCTGGAGGCATAATTACTCTCCCTCGTCTCATTTCATACTCGCTTGACCGTTTATAATTATTTCTTTTCATTCCCAACGTTTAATGAGTCGGAGGTCGTGAACACAAGACAAACGGGGTGTCAGGGGGTTGCTCCACAACTCGGTATGGGGTACCACAGATATTGCTTTCGAGACAACAAATTAATTTTAGCGCAGAAGGCAATATTTCCCAACAAACTTCTGAGAAACCCCTGGAGGAAATTTTAAATTATAGAGAGAATTGTGGCTCTCTGGAGCGTAAGACAAGCAATAAACACGTCCCTCAACCAAACCTTGCAATTTATGAGTTGTAATTCAGATTGCCACACTTTGAGCAAGTCGACGCTCTGTGCCCATAACCCTTTCATTTGTATGGTCTTCGATTTTTATTCTCTGCGCTCCAGTTCGATTGAAACAACAGCCAAATTTCATTTCAACTCAATTACCGAATAATTCTCTATCCTTCGATCTCGTGCCAGGTCGTATGGTCAGGTTTGGATAACTTCTTTCCTCAAAAACACTCCCTGTCTTTTGTTTAGAAAGGCTACTGTCAAATCTAGAAGAGATAGAAATGATGATAGTAAACAAAACCAATTAAAACGAAAATTATATTTTTCTATAGCTGAAAGGCTACAACAATTTATGCCTATACTTAGGTGTAAGATAGCTAGCTTCTGTACCAAAAATCACTATAAAATGCTTTTTGGAACTAGCTTTATAACGCAGTTAAACAACCCATGCAATGTGAGAACAATACCCAGGCTGTGTTTTCTTCTTGTGTTGTTTTTAAAATTTACTACTGTTTTTAGAGGGCACAGAAGCACCGAAATTTCTCTTGCACATTTTTGACATCTGTTGAGAGGGTCTGTTCTTCATTATCAGGAGATAAAATGTGAAGTTGGCGTTAGAGTGAGAATTGTTTTTGAGTTTGTATCAGGAGGGTCTGTAACACAGCCTGCTGTGACGGCCCTAGGGTACCACATATTGCACTTCGGTATTACATTTGCATTATTATGCATGGAAATGATAATTCTACCCATATTTCCTTTCTAATCCGTCCCCAGTTTCTCTCCATATCGTTCCTGAACCATTCTTGAACCTCTGTAGAATTTTAAGGCCTGTAAAAACCTTCTATTGTAGGCGTAAGTCTGCGAATGTTGAACAAAAACCCTGCACAAAGACGACATGTCATGCTCTATTGTATCCCTTTCTTGCTACCAAAAGAAACGGTTTCACCCCAGTAAGCATTCTGAGACAAAATTTTCTCAAATCTTCCCTTCCCTCCGACTGTTCCTGACACATACACACTGTTATTTACGTCTTAAGAATTAAGGAAATCGTGGCGAAAACGTTACAAGGAAACACGGTCTTCTAGAAAAACATGGCGTACTCTCACCCCACCGTTTGAAAACAACCCCTACTGAACTAGAGTACAAATGACGGCTACTAACCGCTTGTACTAACGCGCCCTACCACAATTGTCTCCCCCTTGCACGCTAGAACATTATTGTTTAGCCCTTTCAGATGCTAGAGGTGTAGATTTATGGACTACAGCGCCCTAAATGTTCCCCATAAAACACATCAACGTCGTTCCCTATCTGGCTTGGAGCCTGTACAAGTCTGGTGGCAGTTGCGAGCCTTTAGCCCGTAAATCTACCATAAGGTCGTGACATCTGATTATCAAATCGACGTTAAATGTTCAAGTACAATTGAGGGTGCCAAGGATGAGGTCACTTGGCTGTTAATAACAATATTTGATGAACTTTGATATAGGAAATATATTGCTCAAGTGCGGCACCGATGTAACATAAATCAAGTGCGCTGAGTGCCAACCTACTGCCAGCCATTTTGGAGAGAAGGCTGGCGCTGAGAGGCCGCGCGGGGAGAAACACGGCTACAAAATGTGGATTCAAAGGCGCCAAAATCTGCTGGTTTCTACCTGCTGGTCACCATGGTTACCTGCAGACGATTTCTGTGGGTTAGTGAAGGTGTTTCGTTTGTCGTGGCGGCGGTTGAGGCGCGGTTGTGGCGGGGTTGTGCGCGGGTGTCTCCCTCTCCCAGCGCCATCTGTTCCGACTCGGCTCGATCAGGTACGTGCGGCTTATTCTGTTAAACACACGGCAAAACGGACCCACAAAAATGCACATTCCATCAGGAAAAACACCTGCACTTTCTACGGAAATTAATTCCTATATTCCAAACGCATGATACGCAATTACTCCGTAATGAACAGTCACTAGATGTGGAGGGTTTCTAAGCCAGCTCCCAAATTAATGCCATTATAATAGCGCCCTAGCTTCCATTCCCTCCCGCACCAACCTAAACGAATTCTTAATTCCATTTTGGAGTGCATGCTTCTGAAAGCTTTCATAAGCTTTTTAGCTGAGTCTATTCCAAGATAGCATGAGAGATAGAGAAGGAGGATTAGCCAAATACCGTTGGTATACATTTTGTAATCCGGACACGTCTGGTGTTGGAGCTAGCTGCGTGTGATGTCATACTTCTGAGATGGCACACATACTAATTAAGAGTTCCACCGCCCTCTAAAAATCCTTCAAAAACTCTCTAACCGAATTTTCTCTGATATCTACTCGGGCTGGGTTATTTCCAATGTCTCTTGTGTCTCCTATGTGAATATACATGTTGGTTAATTATGCCCCCCTCCCCCTCCTATCACTCACTTGACCTGGCTACCCTTTTATGTCACTCCGCTATTGAAGAAAATAGATCTTTGATGAGTTGGAGTGTGGTCTCGGTACGCTGTACTAATTGTGAGAAATAAACGTAGAAACTACCCCTGTAGAAGTTGGTTAAGCCCTGGTGTTACGCCGGCAGGCTGTATGGACGTGACCACCGAAGCCCTGCCGGCATTGGTGCTGCAGCTGTCAATCAAATGTATCATAGGGGAAAGATCCCGTACCCAAGCGAAGGTCTCCATTTAGAACAGCTTGCAGGCGCCTCAGTACAGATAGGATCGCCCAATACAGCACCGATACCCTGACAGGTAAGGCGACGTTCTCCAGACTTTCGACTCGCACTCTCGCGCTAATTAGGCGGGAATTCTCCGTTCCGAGCCGAAGCGTTCTTCGCTACGAGTCGAGAAGATAAATTGGCGAGTTTGCCAGGCCTTTTTTCCCGCCGCGATGCGAGCCCATCCAACCCCCGTGTAGCAAACAGCGAAAGACGGCCTCGTAAGTTTACAAGAAATGTGCTAGCTACACCGTGTGTTGTCTTAATGGCGCTCGCAGGGCCATTAATCTAATTACTAAACGAGCTATTTTAGTGTCCATTATTTTATCATTGATGTTTTCTTTTCTCTCTGGTTGTTACGGGACGTCTAGTTTGTTGTGTGATTTATTTCTCGCGGATGGGTGTTAGATTTCGTACCCTCTCTATTGTGTAAGACAGGTCTCGGGCAGTTTGAAGAGCGGGTCCTGATAGAAAAAAAAAGTGGACTAGATTTTTGACACACATGTCGTACTTGGATGTCAACATCACACTTCGCTTGACGAAATGTTTGAAACGTGTTGGTGAATTTGATTGAGAAGAGCTGTGTCGTTTTCGCCGACTGTTCGTGAAAGTGTAGGGACGTGGCAAACAACTGCATGTTTTGTTGTGGTTGAGGAGGGTACGAAACAACGGCTAAAATCCAAAGTTCGATTTTTTCTGAGGAAAGTGGCAGAGTTATGTGATGGGGCCTCTGTGACGTGACCCTGCGTGCGTTTTATGTCGCGGAAGTTGATTCTAAACGAGCAAGGTCAAATTGTTGGGGACGGGGCGATTTATTTCTTGAACTGTCAACGCTGTTTCAACATGGCGGCGTGCCAGTTTGTAGACATTGCGTACTCAAACCCCCCGTACTAACCCATTAATTACGTTCTGTAAAATTTTTAGAAAATCCTTCTAAACATCGTAACGTTTCTTCATATATCTACCGTTTGATGAAGGAGTGTTATTTCGATTAAGAGGCACCCGACGCGTACTTATAATTGTCAGTAGGGCCGTCGGTCAAGCAGATGCTGTATAGCACATCGAAAAGTAATCTAGTAGCTGCTCATTTTGCGGATTTTCCAGCAATTAATCATTTGGGAATGATCTGTAACTTGGCTGGGTATTGAGAGACAAAGCGGAGATGATTACTACTGATTTCTAGTTAGCACTTTCTTAACGAATTCAGGGTATTTCGCGAGCTCAATTTTTTTTCCTGCGGCTGTAGAAATTGACACGATTTTGTTCGCTACCGTTTTCCGCTGTCAGGCTGTCGCCGTTTGAAATCCTTAGCGCTTGACCTCTGTGTCCCCTCCCTTCGATACCTCTCCCAGTCAACGGCAATGAAAAATGATCTTTTTGCCGAATCATGTTTCTGTGCTGCCGAGCCATGAAAAGGAAAACGTAGATATAAATGATTTCCTATTGTTAGGAACGCGGGAAGGGGGATTGTTCCGAATAGCAGACCCACCCTCCCCCTTTTCACTATGTTATTGCTTTGAGTCCCACTGTCAACGGGGGTAAATGCGGTTCGTTTCGCTCAGGAAATTCAAAATATATCCCGACAAAAACCCATTAGTCAACTTCAGCTATCCTTTGGCAAGTTTGCCGTTAGAATAGAGAGGTTGTTGGGGGTTAGATTTGACGGTTTTCGCAGCTACTGTTTCCTCGTTTTTGATCTTAAGACCCACTATTGAAAAAAAACGACTTTTATTTTATGCCCGAAGCTACGTCTGTTCATGGATTTTTCACAGATTAAATCTATCCGACAAAATCACATGGACGTAAATCCAGCTAACTCTAGGATAATTTGTGCTAGCCATCAGCAATTGTTGCCACAAAAGCCTATAACATCCACAGATTAAAGGATAAAATATGTGGCAGAAATTGACCGCGGAGAGAAATCGTAACATTCGTACAGAACTGAAAAATGACGTCCTGTAATAGTCAACATTACTCAGGCTATAAATTCTTTTGTCGGCCAAGCCGTCAGCTTTTAAATTAATGTACTGAAACCAGAGATTGACCTCCAAGCAACGCTCTACTATAAATCTTCCAACTTCGCATGTAGGTAAGAAATGACAGCGGATTTTTACGGGGACCTAGTTTCTTTTTAATCCTTCCTTATCTCTCCTAGTTTTCGTATTCCTTACTTTTCTGGGTTCCTTGTTGAGGTAAGGATATGTTGTTCTTGTCGGCTAGGACGTACTTGTCTTTGTTGGTTCCCAACGACGTTTATCTGGAAGAAAGAAAACATAAAACCGTTTAGTTTAGACGGCAAACAAGGCGATACACGTAACAGATGTAACCGGGTGACTCAAAATTATGCCGCCGCACATCCGACTATTCTACCCAGCGGGAAATTGCTCGTTTTCTGCCAGGGGAAACTACGAGGGTAAACTTGTGTGGATCTTACCGAGAAATTGGTCGGGAGAAGGAGGTTCGATCCGCGAGGGAAAGGTACGAAGTGGACGTGGCAAGGCACATCGTAAATCACGGGAAATTCGCGCCCGGACGACAAGTGGAGTGTGGCCGGGAGAGAACGAGCCATCTCCCCGCCGGCCCACGGGCGGTCAGACCTCGAGGGTTGTTGACAACTAACCCTGCCTTCTCTTCTCTCTTCACAGAAAAGTACCTCTTCTATCATACTTGTGACGGCAGCACATTTACTCTTGACGGGTGAGAGTAATTATAATGGACAAAAGAAAAGTCTAGACTAGCGTATGCAGTGACCGCCGTTTGCCCCCGCTTCGACTACAGTTTTTCCTCTTGTTGATTCTGTGAGATTTGCGCAATGTGTTACTGTCTGTGTGTGCTGCCGCGATTCTATACATTACAGGGGTCAAAACACACGTACTTCCTTAGGTTAACGTTTTTGTCAAAGGGTGTTTTAAAGCGAGAACATAGTACGTTACTGTCGCGAACTTTGAGTGACCTAACCCCTAGGCTCTATTTTGAAATGTACATAATTATTCAGGCTTGCCTATTCATATGTATTGGGCTCACATAGAGATAGTCCACCTTACAATGAATGACCGCTACTCGACCTACGGTATTGTACCAATCAGCCAAGAACGGAATCGAATCATTTTCCAAGAAAATCTAGTGGAGTGCGATAGATTGCAAGGCTAATGAAATTTTCTATGGCGTGGCGTCTCGTACATACCAATGGGTTGGAATTGTTGTTTTCACATGCGGCAAGCGGCCTTGGTGCTCAATTTCGCCCGGCTGGGACATTTTCACACAGCCGTACGGGCTTCAATTCTAGACCACAACGAAATTACACCATTTAAGTGCTAAAACTCAGGGAATCGAAACGCAGTGGGCTTCGAGAGAATTACTTGGCGAAGACAGACAATGAAAAAGTCGCTACCGTTTTGGATACAGAAGTTTTTATCCAGTAAAATTGTACCCAGTCTATTCTACTATAGCGTTTTGTTTTAACAGTTTTACAGTGTTTTTGTGTAGCTGTTTTTCTTGCAAACTATTTATGTGTGTAAAGAAAATAACTAGAGGTAATATTAGGAAGTAAAACTGGAGATTTCTTTGTATATATTTCGCATTTAATAAAACAAATATAGCTGGAAGAATTCCTTCTTTCTCGTCACATATGGTGTGCTGGTGGTTCCACATTTGTTCTAGGGGGGTAGACGGTATGAAATACGGCTTGTTTGGAAACCCTGTACCCTCTAAAGGAGCACGGCGCCTCACAACTATGCGGTTTGCTACATTCCGACCAAAAAGTTCAAACAGTTTTAAACAAAATAGAACGGTTTTATTTCACATTTTTATCTACCTACCATGGCCTCAACAGAAAATTATGTAATTTTCACCCCATTTTCTTATTATTTGATGTGTTTGGAAATAAAATTTCCTATATTATACTTAGCTTTTGAAAGCGATGTCACAACAGCTTGGAAGCTTAAATCGGAAGCCCAAATAGTAACACGAGAAACCGTCTAAACAAGAAGACATTTGGGAGGGGGGGTTAGTTTACCACAATGCTGTCTCAAGGCCTAATAACTCCTTAACGAAAACACAACAACTAAATTTATCCCTCTGCGGTTTGGAGGTCAATGTCAGAGTGTGGAGTTGTTTTAAGCAGACGTGAGGATGATTGAGGGAAGGTTATGGTGTGGATTTAGGGGAGGTAAAACCGGGGCAAACGGTGTCAGGGCCGGGACTGTGCGGCAGCACACTGCCGTGTCAGAGGTTACGTGACAACGTCAGCTCCGGTCACCAAGTCTCGGCATCAAGTTTCCAACCCTCCACTAATCCTACCAGCCTGAACTCGTACAGAGGACAGTCACCTGTTTACGTCAGATCGGATTAAACCGGCTTTAGGAGCGACTTAAGAAGACTGGCAAGGGATCTAGAAGTAAGGAGATGCGGTTCTGACAAGATAGCCCAGGTGGCATCCCTTGTTGTCCCTCCGGCGCTCCATGCCCCGTTGCTGGGGCAAAGGCTGTCAGCGGAGAAGACGGACAGAGACTGATCGAAAAAACACCTACCTTTAACGCCAGGGTGCGCTCTTTTACTTCCCGCAGACCGTTCTGTACCCAACCTAAGCGGGAATGTACGCTACAAGACGCCGGTTTCTTTCCTCTCTACTCCCGGTAGCCATTTTCGTCCCCCCGGTGTCTCTACCAACCGCACCACAGTTTATTGCTGTAAACACTCATTACGTAGAAAACCTCGCACCCACTTGTATAATAGTAAGTCGTAAATCACGGCTCGCGCTTTGATCTCAGGAGCCGACTCGAAAAACAGCTAAAACTGAAACAAGACAGTTTGAAAAACACAGGAGAAACTTGCGCTTGGCCCTTGGTACACTAATGTGGCAGTATGTTGTGTTTCTGTCGTTGAGTGTCAGTTTGTGGTGGGGTTTGTTTGGCCTTTTTGGCCTCGGCTTAGCTGTCTCCCCTTTGAACTGTCGCAGGCGAGTTTGACAGAAATATATGGCCTCACCCGACCATCAAAAGACTTCGCACAGAGGTGCTAATCTAGTGCGCCTGTGTAGTTTTCGTACACAGCCCCTGCGCTGTCCTGGTTCTTTTGTGGGCACCACTGCGGCTTGAGTCTGGTTCCCGTACGGACACGACTCGACTCTGTTTGTTGTCAGGTTCTAAACCAGCGGCACGATGGCGAGAATGACACCACCGGAACTACAGATACAAGCCTTATCTCTACAAGTCCTGGAGGTACACACTCGGACACTAATCATACCACACTAACCCTCATTTTTCATGAATTCTCTCACACTATTTTCGTTGTAAAAACTCTCCAGTTGCTTTTAACAATGTACCTTTTCTTGTGTTGTTTATCTAATACTTTTGTTTCTGTCGGCCATTTTACGATTGTGTTCCTTGCTTGTTTTTTCGCACCAAAGTGTGGATATTTGAACTTTTGGCCGACAAAGGTGTTCGGCCCACACTTAATTTTTCAAGACCGAACAAGCCTTTCTACACTAACCTGTTAGGATAGTATTGTGGAAAAAAGTACACTGAATGTAAAACGACTGTTCATTTTTCTATCCTGATGCACATTTGTTAATCTTGCATTTGGGATCTAAATATTTACTTGTTTATCTCCGTTACTATTTTTTTTATCCTGGAAAACAAAAACTTAAAAATTTCTTTCGTTTCTTGAAAAATAATATTTCAAGTAGTTAGTTCTAAGAATTGGAAGTAAAAATGTTTTTCACGAAATGTTTTGTTTGTATTTATTTTGCACAAAGTAATACAAATTTTACACTGCAACGCGTGTATCAATTTTTGATTTGGTCTAAAAATATTTTAACTCTAAAGAATGTATAAAAATAAATCATGGAGTTAAAAGTTTTTCTACCTCCATGAACAAATGTATGGTGTGAAAATACAATAAGACAGAAATGACAATAAACCCGTATATTGGTCGTCATTTTTTATTGAACACAGTTATTCTTTCTCGGTAACCGAAACGCCGATTTTACGAGAAAGGTACATAACATATACAACTACCTTCCGGCAAACAATAAATTGTTTAGCCTCAAATCATCGGTCGATTTGTTCGAGTTAGGTTGAATATATAGAAACTGGCATAGAAAAATGCCCTTACTTAAGTCCCTGAGCTTCAAGTTCTACTTGTACTATGCTAATATTTTATCGTCGAAGATATAGAAACTGGCATAGAAAAATGCCCCTACTAAGTCCCTGAGCTTCAAGTACTACTAGTACTATGCTAGAAAATGTTTTTTGGACCACTAGAACGTTTCTAGCCTACTGTACCTATTGCGTGACTCTTAGGCAATGGTTTGGAAAAGATGAACGTATTGTGCAATTGTAGTCCTTATAATATTGTAGTTTCTCTGATATTAATATTGCATAAAAACATCATATGACAAGCAATTGTATGATAACATCATTTGACAAGCAATCGTCTGAAAAACAGCGTGTGACATGCCATTGAAAAATGAAGTGGAAAATTCAACGTTTGCACGAGAGGAAATTCAACTCCAACAAGCGACATTAAATATAATAGAAAATAAATACAATAACATTCGTAACTACATAATCGGCTCATAAAATTTTCATCCTTATATAGATAGTTTGGCAAGCTAACAATGTAGAACGCTGATGTAAAAAGACTGTTTTGTTACATTTGTAAGTGCATCTCGTTGCCTAAATAGGTTACAAAGTTAGTCAAAGCTACCCTTTACCGTTGCAAAGCCTGATCTAACCTATCTACTGCCGGGTTATAGACTAACACAAGTTACCAATCTTCATTAAGAACAGTATGACACTCCAATTATTCATTATGGAAAAACCGTGTAGCGTCAAAACCGTGATGGCTTTTTTGGATAGGCAACTAACTAGAGAGGGGCCATCTTGCCAGAAAACACGCCACCAACCGCCATGCAGTTTTACTCTAGAATGGCGCTTTTGAGTCGTGGATTGCAGGATACAAGCTCTACACATTGTGGTACCTTCTGGAGTTTTTCTACCCAAAAATCTCGGTGTACTAATGAATTATTACCACACCGTAAGTTTTCTTCATGAATATTGTTGTGGAAAGGAGCCCGAGGATCGATCGTAGAAATTGTAATCAAGTCGGGGTCGAAAGGTGTTATCACTCGGAGATGGATTACTCTCTGCTCATTTCTGACTTCAATATCGCCGTCGATTTCCTCACACGGGCGCCATGTACTTCTCACTAACCCTCCAGACATCTGCACATCCAAGAAAACTCCTGTAGGGCAAGAAAAAAGCGAAATTGACATACACAATCGACAGAATAAGCTGCTTACAGGATATACTTTCAAAGAAATAGTAGGTTAAAGGAAATCGTTTGTAGTGTAAATTCTGCTATCTTCTGCACCTCCTAACTGTCAAAATGCCGTCGTTTTAACCGTGTAAGGCTAAGACGTATGGGGTGTGAATAACTGATCAGATTTGTGTGATATTTCGCTCACCTTTAGCAGTCACGTTTCATATTTCACGCCATGGCTTACCGTAACTATCTTGTCACTTATGCTCTTGGGACTAACCGTCCTTGTCATGAGAACGCCGACAAGGTTATTTTAAATACCTCAACGTAAACACCGCAAGTCAACAAAATTTCGCACTGTAATTGCAAAGGTGGGAGGTGGTGGAAAACAGGCGAGGTAGACGGCAAATTTAGCCTGTTGGAGAGAGATCTTGTCTGGAAGCATGCAAATGCCCGGAGGCGTGCGGTGGTTTATCTCGGCAGCGCAGATTTGCGTGTTCCCCAATCTTGCATATTCTTTTTGACGTTTACAAAAGGATAGGGCGTGCGTGTGGTGAATCCAGTTGATTTCTGCTAAATGGATTAGCGAGGGGGGAACTTTGATTTGACTTTAAACGTCCGCTGGCAACTTTCAGAGCTTTTTTTATCTGCTCAAACTTTGCGGTAGTACCAGTGGGTTAGCTCTCATGGGGTGGGTTTTATCAAAAAGAACGTATCTTCTACGCACAAACTTTTGAGCTTGGCGAGTCCAGATGCCCTTTTCTTGACAAGTAATCTGCTTCGAGGCCTGTAATTGAAGGAGAGGACTCTCTGCTGAAAAAATCAATATTGTTTGAAGTGCTTGCTCTCGGAAGGTCAGCCAAAGTTCGCCTGTGATACGCTTTCATCTCGTAGGCGCGCTCGCTTCTTTTAATATTCTATAACTTCTACATTACCCTACTAATAGTTCAGCTATTGCACAGTACTAATCGTTTGTGTCAGGTTTTCTAGCTGCCGGTATGAGGAGAGGGAATTGAGAAGCGGTACGCCTAAACACGAGGACAGGCGATTGAAAATGGTGGCGGGTTGAAGGCTTGTAGTTTGGAGTGATTATGCCCGAGTGAGGCCGGGCCTTAATGCACCTATTCCCCTCGGCTTTCAACAGTAACAACTTGTGAGTGAAATGAAATCAAGGTAGCAATCTAGTGGGATGGGGATGGGGATGCCGCTCGACTTCTAAATGCATCGCTAAGCCTGACTGGCATCCCTGGCCTTTCAAAGTAAAGCCCGCGCCGTGCGCTGTGATCATGAGAAATGGCAATTTAAATTCACTACATTTCCATCCTTCTGTTCGGGTCGTGGGGTCCTTTGGAACGAAAATGCGCG
>NW_017803965.1:838053-901205 GCF_001625305.1 Branchiostoma belcheri | reverse complement strand
CCCCTGGCCTTTCAAAGTAAAGCCCCGCGCCGTGCGCTGTGATCATGAGAAATGGCAATTTAAATTCACTACATTTCCATCCTTCTGTTCGGGTCGTGGGGCCTTTGGAACGAAAATGCGCGCGTTTTCTGTCGGGGTGAGGAGGGTGAACGAATATAGCTCTAGTTGAACGACTCTCGGATTGTATATCTTCTGCTCCGGTGCACAGAAACCCTCCTGCCCGCTGGGCTTGCCTCGTGAAGTGTCCCCTGGATGACACTTCTGCGACGCGACCTTTTGCCAGAGAGGGCAAGCATATTCCTTCTAGCGGAAAGGTCACCTAAAGTTTACCCGTATTTAAACCAGTCATCCATCGAAATTTCCACATTAATTTTTAAAATCTTCATATTCGTAGCGGCGTCGTGACCCGGTGATCCGAGTCGAGGTGTTATTGGAATCTGAGTTTTAAATCCCTGCCAAGAAAAGGGAATTTTAGGGAAGTTTTTGTGAGTGCTTTCTGCTCTGAACTCTTTCTCCGGGGGCGTATTAACATTTCTATCGTTTTGCCGCATTGTTGTGAGGCTATTGTTATTTAGGCGAGCAGAAAAATACGGCCGGCGCCCGCCTAGCATGTCACCGCACGTGAGTGCCACATAGCGCCCCATCAATCTCATTTGTTGCCGCCGCCGTACCGGCCCCGTCAGCGAGCTGCGCTTGGCGACACTCTCGGTAGAGGTAGTCCTCCCCGCCCGTACAACTCTCCCCACCACCGTCCGGGACCCAGGGGACGTTTTCTCAACCCGACTCCAAAATTAAACAAGGGAATTCCAACTCCGACCACTGATAATATCCCCCGGCCGCGGTCAAATTAAAAATGTGATAAATTATCTCATTTTTCCTCATTTCTGCCTGCTCGCAGGTGCTTTGGACAACTAATTATTGTGAAATGTATCCGTGTCAGCTTCGCAATCTAGAGAGGTTAACCTGGGTGCGAGAGGTGAGGGCACGGGGGTAGCCTGTTGGTTTTCCCAGGTCGGAGTGGGTACGGACTAGACATACTAATATATCTGGCACTGTTAATTTCCTCGCTGACCAGACTTAGGCGGGAGAAATTGCCCGGGCTTGCGTATAATTGCCACGATTGCCGCGGAAATAGGTTGCGATTGCGGCGCGCGGGGAGTTTGGCAAGTCTAGTAATAAGGCCAACATGCATTCTCAATGTCGGAGCGCCAATATCTCCGGAGGAAAGGGGGCTCAGAACGCAGCAAAGCGCGACCACTTTTACCTGCCCTTCGGTATTACAGACCCGAGGACTGTCTCCTCTCCTAGCACTCTCCTGACTTACGATATCGCTTGTTTGAAAACCCTCTTGAGAGCGACATAAAATTTTCTACAGCCGCTAACCCAACACTTCACTCTGACCTTTCGCCAGAACTTCTTGGCCCGGTGCCCAAGAAAACTTCGGCAAGACTTACGACTTTTTTTTGACCTGAAAGTTGAGCGGAGAAGACGCTACTTTCATTCTCTGCGCGTCTCAGACCGGCTGCCGACTTCTTTACGGGCCGTTTGGTGTTTCAGAATGATTTTTCGTTGCTGCTAGAGTCTGTTGTACCTTAGCGTGCAACTCCCGTAACCCAGGCGGTACGCTTGGCAGGCAGGGCGCGGTAACACTCTACTGCACCTACCAATTTCGTTTCACTCGCATCAGAGGATTTTTCTATTACGTTCACTGCGCTTCAACCTTTCCCAATTAAGACCCGCCACCCCGTTTTAAAGCCCCCAAATATAGATAAGGCATGTAAATGGAAAACTTGTTAGGGCCCATAATGCCTTTGATGGATTAATTATGAAGCTGGCAAAGTTTTCCCGCCACCCAGAACTTCCGTGTGTCACAGACTGATGAATGACCCACCTTCCCTTTTTATGGCAAATTGAGAGAGGTGAATGTTTTAATGATAAGGTTAAGTAGCGACCGCGGCCTTTGTAATTTTTCATCCCACACGATATGGGAGTGTCACTCTCGTATTGTACGGCTATTTTACACAGAAATGTGTTTAGGGAAACGGAAATCTTTAAAGTGGTGTCAGAATTGACATGTTTGATAGGCTGAGAGGGAAGAGTGCGGCTCGTCAGCTCTGGTCAAAGGTTATTCATACACTGATGCTCTTCGTCTTTCCGTCCGAAGTGTCAATCACTCCGCCTGTGTCCGAATTCAAGGTTAGATGTATGGGGTGAGGTCAGGACATTAATCTCGTGTCAACCATCCCCCGCAGCCTACTTCTAACGACCCCCCCTCCTCTTACATCATAAACAAAAACAACAACAAGTCAACAAAGTTGCGTCCATTTAATTTAGTCCGCTCACGTGACACGTGAATTCTTCTGACCCGGTCTGTATTGGATGACAGGGGTTAGTAATTAGGGCTCTCTAGCCGGCTGTGACACTGAGAGAGAGCCCCACTGCCCACTACAACAAAGGAAAAAAAAGCTGCTGAAACTACCAGGCCGTTTGATCGCCAATGTTGGTCGCGCGGCGGGCAAAAAAAAGGTGAGTGGGTTGCACTAGATAAGAGCGCGGGCCGGCGGTTGGTTGAAGGCCTTGACGGGTCGGAAGATAAATGTGCTTGTGTCGGAAACACTAGATGCTGAGAGAGTGCCGAGCTGACACCTTGCGCTAAGTTTCGCTGCACGCGTGCAAGGATCTGACCCAAGTTATTGCACCTCACATTTATCATACCCTTCAATTGTTTCGCCACACTCCAACTAGCAATATATCAAATCACCCCCATGCTTCCCCGACTATCTCCTAAAAAGTTCAGAGTTCAACGATGTTGTGGCGAGGTCGCCCCGAGCGGAGTGTCGGAGTCGCCCGGCAGTCGTTTGTTGTCGGGCCGGTGGAGTCAACAGAGTTTGATAGCTGTTTTCATCCGTCACGAACTCGCCGTGAAACGTCGATTCCCCGCCCCGGCTCCGCTCCGAACTTGGGCCCTTCTGAAATATACATAACGTCTGAAGTGGAATTGACAGAGACGTAGTTTTCGTTTGTGGTAGCCAGTCGCCTGTGAAGCGCTCTAACGCGTTGATTATCTCCTAAACCTTTCGTCAGTTCTGACAACCAATACGGACTAATTTTCTCCGCAAATATCGCACGTTTTCCCGCCCGACCCTCGCCTCCAGCTAATATTTTCCGACGGATTTCATTACAATTGAGTTAGGAGGGTTTTTTTAGATTGTTCTTGGTTTATGAAAGCGAGTTCGTTATACAGGAAGTCAAGGGAGATGTACCGAGGGAGTTGAGTTGCCGGGGTTGGAAAATTTGGCGATGTAGCCGCTAACATGTCTTCAATTATTTATTGCCTTGGAGCCCGCATGACCCTTCCATAATCCCAAACCTTATAACACAACATATTAGACGCCTGGAACGGAATTTAAGTGTCTTCACTGCTTTGAACCGCCTTCTTCACATGGTAACAAATTCACCTCACGAAACTCCCCTGTCTATCACTTCTGTTCTAATATTCCTCGCTGCTTAACTAATTTGTGTGCTTTCAACTCCTGCTACGTTTATATTGTGTGTTGTATAATTTTAAAGCGACAGATTTTATCCTCTCTTATTATATTAAAACATTTTATACATTTTATTAAATTGTGCAAAATAATAATTAAGAAACACTGTTCTACCGGTTACTAGAAAACTATTGTGGTTATTTGGTTTCTAAAGTTTGTGTCGTGAAGTTGAAGTTTAAAGTTGTCGTTTGGGGACCGAAGTTTGTATCTTGTCCCAAACGCTTCTTTGTCAGCCAACAGATCAAAAATGATTGAAGACACTCTTCTGTTGTGTTTAGGAAGTTCCTCATCCTTATTTCCAAAGAGAGTCCCCTCGTACAAGTTCAGATGCACCCAAACTGCTAGCTACGGTCTTATCCAGGTCTCCGAAGCTCGGAAGGCTTTCTGGAATCCATTAGACGGTATATCCCGTTCTCAAAGTATATCAAGAGTTAAAACTAGACGTATTATCGCAAATTCAATTTTACACCAAGGACGTCTCTGCGCTAACTTTTCCGTGAACTCGCTCCCTGTTTGGAACCAAGCTAGGCTTTGGAAATGACCTTCTGTTGGAATCCTTGGCCTTGTATGTAAAGGGAACGGTGACCCTGCTTTCTACGCCATTTTCCGTCATTCTAAAGCGCGAAGAGCGTTTGATTGGATTATCTTAATTCATGAACAATACCCCGCCATAATGATATCACGGTGAGACGTTGCACTTGCAGCGCTATGAAATTTACGGCGACTGTTGGAGGGGAGACTTTGCATCCATAATGACCCCGCAGTGAACAGGTTTAGCGGTGTATCTTTTTAAAAAGGGGTCGCGAGCCCTTCAGTGTTCCCTTCAGACGAGAGATCATTTGACAGAAAGTCAATTTAGCTCGGCGTACTTATCGCTACCGGTCCCTGCACCGGCCGCAAGTTGGCTGTCAACGAAATTTCTTTGACTAGAAGAGCTGGGTAGCAGTCTTTCCGTCTGTTAGTTTCCACGGTCGCTACTCTAAAGCCTGAGTACAAAGAAACGTGAAGTTAGCGATTCATCCATTGCCAAATTTCTATTTCACGCGGCTGACCTTCTATTCTTTTGTTCGCTCGGCCTGGCTGCCTCAGAAGGGGCAAATTTTCTGTCAAACTAAAAGGATGAAGCAATACCTGTCTTTACGTGATGTACTGCTAGATCTATCTTGCTCCGAGCTACATGAAAAATAAATAAAGCAGACGGCGTTTGACGGCTAGTTCTCGGGCGGAGATATGAAAATATTACTTAGGCTTTGCGGGCATGGAGAGGCAGAGCACGTCTTTTTGTTTTCCATCGCTTGGATTGTTCTACCAGCCTTCAGCGATACAGATGTGTATCTCAGCTATTTGATGATGGAATATTCTGACGATATTAGATATGTCGCGTACGTTGAAATCACCGGGGATCTGATCTATATTTCTCGGGGTACGGTGTGGTTTTGTGAAGCTCGCTTTCTGACAAGCAGCCCTGTAGCAATCTACGGACCCCGGGCCTACAGATCTCATTATCTCCCCGCGTTTCTGCCGAGCTCGATGCTGAAAACTACTTACGATATTTTTTCATTAAATCCGGATTAATATTACGGATATCCCCAGCTTACAATACAATCTCTTCCCCGTTTGTTTGACGCTGAAAATTAGGGAGAAAAAAGGAGAAGATGTTATCATAGCTAAGAACAGAAAAGCCTGGGGTGAAGCCTATACAATATGTAGGATTTATTCATTCGGGGCTTGTAAATATGGGTGAACTATGTCAGGAATACGGAATAACGCGGAATAGGGTAGCAGAAAAAGTCTACATATTCATCCGAAGCAAGTGTATTATTTTTTATGGGTTTTATGTGTTATTTTGGAGCTGGTTCGTTTGTTGGAAATGGTGCATGGTGTTTGGAAGGCCGTGTAAAAGACAGCGGGAGACCGACTCACACAATACAGGCAAAATTCGTGTCATCTGGGCCGGTTGTATCACACAATTCCCCACGTTTCTATACCCAAAAGTGTCAATTTTCAAAACACTTATTCCAACCCATTTCCTAGGAGTATAATCTGACACAAAAACCTCATTTGTGGCGCTGAAATCGTTGGGAAATTGATAGAAAACCTTGTCTATTTCCACAGTCTAGTCTGACCTCTTTCTCACCCTAACGCTTTCAAAGGCTTTGACAACCAGTAATTTATACAAAACTACGTCTTTCTTTTCTAAGATATAGGAAATATTTCCATACACCTAATATCTATTATTTGTCTACAATTTTAAGGGTGTTATTTGAAGGGTTTTGTGTTTAGGAATCGCTTTATTTTGATTTTTGTTCCCACCATCGCGTTAGTAGGAATATTTGATGGATTGTTTCGATAATATCCGTAATTTCTCCTCATAAATCTACACCCTTCGCCAGAATTTGCTATTTATTTTATGTGCGTAGATTAATTGTTACCGTTTTGTTCATGATATACG
This sequence comes from Branchiostoma belcheri, assembly GCF_001625305.1. Taxonomy (NCBI): domain Eukaryota; kingdom Metazoa; phylum Chordata; class Leptocardii; order Amphioxiformes; family Branchiostomatidae; genus Branchiostoma; species Branchiostoma belcheri. The sequence continues at coordinate 895,208 of NW_017803965.1, read as the reverse complement.
GTTTGTTTTGATTTTGCAGTATATGACCTTGGTTTTGGAGACAGCTATGTCAAAACATGGCTTAGTGCTTTGTTTTTTGGAAATTACCCCTTCAACGATTTCTTTATCATTTTTAATAGAAATCTCGCCTTTTTGGTTTCAAAATAAGCTGTATATTATGTACATCAAGCTCAGTCTACGTTTGTACTTAGAAGTGGTTTTTAGTGTTATTTTACACACGGTATGCCTACCATTGTTGGGAAGAATACAAGAGGCTGTCCTGTGGTATTCTATTCACCTATCAACTGGGTTTTTTTTTGTTGAACTCACCCAAAACGCTGCCCTCTGTATTTCGAAGTTTAAAACTGCAATCGTTGTGCTTTTAAAAGCTGTATACACATACACTGTACTTCGTGTCAAAGTTGAACTAGTGAGGGTGTTTTTGTGACGTTATTAAGTGTGTAGAGCTTTTAAAACGTTGTCACTCTCCAATTTTTCATCACTGTAGTGCTACACTCGTACACAAAACGTGTTCCCTATCTGTCATACAGGCGCTAGCCTGGTTTAATTAAGATGAAACCTTAACTGGGAATGGAACGAAATGTTGCCAAGGCCGTGTGTTAATCCGAGGTGAAGATTAGAAACCCGATGGTAGTGTGTTTACGTTTTTATCTCTCGGCTTCTTCGCGCCCAAGGTTGGTCCTCAGCTGCCTACTGACAAGACGTCCAATTGTTGAAAGAGGATATTTGTCCTTTGACCTCTAGTCTCACAAAAGGTCGGGGCAGCCATGTTTGTTGCAAAGTCAACTCAAGAAGTGAGTGCTCCCTTTTAAAGTCTACAAATCTCCTGTTTCCGATTCCTGAAGTATTCCCAAACGTGGCTCATACGCTGCAACCCCTTTTAAAGCGTCGCCAGAGTGCCTTTTCCTGCCTTTTCAACCTTTTAAGTCGTTTCTATTCCCTTGCTATTGTTGGAGAAAACGGCAGGCTAACGGACTGTCATGGCTACATGACCATTTTAGCACCTAACAATAGCGGTAAGAACCCTGGGCTCAATGTCAAGATTATGTACAAATCCTAAGATTGGGGTGCGTGTGTGCGGGACACGTCACACAATAGACGCACAGCCGTGAAAAATAGCCCCTCTCTCACTATTTGACAAGAGCTAGTTAGGTAGCTAGCATGAGACCGGTGTCTCTCTGTAAAACACTGGGGTAACAATGAAGGTAAACTTGACTATGAGTGGGTGATTATCAGCTAGAAAGTGGGAGAGAACATCTGTTGTTTTTGAAAAGCAATCCTCTGGTACTTCTCCGTATTTGTTTGTGTCTAGTTCGAGCGGTGATAATTCTAGTCATCCGGTTTCAAATCTCTCTGGAAGTCTGCCGGATTTGGAGAAGAAACCCCTGAAATATAGCTAATTATTTCGTCCTTCTGCCTTCTTAGGGCATTAGTGAGATAAGGCACAGCCTCGCAGGTGCTGGAGTTATCCACTCAAGGGATGAATAAAAATTCAAAGAGCCAAAAACAACAACGATTTGCATACACGAGTCAGGATAGTATTGTTCCCCTAGTGTGTGTACTACCATCATTACAACCAGACAGACGCCAACTCAACTTCACACAGAAAAACACAAACGACGGCCTTGGATTCAAGCGCTGGAAATGTTTTATTTGTTTAGCTGAGAGAGATGGCATTTCGGATTAGCTGAAAGGTTTAGGGAAGTACGTTTATATTTTTCCGAAAGATCCACGCAATTTTGTACGACTGTTTTGGATACGGGATGCCCTGACTAGTAAGGTAACCATGTGTGGTACTTTCTTGACTAACTAATCCTAACAAACAGCTAACATAACTTCAGCTGAATACAAGTTAAGACAGACGTTAGAGTTTGGAAAGTTTGTTGTTGATTGGGAGAGTCAGTGTACCATTGTAGAGAGAGTTCAACCAGAGGGCAGCGCATAGCTGCGAGCGTTGTGTGGGTGTTTTTAACCGGACGGGCCCCCGGGCCCAAAACAACGGCCGTTTCTGTGTGTCAGTCTACACTACCTTCCACCAAATCCCACCATGGCCTTATGACCCGTCCCCGTGAATCTTTCCCGGTAATGCCGAAGGTTGGTCCCGTTGAGTTTTCTCTTTCCTTTCTCCACCTCCTGGCTAAATTGTGTTATTTCGATTTCTACTGACCTGGGAGCGACCTCTTGTGTGCCGTTGTGGGACCGGTTTCCGTCCTGGAGGCCCGAGCGGCGGGATAATGAAGCTACTGGTCGGTTCGGGGGCGCAAAAACCTCCGCCATCATGACTCCTAAACCCCGCTGCCGACATCCTCTCTTGTTTTAACGTCACATCTTGTCACTTTACCCTCAAAACGTCATCCCAATGTCCCAACTCCTAGGTTCAACCAACAAGCGGACTTGTACCCGGGCTGGCTAATAACATGTTTATTGCGCGTCCCAGAGAAATGGCTCGGAGAGGGGTGAAAGAATTGTCAAAACCACGTGAACACAACATGATATATGAGTTTATTGCGTCCCCGGTTTTGCCGTCGTCAGTTCGGCTTCTTTCATTTCTAACTGATGGGTCTGCGGTGCTGACAGTTGTCAAACCGGCGGCTTGTGTTGGGACGTTAGGAAAGACTTGTGAAATGGCTACCGCCGAGGTAAATTCGATTTTCTGAGGGAACGGGTTGGCGAAATGTCGTCCGATTCCGCGATGAATGGAGTGCGATCGCTTCACTGACTCCGGGGTCAACCTAGGGGCACGCACCGACTTTTCCTCACATTTTTCTTCCCCTTATCACTCCAACTCACCAATTTCAAACTCCCAACTTCTCACCATCCCTCTTTTCTATTTAAAAACAAACCGGTTGAAGAGTATTCTCTGATGATTTCGTACATTCTTGTGTAAGCATGACATCCAAGATTGCTTCCATGATAAATAATGTCTCGTTCCGACATTTTGTGACAAATTGTTTCTACCCTCAACTCGAACTACCGCACTTAACACCCGTCCAACTGAGCACACGACAACTATACCCCACTCCCAGTCTTCTAGAAGGTCGTACTAAGGAGGTACAAGCGTGCTCTTATAGCTGTGAACTGGAGACCTTTTGAAAAATAGTTCATTTCGAGGTTGAGTTGTGTTTTTCTGCGCGGTAAACCGTGCCCACCGTCTAGTAATCCGGAGTTATCGAATCCTGACAAGTTTGCATCTTTACATATCTCCGCCGCATATTTCCTCTGCTCTATCTGCCACACAGACAATCTATTCAATAAGGAGTTGGAGGTAAAGCGACTCATAGATCATGGAGGTGACAGTTCCCTTTCTGTGCTGGAATCTGTTGGAGTGTAGCGATGACCGGGTCGTGGAAAGTTCACCGTAGCGAGGCGTCAGATTCGGCGCCTGCTTGTGACTTCCCTTACCGTCCCCTCATTCCTCAATTCACGCTAATTTCTACTTCACACTCCTTATACAAAGATACAGCCGAAAAACGGCTGTAATATCTAGTACCTAAAGTCTTTAAAACACGGGTACAAGCGAAAATTGATATGTAGAAATGACACAGACAAATAATTCACGTTGTGACAGCAAATGCTGCTCGTTTAATTGAAAGTACTCAAAGCTTGAACAGTTGTTGGTTTTATTGAAATCCTTAGGTGCAGAAATTAACCAGTAATGATCGATAGGGTTTAGCTAGGAAGTAGTGTGGGTCTTACGAAAATCGTTTATTCCCAATTTTGCTGCGCAAAGCGGGTCGATATGTGTGTTTTCTAGCTGGCCGTCTGTGCACTCTCTAGGCGATAAATGCTCATTACCAAAGATGGGATCGTAATCATCTATTTTATTTCTCCAAAATTACCGCCGCAAACACGTTTAGGAAAGCAGTAAACCCGTGCGGTTACTGTATCGGGGTTTGATTGAAATCTACACTATAATTAACAGATAGGAATACAATAGAATGTAGTATTGTTGTGGTGGTGGTGAGACATATCCTGGCGTCGGTGCATTTGTTATCTTCCTACATTCTCTTCCTCAACTTCCAAGTTTTATATCCACCAGTTCAGTCCACAGATCTCTTTTCCTGTAGAGACATAGATGACATGGAATCAGAGGGTTAGACGACGTATCAAACTAGACAATTCCTCCCCCCGATTCAAAACCCTGGTGCCTTATTTGCGGGGAATTTTCGAACATCCATCTTGTGGCTCGACAGTTGGTTTGTTATATTCGGAGATCAAAAAAACACTGCTGTCAGATTTTGCTTCCCCTAACCTCGTCGTAACGAAGCGACCGGGATAATATGCCGCAATCAGAAATGGGATGATTATTTTGTCAAGTTTGATATGTCGGGTTCGATGTTGTTAGGCGGTGGAGACGATGCGATGCCTTTGGTGTGCTAAATAGTGTTCAGCGGACAGAATTGGATGATAAATCGGCGCACACAACAACTTTGCCCCTGTCAAGCTCCTTGTTCTACCGTATGATGGGGTGGTGTTCTAATAGGGCGAACATTCAGCGTTGTTTAATTTCTCCAACTGGCTGACAAACCACAAACGGAAACGACTTGTCAAAACTGTGAAACGTGGAGAAAGTCAAGTACGTGAAATGGAGGGTTTCGGGTTAAAAGAACTCAAGAGTGGGCGAAAAGGGCACACAAATTTATTCTGCGTTTATTTCCTGACAAAAAGGCCCAAGACTGTCATATGTATTTTGTTTTCAACGATTTTACGTCGCTAGTATTTATATAAAAATTGGGAACAACGGTTGCGGAGGATTTGATACTGTGTTAGTTCACAGATTTCAACTTGGAAATTTTGACACTACCAAACAAATTTTGCGATCGAAAATTTTCTATTTCTTTTTTCTCAGAAACAATGAATAGGTATGAACTCTGTTACGCCGATGTCTGAATTGCTGAGAGTTAACTGTTAAAGTTTGGATGATAAATGAGGAGGGGAAAGGAACTAAGTATAATAAATTGATCTGACAAGCGAGAAGCGCAGTAGAAACAGCAGGATCACCAACGTTCCAATTATTACAAATAACCCGCTTGTCAATCCGCTAACTCTACGGATTATCTCCCATGATGTCATAATATTTTATCCCATATTTCTGATAATCATAACATGTACGATTTGATTATTATACCAATTTGTATACATCCTATCCCCACTCGTATACAAGATCAGAACAATCCAATATAACAGAAAAAATTATGCTGATGTTGAAAACAATAATTAAATGTGTCGTTTTACAAAGATTTCTATTCAACGTTTTACCATTTTTTATTCCTAATTTTTGCGTATTTTTAATTCAGTCGCTTGTTAGTTGGGTTGAAGTTGTACATAGATTCCCAATGCCGAAAGCACACGTAAACAAAGCTCACATGGTGAAGGTATGACTGCAGGACTTGATTAATGGGTTGGGAGTCACTCCGATGCCCTAGTCACCCCACAAACAGACAATGTTACGACCCGTCTACGACTCTATACAGAGCTTCTTTAAAAAAAAGGGGAGAACTTGTGTCGTAAGAACGTGATAGTGGGCTCTATCCTTTCACTCTGATCTGAAACTAATATTGCTACAAGATTGGGGGGAAAGAGAGGTCGATTCGGGTTTGAACCAAGGAGTGGGGGTGAATTTGTGCGGATGTGTAAGGGAGGGCATCATTTGTTGTGACAGTTTCTTGACTTGAATGAGTGTGTACTTCTATAGTAGAGTCGCGTGGTATGGTAAACTGTGGTGATTCTCTCCGTGTTCCACAATATTCGTTGCGTTACTATTCAACGTTTAAATACAGTGGAAATGATTTTAATTTTTTTTACGTGATTGGGGTAATTTAAGATATGTATTCGTTTGAAAGAGAGTAATTTCTACGTTCCTGTTGTGTAGAAATGACCAATGGTGTATCTTAGAATAAAAATATTGTTGTTAGAAGAAAATGTTTGAATTGAAAGAACTTTCTTTTTTATCTTTATATTTTTTTACCACTGAAAAAACAATACACAGAAAAGGTCAAACGCAGTTCAGAAACTTGAGGAAATTTTGGGAGACAATAGAGACCATGTTTCTACATGAATTACAACCATGCTTTCTTTGTCCGGATTTTGTAAGTCCCTTGGTAATAAAATTTTGCTTGACCAATGAGCAAAGGTTTTATACAGCACACGGTTTTCCATGCCAATTGAAACAGCCCCTCTCGGACCTACGAGGGGGTAATTTATTGCTTTAATCAACGAAATGAACAGGCCAGGCCATTTAATCAGTTTGTAAACGAATCATAAATTTGTGTGGATTTCACGAGCTGTGTGTCGGTTTGAAAGCGTTCGTGAAACTGATTCTTTTGACCTTTTTACACAGAACCAGCGGCCAGGGGTGCAGCTACTCCGGACCTCAGACGATTTCGTCTTCCCCGTCCGCCGACACATATGGGGGACGCCTGACTCCAACCCTTCTTGAGGTAAGAACAAACAACTCCAAAAAAACTTTCCGAAAAAAAATAGTTGTGTCCATTTAGTAGAATCTATTTCTGGAGGGGGGAAACTGACACTCAAAGGAACCACGATAGGATCGCAGACAGACAGGAGTCAGTGTGAAATTTCTTGACAAATGTGGAGAATAAATCACTTGGCTCTTTCCATCTGTGGGACGGAGACCTTTTGCTTGTAGAACTTGTTACTTAATTTGTTGCCCTCCCCCTTTTTTGTGCGAAGGAGCACTAGGTATCAATTCATTCTTTTTAGAACGGAAACAAACGTATTCTATATGTCTGTGTGAACCTTTGTGAACCCATAGAATTAATGAATTAGCGCACGAGTGCCATTTTCAGTTCAACTTTTGAGAGTTCACGAAATAACTTGTTATGACCGAAAATCGCGTTTTTCAACAAAGTTTCAAACGTGTGTATTGCACACAAAGCATTTTTAAAACCTGCTTCATGATTTAACATATGAAAATTGTAAATCCCTTGTTGGGACTGTTGAATAATTATTCCAAGATACACGCACGACTTCCTAATTTCGGCCGGCTAGAGTTACAACTCTTGAAATATTAAAAAGTTGGTTTAGGGAGAAGAAAAATGAGTTTTAGCGAGTATTTGCGAGAATTTTCAACCCAGACTTTTCTCAAACACTCCTTCCAAGTCGAGGTCTAAACATAGAAAGAGTTGACCAGCCCCTGGCGCCAATTTTCAGTTGAAAGTTCTCGCCTTCCGTTTGTTTATACTTGTGGAATGTCCCTCCCCATTCCTACCCGACTTGTCGGCATCTTTTCTGACAGAAGCTCTACCTTCGAGGCATCCCAGGAAGTTAGTATGATAAGCGTAAGTTTTATGGGGGAGGGGGGCGTTAGGAAAGTTTTTTTTCTTCGTGGACGAAGCCAATATTGAAAATGGGGAGAATTTGTGAAGGAATTTCAGGCATCCGTTGCGGAGATTTGTTGGTAGCAAAGTTTAAGGGAAAACATTCGGCTCTGTGTGGATGACACACCCCACAAGCAGGTGCATGGTTTCAGTTCCGCTGGTTGTAAACTACTCAGCGTAAAACCTCAAGGATAAATAAGCCTGGCTGGGTAACGCTAGCCAGGCGCGGATTCCCGTAGTCTTAGAAGCCGTAATTGTATCTAGAAAGATAAAAATCCCTACAGAAAACTAGTGGTGAAAATTTGGTCGTCTCAGAGACCCCGCCCACCACAAGTACGCAATCGGAACGTATTTTTCTAACGAACTCTAGATTGACGTGCAACCTACCGCCACTGAGATACCGTAGTAGCATGCCTGGTGCAATTTACCTGCTCTGCCTGTGTGGCGTTGTGGCGCCCTCCCTTCCTTCTATCCCACCACAGCTCATTATGCAGAGATCCGATGCAGTACAGCAGGCCTGTCCGTACACAATAACACCGCCCTCCGGTCTCTAGAAACACTCTCGACACAACCACGGCTACATTTCACCGTAAACTAGCCGCCTGTTGTAGAAATGTAGTAGATTTCTGAGTGGAAACGTTAGTGCGATGTAGGCAGCAGTCAGCGCGTGTGTGTGACAGCGCCTATGAATGGACCGCGCAATTACATGTCGTCCGTAAGATTTATGACCCGCGGTTTCTCCCTTCACGATCCCATTATAATCTACACGCCCGGGCTTCCCCCCTCTTCTAAAAACACTTCCCCAACTCCCTTGTAAACATTGCCGAGCCACTTTTAGACTACAAAAGTGACCTTTGAACACTTATCAAGTAGTGTGCGGGGTATATTTCGTTTGAGTTGTTTTGTGTGTATGTTTAAAATCGGTAACTCTGTGAACCATAACACTGGTCCGGACTGGTCACTGGTTAGCCTGTTATGGCACTTCGCTCTCGCTCTTTCTAACTAAGCCCTTCACAACATTTCTGACCCCAGAATCAGACCAAACGGGGTCCGTGTGTGAAATGTGTGGCCCCCTCGGCTGTCAGAAGATGTATTTCGGGGCTTTGACAGGGTCAGGCCGGGGGATAATCAATCTTGTCCCGGCGGCCCCCGTGCAGGCAGCCCCGCCGTGTTAGGCACAGTAACTCAAAATGGCCGCCGGTCTGCACACCGTACCTCCCGGGCTGGTTTTGTCCGCTGTCCCGCGTCCCTTCACAACCATGGCAGGACTCAGGGGTAAACTTTCCTCTTCTTACCTGCGGGGTTTTTTCTACTTCTGTTGGGTACAAATATTTACCGTCTGGCGGCAGGATTCGCTTTGTCGCTATCCCGTCTTTCTGTATTGTCTGTCCTGACAGGTTTCCGACTTTACCTCTCTCTGACCCCGCAGTCAAGTTTTTAACTCTCAGTTTTTCTCTTCTATATTCCATTTTCTCTGCACCCAGCCGTCCTGGTAGTTGTAGAACAATATTTACATAATATCACAGTGAAAAGTTTTTGATGTAATCAATTTCTGCTCCATCAGTGAACCGTTTCTCGTTATTTATCCATCCGTTTTCAAAATTTGCCCTCAATTTTTACACCCATTTTTTTTTTCAGAGATGTGTTTGCATATTTTTTTGTTCGTTTGTTCTCTTGTTTGTGGCGTAACAAACTTCAAACCAGGCGCTTGTGTATTGACTTACATAACTTTAGGTACTTCCCAATTGTTCGCTAAACGCATTAATTAGCAAGTGCATTGTGCAGCGATTCGTAAGTACTTGTAAAATTCTGTAAGGCTTCCCTTCTCAATCACTCCGTCCCTTTCAACTGCCGTGTTTTTCTATGAATAATAAAAATAGCCAAGTCAGTTTCACCGACAAGTTCGCCACACAAGGTTCTCTCCCTTCGTCTCCAGACCTCAAGTAATGTAGCCTTTTATTTTGGTTCATTACCTTTGTTTTGAGCTCTTTAATTGGTTTCAGTGATTCAAGGACGCGTCCTTGTGAGCCATTTATGTGTTTGGGTTCTCTTTCAGTCTCCATGTTGGATACGGTTTAGTCACATATCCTTTGGAATCCTTTTCGAGGTCTTTCGGATTTTGCTGTAGAAAGGCCATGGCCTCTTAGCCTCCGGTCTGGCCTTGACAATCTACTCAAGGTGCATGAGACATTCCGAAGTAGATTATTTCTAGTCTAAGATATCAAAGAAAACAGTTATGTCCTAATTTTTAAAATAATACATCTGATCCACATAGCCATTTATCATCAAAAGTTTGAGTTTCCTCGAATCAAGATGGCGGCCGCCCTATCACAGTTCCGATATTATGATTCCCATTAAAATTGTTCTTATTTCTTTCTTGGTTTCCTCCAGTTATATGTTTTTTCCAGAAAGTGAGATCTGATTGAAATATGAACTACATATCAGTGGAATTAACTCACGGAAACTTCAGTAGTTTTGATGAGTTTTGTGTATTCTGGTTTAGTAGGATTTTGTGTATTTGTGTGACATTTTCTTGGCGTGTCTCTCGCTTCAGTTTGAACTTTATTATCACCTCAAATCTAATCAAAACTCCGCTTTCCCAGTCAAGCAGAAACTTGTATGAAATGTCCTGGTTTTGTCTGGGGAGATGCGGACATTTTACGCCGCGGAGCTTGCTTTTCCCTTTGCGCATGGCAAGATCCCAACCAATTTCCATTTTGATGCGTTCCGTTATTTCCATTCTAGCGCAGGCTCGATATTTCTAAGGCTTGTGCTAAAACGTTGTTGCACAGACTGTTGTGTGTGTGAGTGGGTAACCTTCCAGTAACCTCCCCCCACCTGGGGCTACAACACTCCCCGGCTATTGTTCTCGCTGTACCGCCTGAATCCTGTCCTCTGGGTGACCCCGCCAGTTGAAAAGACCAGTGCAGAAAGAAACCTTTTTCACCAATGACGTTACCAGGGCTACAAACCGTCAATAGCGGATAGTATTTTCCCGTCTATTGTCCGCCGCCAGACTTGCGGATAGGGGTATAGTCATACAGAGAGCCACTGCCTCTCCGAGCTTGTTTTCGACTACAAGGCCCGCTGAAGCATAGAAATTGACCCCAAGCGATTTCCCTGGGTTCATCGCGGGGTTATGTGGTAATGATACGTCTGATTTGCTGAATCCAGAAGTTTTATTTCACTGAGACAAAAGGCCGTCATTTGTTTTCAATGTTACGTAACACCGCTCAAACTTGATATATTGACCTTCCCTGAATTAGAGTTCGAATATAAAAATAAAGGACCGACGCAACTTCTCTTGAAGCTTTGTTCGCTTTGTTTAGCATGAAAACTACTCTTATATTAACGTCAGTTTATCTGAACAAAGGAGTATTTTTCTGGAGCTGTATTTAGGTGAAGTGGGTTGTTATTCTGTGTGCGTGTCCTTCCTGTAACTACCAAGGTGCCCTGGAAAACGTTCTATCTGTAACGACACACTTTTTAGCCGTGTTGTTGCCACAGTTGCAATCAGAAGCCACAGTTTTGCCTGTCAACCGTACCCTCTTATTACCGCCCTCCGCATTGATGGCTGGAATAGAAAGCCTGATATTAAATTGGGTAGGTCCTCTAACAGCCTTATCCACTGAAAACTCGTTCAATCTCGGCCTGACTCTAATGCCGGTATTACCTGGCGTTTGACTCATATCTGCCCTGTCCTTCCTCTGACTGTTGTTTGTGAAATAAGTTGCGCCGAGATTAATCGGGTTGATTTCAATTAGGCCCAATCTCGTCAGAGGTCGCTCAGAGGTGACTCAGTCCGATAAATTCATTTTTATTGATACGGTCCAACTCTCCAATGGAGTGAGATTTCAGGACCGTTTTACGACCTTTCTTTCCTTTTCTTCAATCGAATAAAATTGTAGATTGAAATAACAATAATCGTTCCTAAAGGGATGGGATAGAACGTATTTAAAACCGTAGCTTAGCTCGGCAAAATGGTGAAAGAGGTAAATGGGGGAATAAAATCGATATCTGTGGAAGTTTTAATTTTGTGTTTGGCAGTGTGACATTTGAGTGAACCCCCGTGGTTGGTAGATACGGGTCACCTGTATTTAGAAGACAACCGAAAAAAACGTTGCTTGTTTGAACGGCAAATACTGTACCCTGGTCAAAACACCATGTCAATTCCCAGTGTCTCCCCTTGGTCTGCTATTTTCACCCTGATGCCCCATGACTATCAACGATTGCTATCACGCTTTTTCCCGCAGCCCTTCATTGCTTAAAGTGGCGAGGGAAGCTTGTCCCATAGCTCGGTATCGATCCGACCTTAATGTGATTGAAAGATCCAGGCACACTGGAGAAATCCTTTGTTCCCAGTGCTTTTGTAGAAGTGAATATCCAAGTCGGACGCCTGTGTTGTATTCTTCCTTGCCGGAGATTGCAATGCCCGGGGTAGAGCGTACCTCGCCCCGTTTGCCGTCGATTTAATAATATCAAAAGTTCAGAAGTCGATGCGAGCCTCCTGAGTAGCTAGCAAGCTATGGGAGGAAGCTTATTAAAGGTAACATTTGAACTTTGCGTATTCCCTCAGTAGCGTGGAGCAAGTGCTCCGAATTATTAAAAAGCAAGAACGCTGCTCTCTACATTGTCAAGAGGCCTGCCCCAAATTTTTAATTTCCATGGTTATTACCAGCGTTTTGTGGACGTGAAATTATGTGTGAGGCATGTATGTATGGCCTAGCCCTGGTGCAAACGTGCGCCGCTGTTACAAGTCAGCGTATATTTGCGCATACACAAAGTTGGGCAGATGGCGTTTTAAGTGCAAATTTGTGCGCTCTGTTTCATCTGACTGTTTGATTGAAACGTCAAGTTGTGCCGAATGCACTTCAAGCTTTTTTTTTTTGTTTCACAAATTGTGAGATAATTTCATCTTCTGTTGGAGAAATAAATTATCAAGTCTGATCTTTTTTCCTGGATCGATTTTAGTAGATCCAGGACGGGTGGTTGATTGGGAGAAATTCAGTTAGTGGGCCATTTTTTTTGACAGGCGGCACCCACAGAGCGAGGTCTGTTCACTCAAAGGGCTCGCCGCTTGCTGTCACCCAATCTGTCATCACAAAACACACGGTTTCTGTCTCTTACGTGACACCCTTCGCATCTAGCCGTCATTTCTCACATCATAACCCTTCTGTATATCATCCCAAATCACTGTCAGGAAAGACTTTCCCAAAAGTTAGTCCGGGGGTCGTTATTTCGTTTGTAAAAAGAAATCTGTATAAATAATTATTAGAGTCCTAACGGGCCCACAGCTCCATTTCTGGGCCAGATTTTTGCCAGGTGCCGCGCACGAAAACACCCAGCCCGGCTGCCAATATCACTTCTTCATTTCATTTTTGACACATGTCAGTTTGTTCCCCCTCGCGGGCTGTCAATTATACCACGCGGGAAGTTTTTCCTTTCTTTTATTTTTAGCTTTATTTGTAAGAGGAAATCCGCGTGTTCCCTACTACTACAGAAGTGTTGAAAGCCTTGGTTTCCTCAGTAGGATTAAAGCTTGCACTCTAGCCTGATATGTTTCACTCCTATCCAATCGAATTTACACCTCATACGAGAGAAACTTATATGATATCCTTACTTCTCCCTACCCGCGCTCATTGATCAAAGAGAGAAGTTCCAATTAATAATTTAGTTGACAAGAGTATCTTCTGACGTGAGGCCATCTCCTAACCAGGTTTGACAGGGGTTTCTCTGGCTGTGTATTCTTTGTTTCACTTCGGTGTCGTTTTTCCCCTCCTCCGAAAGGCATCACAAGTTGTTGTGTCTGAAACCTTGCCCCCGTCCCATTATGTTTTGCCATAACATCCGTCGATGGTTTGTAACTCCATCGCTAGAGAGGCCAAGCAAAAGTAATTAAAGGTGCGGGCCTGGTGAAGACAGACTTCTGCAGATTTCCGTCTGTCATTTATCCGTTACAGCTGTCATTTTTCCTGGCAGAGACCCGCTCCTCACAGGACATCAATTTCGTGTGTCAGTTTCACATGCCTCCCTGCCATGCATTTTTGTTTCTTCTCTTCATCTATTGTCACTCCCCGCTCTGCCTCTCCCCACACGTCCCCATGCTCCAAACTTAGCTGCAGGTAACGTAACAGAGACGTAATATCTCCCCCAACATCTGACTGCCAGCTTATTTTGTATTCATATTATGTTTTGAACGAGTCCATATCAAAGACTTTCGTAAATAGGATTACAGAGGGGGACTCTATCCGCCCTTATCGATATATCTCCAGCGTTCAGTCAGACAGATGACTAGGTACTCTGTAGGAAGGATGCCAACCTGCATCTCCTAAACCTCCTAGGTAGATCCACCCAGATGCTTTGGGGATACAGATAGATATCAAAAACTCCAAAGCCGTGGTAAACATAAAGAGAATTTCCCAGAGAGATGAGTCTGCCAGGAAAAAAAGATGAGACAGCATATCAAGTAAACCTCAAGCGAGATGATGGTAGATTTGTGGTGGTTATCAGAGAGAGCATGCACGCCAAGCTAAATAAATAGGAATTAGAGACGGCTGGGAGAGAGGTCTTTTGGGGAGTAGTTTGCTATTACGGTGGGCCGTGACCCTCGTTGGGTATCAGAAGTTTTTATGAAGTAAAGCGGCCAGGGTAAATTGACGGAAAGGACGTGAGTTAAAATCAGGATTATGTTAGTATGGGGGAAGAATACCATGTCCTCTCTTGTTTCAGTTGAATTGAGCCGTGCTTAGGTCCTAGATCTAATATGGCATGCCTGGAACATAAAATAACACCCAACTTTCACACACACATTTCTCAAAAACTCGTACAACTTTTAAAGTTATTTTCCCCGCAATTTTCACCTTTAGTGTGTTAATTTTGTTGATAAATATTTTTGATGGTCGAATATCTATTGTGTCTTTTTATTTCGTTGATGCCATTTTTTAAGTCCTTAAATGATGACACATATTTTATGCAATGCTCTTAAGGGGGTGTTTTCTTGAATAATTGATGACACAAAAGTCAAGAACTGTGTACTGCGATACATCTAGAGGTTATTATATTGTCACTTACTTTTTAACCTTTCTGTGTTTTCCAGGACTGCTATTGGTCAAGAACGGTCATGTGACGCCGGGGTGCCAATGTTATTTGATAAGAGTGTCAAGACCTTGTCACAAAGAAATAAATTTCTACAAAACAACGAGATGCAAAAATCACCTTACTACGAAACAACATCGCAACAACTTTACAACGGCTACAGCTATAGTAATGGGGAGAGGTATGGCTATGAGGGGAGTGGAGGCGGCGGTGGAGGCAGCTATGGCACCGAGGCTACACAGGAGTTCGGCCCGTCATGTTCCGTACGGAAGCCGGCCAGTGGACCGGGCAGCGGGCCGGGCAACGTTAGCCCGACCTGCATGAAGACAAACCCCGCCGACAACAACCACGGCACCGCTCCTCAGTCCGTCTCCAACGCTGCCATCCTAGCTAACACTAAGATCTATCCATGGATGAAGGAATCCCGCCAAAATTCGAAACAACGCCAGCCGACCAATCTATCAGGTACGCTGACAGCACAAATTTATTGGCAGTGAGAGAATAAATTGAAGCAGCCACGCTCTGCGAAGTGACTGTAGAGTCGAAAAGATACATCACACACGATGAAGAATCGCTAGCTGTTCTATCAAACGCCTTGTCGCTACATCTGTTCAAATTCTGCCGCTGGGCACAGTCAGGCGTTTCGCACGCTGCCCTTGTAAAGTTCTGTTTTCATTATTAATAACATTAGATGAATTTTATAGAGCTACCCAATGATATGGCCGAGTTCATGGGACGATTACGCCATGATTAGTAGCAGTCCCTCTTCTAGGCTAAGTTGACAAATTGTTCAACGTACAACGTCAGCCAAGTATTAGGAGTTGACAGCCACCTCATAAATCAACTGGGGGAGACCTGACTTCCGTGATAGGCCCGCCAAATTTCAACTTCTCCACAGCGCTGTAGTACGATACAACACGAACAAAAACTTAGCGAACACGAATAAAGCTTGTGTGGTTGATAGTAAGGGTTGTGGGGTAGATTTTTAGCGTGGTTTTTGAGGGTTAGCATAGGGGAGGTTTTGTAAGGTGACATCGAGTTAGCGGGTTGAAGGGTTTTGATCGATGATGTGGGGCGGGTGTTCTCGCTGTGAAGCGGGGCATGCTTGTTGTGGAGGTCACTAAATGTGGATGTTTTTTCTTCCCGGTTCGCAGTTGGTAGCACGACAGAGGCCGGGGAGTCCCCGGGGCTAGGCGGCGCGGCGGGGAAGAGAGCCCGCACGGCCTACACCAGCGCCCAGCTCGTGGAGTTGGAGAAGGAGTTCCACTTCAACCGGTACCTGTGCCGGCCTCGGCGGGTGGAGATGGCGGCCATGCTAAACCTCACGGAGCGGCAGATCAAGATCTGGTTCCAGAACCGCCGGATGAAGTATAAGAAGGAACAGAAAGTGAAGGGCGGGGGTAGTGGGGGAGGTAGCGGGGGCATGAACAGTCCCTCCCCGCCGGTCACCACGACTCCTCCCGGCGTGAACCCCGGGCCTCTGCCTCACCCTACCACCCAGCCGAGCTTGAGTCAGGGTAACAACATGTCCAACCACATGAGCATGATGGGGTCGTTACAACAGACTCAGCCGTCCTACAGTCAGTACCCCCCGCCACATCTGAACCACAGTCTACCTCACCAGGCTCCACCACACAGTGTGGGGCTCACCATGTCGGGACCCGTGTCTCCGCAATGTTACCAGTCGAACCACTCTCCCTGTCCGCCTACATCAGCCCCTCATCCCGTCCCCATGGGGAACCACGTCCCCCACCCCCGCCAGGGCCCCCCACACATGACCAACGGGCTCCCCGCCTCCCCTCTCGAGGTAGTGAACCAGCGGCAGTACACCCCTCCCGCGCCGGGACCCTCTCCGACGGGCCCCGGGCCAGGTCACCACGGCCTGACGAACTCGTACCCGGAGTGTCCGCCACACCACACCGAGCTACCTCATCACCAGTACGCCACCCCAATGTCCGTGGTCAATATGAACTACTGTGTGAACGTCCAAACTCAGGGAAATCGTTTAAACAGTGCGCCCAAACTCACACATTTGTAACCTCTGGGTTCGGGCAATGGAAAAACATGACACACACTTCCGATAGGAAAATACCTTCCTTATCAATCCCCCAAAATGACGATCAGAATCATAACTAATTCTCACACACCGGTGTTGAAAATTCAAGCTACCAAATCTGTGAACAAATTTTTGAAAGTCATGTCCATATGCCCAATGAAATGTTGATTGACAGTATAAACCCAGTGGATATTTATACGGAGAATTTGTATATTTTCCGCCGAACTTAGTAGATACGGAAGTTCGAAATGTCATTGCAATGATAGACTCTTGTTGTCATCTATTCTATTCTATTCTAAATGTCTTCTCTCGCTTTCTAGGCCTGTGAATATAGCATCTAACTCTTAGCTAGCGTCTTTCCTTCACTATTCCTTGCCGTCCTATTGTAGTTAGCTAGACAGAGGAACTGATGTATTTATGTAGCTAGTTTTGTCCGTAATTTATTCGAAACAATAAATAAAGTATTCGTTCCGAGGATAGAATTGTTAGGAAATTAAAAAAGGGACAATTTTATCGTTGGCGAGTTACCTACATTGATGTTGCTGTATATGTAGAGTTTTTAGGATGAGAAAAAAAAGTGGGGTTAGCGTTCCTATAATATATGTGGTTACTGTTCGTATCATTCATGTGCAACAAAAAAGATGAAAACTTAACAGTGCAAGAGAGATTCTTCTGTGATGGTACGGATATTTGGGGTGTTGACGTTAGCAATCTGCCCCGTGTGTTCGTACATAGGCATAGATTTGACCTGCCCTGTTCTTTCTTGTCAAGCAGTCTTTATTTGTGTGGGTTCCCGATCTGACCCACTGTAGTGCTCTCTCCTTGAAGAACCCGAATGTACACAAAAACTGACTGGGACACATCGCCTTCAAACTTACACCACTCCGTCTACCTGTCTGTTTTTATTTTAGAACAGACGTTGTCAATTTCCAGGCCTGGTAAAATAAAATTCGACCCCGAGAAAACTGATCTCCAACGGCACGGTTTGACTGGAACACGGGTTACAAGGCGAGGGCACACGGTGTCAAAGTCACATCCGCTCATTTTACATTACAACCAAATGTTCTCGGAGAAAAAAATGTAGGGAACTGTGAAATTAAAGGAGAATAACGTGAATATATTGCACCCTGATTGTCTTCTATTTATGTGCATTTATTTCCTCAGCTATAGAGGGGGAGGGAACTCTGCAACCTGCTCTTTTACATAGGAGAAAATTAAATTTTCCTCGCCTTAACAAAAGTTACTTACATCGAAGCTACTACCGTTACGTCCTAGCCCACTACTAAAACCAGCATGGGTACCTTTGTTGGGGAGGGGGGTTGAAAGAAAGAAAAAGGAAACCAAGGATTCTGTGTACTAAAAAGAAATTTTATTCACAATATCACACCCTCAACACGTTACCTTTATCTGTGTCAAAGTAGTCTTCCATGTATTACAGCACACAGACTGAGCCCTCCACAAGAGATCTGTAAAACGAGAAATAAAACTTTGTAAATCCCCAAATAAAACACCAAGAAAATAACAAGCCAAAGGAATACACACTGTACACACTCAACAGTATAAAGACACACATATAAGCAATATAAACACACAGTATAACACGTAGAGTTAATAATTTGACCTTTTAAGTTCCTGTAACTGGTTTTATGTATACTGTTCTTGTGAAGAAGAACATTGTGTGAAGGCTTCGGACCGTACGGGCACCAGAACTAGCCTTTCTTTGCAGTCACAAAGCTGGCCAGTAATTGTAGGGGTCCGCCAACCCGATATTCATAGCAAGGGTCAACCTAGGGACAAATTTTGAATAATTTCGCAAGCTTCCCTGCAGCTAAATTTGAAAATATTACCAGATCTGGACGTATTTGACCCTTGCTATACATGGTGGATGTTTAAGGGGTTAATAGAGTTCTTGTGTTGAAAGGACGGTGTTTGGAGTTGAGTATAGGGGGGAGAAATTGACAGAAATCTTCAGGTTGAAACACACGGTTTTTCTTGTCATCCGTCTTAGACCTGTCTTGTCACAATTCTCTGGCGGAGCCCGGAAGATGGATGACTTTCTGCGCAGACAGCTCACAATCAACACAATTCGGGGGGTCAGGCCGGATATTTCGTTTAATTTCTACTCGCACGTTTGAACTAAAATTGACTTTTCAAAAAAAACTCCAACACTGATCAACAAGGCCTGTGCCAGTATCGTCCCATACCTCATTTAGGGTCATGTAGATTTCGATCCAGATCGTAACAAGGCGGCAAATACGCTCTCATAACAGATTAATATTTCGGACACTGGACCAAAGGATTTCATTATAGGATTCTTCAAGACTTATTAGACCAGATAATGACACAATCATGGCCTGGCCGGAGTGGCCGAAACGGTCGGTTGCAAACTGACCAGCTCTGATTCTGATTAACCTACTCCCAAATCTTCAGCTAGTAAAAAATCGAAGAACGGTCAGTTTTCTGTGTCAGAGAATATCCCATCATTTGTAGGGATAAGTGGGCTGGCATCTGTCTTTTTATCTTCGACTCGTAAAAGGTTTGAAATACTTCCAATAGGGAATTCAGTGTACAATTCTATCAGTTGCATTTTACAATCAAAACTGAAACAAGGTAGATTTTTTCCCCACTAAGATGCAAAATCACGCTTCTTTTACCAATTAAAACTTAAATTAAATTTCCTGCTAAGAAATTCTAGCAATTAACGTACTAATTTAAAGCGAGTTGTGGAAAGAAAGCCGTATTAGTGGTTAGGGTTTGCTTCACCCTCTTCGCCGGTTCAATCTAAAATGGCGTCTTTGGTGTTGGCAATTTTTATGTACCCTGTCCTTTTATCGTCCTTCATAGAAACACAAGTCACCAGAAATCGATTCCACGTTTTACCGGGGTCTGGTGGAGTCACAGAAAAGTAATCCAACAGTCATTCATTACCGGGGAGATGTTGGTGGAAATTAAGGCCCCCAAATGTTGGGTGATGAGCCAGTATCACGATGTAGCTTTTATGTAACTGCGTTTGACAGCTATGATGGAAGAGTCGTGGCCAGATCTAACCACTACATGCGAAACGTTTTTTCTTTCCTTCTTATCCATGCACGGATTTTTCTCACACATTGTTGCTAAGATCCACACATGTTATTCCTATTGCCCCATACCTAAAAGTCTAGTCAAAGCCAAACCCTTTTTAAAATAGACACCGTTACTTTGGACGGCATTTTTGAGAGAACTATGTTGTTACCACTCCGGGATGGCATACTAGTATTTCAGTCCGCCGCAGTGGTGTTAAACTGTAGCCTAATTTTTACAGCCCAATTATGTTGTGAGTCGTAGGAAAATTAGAAGGTACGCCTAGCTGTTGTTCCATCATGTAGGGATTTCGACGCTTGGGATATTTCATTAGGAGTAAGGGAGATGACACGAGTAAATAGAACTAAGTATTCAACCGGGGCGTTGGGCTGTCAGAAGACGTTCGGCCTTATATTCGTTTGCACCGGCTTGGAAAAACCGGGCCGACTCGGCAAATACAAACTTATTTTTCTAACTAGAGCTGTGTCTGTGGGCTTAGGATGTCAAGCGTGACTTTCTGCTGCTAGAGACGGTTTCACCAGCCGGTGCTTACACTAGTCTCGATTATTTCCTGTACTTGTGAGAAGAGAGGCCCATACGACAGCGTTCCTACAAAACAACCCGCCTTCTTAAATATGCACACATCTCTTTCTCCGCTATTTTCAACTCAAACGCCTTTCAAGTCATATTCATAACCAAAAACGCAGTCTCCCATTCATGTAGGTTTGATTCGGGGGGACTGGGGAACCAATTTGTGGCCGAAATTTGATTAAATCGGCGGCGGCTTGAATATATTCAAATGTGAACTCTAGATGACCCCACGGTTGGCTGGCAGGAAGGTAGAACCGGTTACCGACAAACAACACGACTTAGGCCGCGACCCTTCCTTTCTTCTGTCCTGTAATACAAACTTCGCTGATTTAGCCCAAACGAAATGGTTTCCCTGTTGGTTTTCTCCCTGACAGATGGAAATGTTGGGCTTTCTTTCGTCATCGATTTTTGGAGAGGTCCCAATCGTTGCAAATGCCTTCGCCAGGAATTCGGTAGACCGACTCGCCCCTAGCATTTTTCCGCCATAGCGTCCCTAGCCGACCAAATGTTCCGATTTTCATTCTGGAAGTCAAATAGAGGTACTCTTGGGTGTAGAGTCTAGAGGGAACTGTACATGTACCGTGCAGGAAGGTCTTACCTTAGAGGAGGCTCTTGTAGCGGCCCGGGAAGCTAGCGTCTTTCACCCCTGGCACCCAGGCTGCATTTGATGCTTTCGCAGCACTTGTAAGCACCGGAGACGGAGCTTTGACATGACAGCTGCATTGACAAACTTGAGTTTCTTGATAAAAGCGCTCCACCCGTCTTCCATACACCGGGCGCGTTCAAACCTTAGATATAACAAAACCACACGGGTTTCCTACGTTATATATTTCCTACCCTCTCTCGTGACTTTGAGATGTATTTGACACACCAGATAATGACTTTTGTCCAAATTACCTGTCAGGGTTTCAGCACAAAATGATTGGTGAGGTGCGACCGCTTGTATTGACAAGTTGGCATGTATGTGATGACCTCAAAACATCCAACAATCCATTTAAAATCCACTCTTCTTGTGCCCTGTGTTAGTTTTGCCTGATTCTTATCACTAGTAGGCAAACAGTTACCATTTGCTTTAGAGTTCGGTCCTGAGTGGATTGAGATTTCGGCTTCACTTTCAAAGAGAAGGGACGTTTCTTACCGAAGTATGGATCAAAACAACGCATTTCTCACTTACTACACATTCCCTAGACGGCCTACCATTGGCCAGATAAGATCACATGATCGCTCAACTGTCAGCTCCCTTCTTGCTGACGACTAGTGATGTTTCATAGCACGCCTGAGGGTCCAACTATCCGAAATAAGAACCCAAGTGGCTAGAAACTTTTTACACTTATCCCTTCCTAAAGGGATTTTATATTGTCGATTTTTAACCATGGATGCTCCACGGGAAAGTGGGTTTATAAATTCGCACCCTTCGTTGGAGGAATTCATGGGTTGTCTACCTATCAGTGGAGACTTTCTCAACCCATCAATCACCGACAGGACGGCTGAGGACGGGGAGACGTGGCCTGCTCTCCACCCTACAACTTGCCTCCAGCTGAACTCTGACCTCTCGCCAACTCAGCCCGCCAACATCGCAGACTTTCCTTGGGTGAAACTCAAAAAATCCACCCGAACACGCTCTCCTGTCGACAACATTGAAGGTACAACCTCTACTACTGTTTGTGTACTAGTGAGAAGTTGAAGTTTCATAATGTCGTTGTTGTTTTCCTTTTTTTGGATTGACAGTGCGGTTTGACCTTTTCGCTTCTAACACTAAACCATTTTATCAATCACGAGCCCAAGTGTTGAAAGATTTTACCAGCTCGCGTACAGAAAGAGGGTCGGGCCTTGTGTTTTCTAAGTACTTCTGTCGTCTTTGGAAGTTGGCAAAAACGACAGATGGGAAAAGAGAAGCGACCATGTGGGATGGCTGAGTGCAGCCGCTAACTCAAGCATATGTCCGGCAGTGTTCGATTTCCTAAAACCATTTCTGAGAACCACAAAGGATTTCTTCGAAAAAAATTACAAGAAAATATTCATTTTGATGTTTTCTTTTCTTTTCTCACAGAAGCAGACGATTTAATCGCACCCACCGACCATGTGACTAGTTCACGTCGACTGCGCACAGTTTTCACCAATACTCAACTTCTGGAGTTAGAAAAAGAGTTCCACTACAACAGATATGTGTGTAAACCACGGCGGAAGGAGATCGCCAACTTTTTGGAGTTAAACGAACGTCAGGTGAAAATTTGGTTCCAGAATCGACGAATGAGACAAAAGAGGAGGGATACGAAGGGCCGGAGTGAGGCGGTGCAGGGAGCGGGGGCTACCGCTGAGCCGGCAGATGGTGACCGGGCGGAGACAGGTTCCCCAGACGGGGGTACAGTAGCCTGTCCCCGGCCCCAGGGGTGACCAGGCCCCGGTGGACTAAGACGGGCAGCAAACCAGATGGACGGAGTGGACTGACCACTATACACGACCAGAATGAAGAGTCAACTTTTGTAGAGAGATATTAAATACACGTACCTACATTGGCAAAGTTCTCTTATTCACAGAAATTGGACAAAAATGTTTTAAAAAACTGTTGAGCGGTACAGGTTACGGCAGAAATATGTAAATTGTGCATATAAATATTATTATAGATTTTGTATAATAGCCTCGCTTTGCATTTAGTTCACTTTCAGAAGCCATAGTATCCGATCGCTTAGTATTCGTGACTATTTTTAAGCCTTTTATAAACATTAAATATTGTACATTTTTTTCGAAGACTCTAGACATAGGTAAGATAATCAGAGAATAATTTTGTATCAGGCATACGTAGCATGTATAGACTAGAACAGTTATGTCGTATAGTATGTTCAACGTTTTAAAACTCTCCAAAGTTTAAGGGTTCTCTTTATGAATTATCGTGTATAAGTGGTAAAACACTATAATATTTTTTCTTGCCATGTATGAGTGATATACTATACTTGTCAATGATAAGAAACAATATAACTGTATTTAATTTTAATATTAAATATTATACGCTAAGCAACTTTTTCCTGTGCTTACAGAGAGAACCTTTTACGTCTGTTTTTGTGTAGTTCCTGGGTTTTTTTTTCATGAATATCCTCTCCAGGTAGAGGTTTAGGCATATGCTTTAAGTTTTTTTTATAGGATTTTCTTCCTTGTCCTAAAAATTTTGGTGCGCCAGCCCAGTTTGGCTGCTAAATAGATAACCCGATATAAAAACGCCTTTAAAAACGCCAAAAATTGGAAAGTACCACAAATACACCTGTCCAAACAGCTATGTAAAGCGTTGTTTCCCCTACCGAGCGTTGTGAGCTTGTATACACCTGTTCCATTTGACCTTGAACTAAACCAGTTCTTCCTGTTTATTGTATATACTTGACCTTGAGCACCACTTGTCATCACCTGTACATGGTTTTATTTATATGCATACTTCCTTTGTGGTGGGAGGGGGGTTTCAAGGTTTGCGGCCATTTCACATAAAAGTTTTAGGAGGACATTATGTTCTCTTCATCTTAACAGTTCCATTCTTTTCCTATACTGTAAAACTTTCAGGCCGTATTCTGTACTTCTCAAGTGATGACCTTCTTTGACCTTGTTGTAAACAACTGACCATGGGTGACCTGACAAGTTGACATGGGCTGACCTTTGACCTGAAAGTGCCCACCTGGTTACTCTAACGTTGTATAAACATATTACTGCGTTTATAACTTATCATATTTATATCATTGCGTTGTTTACAAGATTAAGATAAAACGTGTAGCACTTTCAGATCTAGATACAACACAGAAGGAATGATCCACATTTATCATATTGCATTAATAACTAATTATATCAATGTTATTACACTACTTTCACGATTGTTTGAGATAAAGCATATAGCACTTTTAGATCTACAAACACAAGAAGAATGTACCATATTTATCATATTTATTGTCATATAATACATTACTTATGTACATATAAAAGTCGATACAGGTTTATACACACCAATAGATATTTATTATATCCCTCTTGTTATACAATATACTCCAACACCGCTTTTATATTAAATCTCTGAAAACGATGTGAGATATGGGTACTTATCTTTTTTGACATTACTTTGTAATTAAATAGATCTAATAAAAAGGAAACAAAAACTTTAACGTATTTTTGAAAGCTTGTTTTAATTCAATTTCAATTCCATTTGTTCCAAGTTTTTCAGCCATACTTGGAAATATAATTTGGAATACTTTTTTTTTCTTATGCAGCTGATGGGGCATATACTTGGAAATTAATTTGGAATACGTTTTCTTCAAAATTATGCAGCTGATGGAGGCAGGATTTTTAAAAAATGAGTTTACAAAGGATTTCTTACTTGGAAATATAATTTGGAATACATTTTTGAATAAGTTTTTTTTTTCAAAATAGAACATGAAAAAAATCATGAAGCTGATGGACACAGGATTTTCAAAAAATGATTTTCAAAGCGTTTTCTGTATAGATATATAGTGTACGATTTAGATATGATAATGTCCAGGTAGCCAGTTGCTTGTAGTAGTGCTTGTAGCAAGGATGTCCAGTGCGGCCAGGTTGCTACACTCCACCAAGTGACCTGAAAAATACATGAAAACAAAATTGTTATGATCAATAATGTAGTCAATAAATCAATACACTTGTCTTGACAACATTGATGGATGTGTTAATCATAATAAATAGGTGTAGGAAAACTTCATTATTTCACTGAAAGAAAAATTAAAAAATTCTGTTTTGGAATAAATGTTGAATATTTGAATGCATATTTCAGAAAAAATGTTGAATATTTGAATGCAGAAAAAATTCAATTGAATTCGAGAGGTCAAACATTTACTTTTGTAAGAGTGTAACAATACAAAAATTGTTGTTACAAAATTATTTCATTTATTGTCGTTAAACTGTTTTAAGTGATTAGAATGAAGTTATAAATTGACTGACGATGTTAATGCTCAGTGTAGGTATAATATGCAATTTTTTCAGTAACAATTTTGACACCTTTATGTCATATTACATCAAGTAGCAGGAAGCTATCATAACATTATGAATATTTTTTTCTAAAGGGAACATATGTAAAGCCCAGACAATGCTGCCTTTTACATGGTTTAACCATGCGAAACTTTATCAATAATAGTAGGTTATATTTCAAATTATGGCTGGACTTGTTCCGTACACACAATAGAACATTGATAAAAATTGTACCTTCAAAGTTAGCACAAATTTTACCAATCATTCAATGAAATTTGTCCTACAATCAAATAATTCGAGAATTTATTTTGCAGTTTTAGGTTATTTTTTTTTAAAGTTTCGAGGCTGTAACGTTAACCTACGATTGGTTTCAATTTTATACATGTGAGAAATGTGTATCTAAATTAGAAGCGAATGATGATAATTTTTTTAAACTCAGAAATGCGCTGACCTTTTTGGAATATTGTATTTGGTCACATACCTAAGCGAGGGTAACAAAAGCTATTATAAACCTGGAAGCAAGAATACCTAGATACAATATGGCGCCTAGGTATGCGTTACTTGACGACCGTTATACATTCAAAAAAGAACTAGTCTCTTGATAGTATGTTAGGATCTACAACGTATAACACCTTTGTCTATAACAGAAACTAAATTTGCAATTGAATTGGTCATGAGATAGAATACGTGTGCCACCGTAATTTCATGCAAACCATACTACACTAGAGGATATCCTGTATCCAACTCATAACTATGTTGTAATCCAACTGAAATTGGTGTCCAAAAATGATACCTTATACAGTCTTTTATTTTCCAAATTTAAAATTTCAAATGTTCAGTTTATGTTTACTATAGCGATTTTAATTTCCTGACAAGCCAGCATGTTGCAAAGTGTTGTTTTTACATTTTTTTCTATTGTGGTTCAAATTGGTGACTTGAGTTTAACTGAAACGTTCTTGGTAAGGGAATAATACAACCATACACACTTTCACAACGTGGTCGGCTGCCCGCGCACATGGCGGCATAATAAACCCCGTACACAGCTGAGTGGTAACAAACACACCCGTTAGCTGCCAAAACACTGTCGACCGTGAGCCCTTCCCCCATCTATCACCCTCTCCTATCGCTCCACAGATCGACACTCGCCGACTCATTGTTGGAACGTTTGTAGCAAGTGACCCAGACGAATCGGTGTAGGTATAGCTATTCATCTAACTCTACTACACTTGGTGACGTCCTGCGAATGACTCCAGGGGCATTGTACTTGACCTAGTCTGCCATATATCCTAACCTCAAACGGGGGTGGCGAACTCTGAACCACAGGCGTGTGTGTAGTAGACACCAAAACATGTCAACACTGTGGACAGCTGGGGAGAGAGCTACCAGAAACACCTCACAAAAACATTCTAAAATATTCCCCAATGTATATTTCAAACTCTCACATCCTTATGCGAGGTGTGAATAAGTTAGCGATATTCTGAGGTTTTTGAAAAGGGATTGTTACTTCATGAATTTTGCAAGCTTGGAAGTTGGGGTAGCGGGTTGAGTGAAATAAATGAAGCATGGCCGGCTGAATACATTTTCTAACCAGCACTGAGGCCAACTTCGCTTCCGGGCAGGTCTTATCGACACTAGGGTCATGTCAGAGTTCAAGCCATGTCGATCTCAATATTTGCAATAAGGTCGGCCGACGTGTTGTTTTCAAGCCTTCCAGGCACATGGGAACACATGGGGGTGTTTAGAATATCAACAAATACAGAATTCCTTTAGAAATGTAGGGAAACCGGCCATGGACAGACCTGGGGAGGGGTGCCTTTCACTCAGTCTACAAGGAATCGTGTGGAAAATAAAAATTCATGCCTTTTATGTGCAAAAATACATGGAAAGGTAAAAAAGATCTGTGTGATTATGGTACAAAAACTTGTTACGTGAAGCCATGACGTTGTATTAATTCTGTTTTGTTTCGAAAGAATTCTTAATATTTTTAAACTATATTTCTAGCTGTGCTCAAATTTGAACTGTTCTGTTTTACCAACAAATTTGTCTACAAGTGCGTGGTTTTCTACAATTTTAAGTCTGAAAAACGTTGGTACTAGTTTTTGTATTGATTAGAGTAAAAGGGAATCAAGCTCTCGGTTACATTGTGATCTTATTGGCTTCTGTATTCAAGAATCTGTTCTTACTTAATTATGTATACTGCCACCCATTACAAACGTAATTTTCTTCAGTACCATCAGATCAATGCACACTGATAAAACGTGTGCTTGCATGTTGTTCTGGGTGTTATGTCAATTAGCACTTGAAAACTCCTTTTTCAAACCTAGTTAAGGGAAAAGTGCAGAAGAATTGATACAATTTTTAGCCCTTTTTTGTATGATAGAAGCATTCCATTCATGATAATACAACAAAATCCTGTGCGAAAAACAATTGAAAATTTGTAGGATTTACTTGCTGCATATTTGAGCATTTTATGGGAAGAATAAAGGCAGCGTGCGGTTTTTAGTTTATCAGATAAATAATAGTGTTTCAAGATTCCGGCGGTTACGAAAGAAGCACTTTAGTCTTTGTTATGTAGAGCCTACCCTGGTATCACCGCCAGCTAAAGAGAAGAATTATCTTGTGTATTACAAGGTTGTTTAGTGAGGGAAAATTAACAAGATCGACAACTCGTTGTCGCCTATTATTCGTGGCGGGTTGGTGTGAGTTTAGACAATTGTCTCTGCTGTTATCAACATTTGCAAATCAGAGGAACAAAAAAAAAGCCTGCACTTTTGTGTGAATTTTCTGGAGTTGTTGTAACAATATGCATACTGCGAAAGCATGCATAGGTTTTCGCTGCAGTAGGAAGATATCCACAGCTGGTGTGGTGTAGAAAGAGCGTTAGAAGGACGGTTTGGGGGAGTGTTTGAAGGAAACGGTTGACATTTTAAAACAGAGAGCGGGATATGGTTGGTGAGGGGAAAATTGTAGCCCCTTGGGCGGTAGGATCTGTGTCACAAAGGCCTACCGAATCTCCACCACAGCTTTTTCATGCAAAACTTCAACCCGCACGTAATTATGCATGAATGTGCCCGACCCAAAGCTTGCCAACCCCAAAGTAACACTTTTTTCAGGGATCAAAGGAACGTAATTAATTTCTGACTGAGGTTGAGAAGTTTGGACTTTTCGTGGTAAAAAGGACTGAAACGTGTTGTTTTGTGGCCAACGTGTAGTAGGGTCTTCGGCAGGCCGAGTACTGGTGACCCCTCACGCGACCCTTGTAATGGCGGCGATGATTCGAGCATAAATCGGCCAACCAGATCCCCTGAATCTTGTCCTGTTTGGGGACAAATCCCTCCCAACATTCAGAAGAAGTGGTCCAACTTTTAGACTATTTCCCAGCTTGATTTCTTGCTCCTAACAAACCACTAACGTCCCAAACACGAGTCAGTTTTCGGTAAGCCTTTCTGTCGATATGACCGCAAGCCTCTTTATACAAGAGCTTGGGATACAGCAAATATTTAATAAATCCTGGTCTCATGCGACTCAAATAAAAAACTGACGCTACTCTGTTCAACTCTATACAGTCCTGAAAGTTGTAAAGTACTATCTGAATATTGTAGAGAAGCTGTAAAAATTTCAAGAAGTGGTCGGGAGTTGTTATACGGTTACCGCCCTCCCCCATTCCTGTTGAAGATGCAATGATCGTGATCAAGACCTAGCTCTATCGTCGCCAGAGTTCTAGCCCTGAAAAAAAGGGGTTTACCTGTAGAATACAGGCCGGAGCGTTGGTAGGGTCCTCCGAGAGACCGTCCTCTCTGTCCCGGTGACTTTCGTCTCTCCTTTACAGTACGCTTCAGCCCATACCGCTGGAAAATCACGGCACAATCACTGAACTTGGCATAAAATTTACCGGCTTGCGACTGGTTTGCCCTAGGTTGATAAATTTAACATCAGTGATTTAGATGTCAGGCTCGGTGATGGATCACCTTGATAAACATACCAAATAGGCTCTGGCTGTTTTGATTGGTCGCTGTTTGTCACGTGGGTAACAAAGTAACCATATCAGTGTCAGGCTATGTGAAGAGCAAGTGAGCAATTTAGCACCATTTATCGACAAATTCGACAGGCGAAATCGAAACGTTTGCTTGACAGATGGAGCAAATGGACACGGCAAGAATGAACTCGTACGTGGACTACTCTCTGTGTAACGGCGACCAAAACACTTGCTCCCCGAGGAGCTATGGCCAAGACTACGGTGTCCCCGCTTACCAGTCGTGCGCGATGAACAATGTTGACCGACACGTTACGATGGGGCCGAGCGGGCAGCTGCCGCCGTCGGCCGGGCCAGGGCCAGGCCCCGTACCGGGCCCGTCGCCTTACGACCCGCCGGTTATCATGCCTAACAGCGACCCGCAGAATTTTACGTCGTACTCGTATAACCACTACCCTCATCCTGGCGGCCACCACATGAGCAATGGTTACGGGACGAACAACCACGCTGCTATGTACTCGGGGAGTTTTGGGGCAGAGCTCGCCGGGTCTTACTCGTCGTACAACTCAGGAATGAACGGGACAGTGGCCCCGCCACCCTTGGACTCACAGTACGGATACATGCACCATCACACGGGGCAGGACCCCATGATTTCCACGACCTGTAACCCCCCAGCCCCGTCACCCCCTGTTGCCACATACGACTGGATGAAACTTAAGCGTAACCCTCCCAGAACAGGTATGTTCAACTGTCCTTACTCTGCCCTACAAACCTCCGCTACCACTACCCTAGTCAGCGGGGCCGCGCGCACATGTTTACGGACCAGGCGCGTGTGCCTCCCCGACTGTTCTCGCTCGTAGTATCGGTCTAAAACCATCGGCGTAACCAAGACTTCGTCAGTCGTACTAACTACATCTCTCTAACATTTGTATTCAGACGTTGGCTTTTGTTTGGCTAAGTATGACAGCTTACAAGTTGTGTTTGTACTACAAACCGTCCATGCCTTGGTGGAGCAAGCTGTGCCTAATACGGGGCTCCTGCCTTATGCATGAAATTACGATTACATAAAATTTGATAGCACACCCAAAATTTCTCGGTGTTTCCTGGTAAGATTTAGCACCTTGAGTAGAGGTTCTTGTTGTGAGGTGAAGTTTTGGTGTTGTGTTTTACTCCAGGGAAGCCCGGGGAGTATGGTTTCACGACTTCTGGACCCAACAACGGGCGGACCAACTTCACGACGAAACAACTGACGGAGTTGGAGAAGGAGTTCCACTACAACAAGTACCTCACGCGGGCACGGAGAGTCGAGATCGCCGCCGCCCTCAACCTCAACGAAACTCAGGTCAAGATCTGGTTCCAGAACCGTAGGATGAAACAGAAGAAACGAGAGAAAGAGAACGGCTTCTCAACCCCGGGTAGTGGTGGGTCACCGGCCGGAGCAGATAGCCCGTCCAAGTCGACGTAAGACTGAACTCACTATACCAACATTCTTCTCCATTCCCTCCAAACCCCCCACCCCACGTTTAGAACTCACATGTCATTTGTGGAATATTCTTTTTTAAGTTATACAGGTGAGAAATATCGTCAAGTTGGTTCTGTCTATATTTATATCGTTATTTATTACTTTGTATGAGTGAAAGAACGTTTGTATGATGAAAGAGTTGAGGGATGTAGACTTGTGTACATATCTCGAGAAGTATAATTTAACAATCAAAGAATCGGAGAACAGGGTAAAAATTCTCAAAGCGAACTTCAAGACTTCTCTTTCGTGAAGGTTCGATTGTACAGTGGCTTGTGATATAAAATAATGTTTTTGACGGCAGGACTCCAAGCACAGTATTGTTATGTATGTTTCTTAGAGCCAAAATCACTAAGATAGTAGTGAATTCTTGATGAGAGAGAAAAAACGAAATAAATCGCAATCGCATATTAAGATATTCCTGTTTGTTTTCCTTTACCATATTTATTCAGAGATGGTGCATAGATTAGACTTTATCTTTATCATGATAGCTTTATCCTCTATAACTTTTACAGCAAGTGTCTGCTACTACTTACCAGCTAACTAGAGAATTTAAAGTGACTTTTAATCTGTAAGCTGGGTTGGTAAATGTGGCTGTGCTAACGAGGTTGCTTCCGTTATTGTAGCAGGGTGACCTATCTTGTCAGGTATCAACGTACAACATTATTAATTGCTGTGACTTTGGGAAGGTCAGGTCATGGGGTGACGGTAACAAGCCTCTGACTTGTACTTTTATATTTCCTACATGTTTGATGTGAGGGGAGGGGATCCTGTCTTGTTTTTATACGTACCTTACAAGAGAGGACTCCTACAGCAGCACATGTGGGGTCCCAGAGCAGCTTTGCTGTGAGAGAGTGTGAGAGACAATATAGTTAGCACGAGGAGAGAGCTTTGACTGACACATGCAGGCGAACAGGACTGGTTAATCTTTACCACCGTGAAAATCTTTTACATCTGAAGACACAGAGCACTGGGACGACTAGAGAAGCTCTGCTACATTATCTAACATCCCGTGTAGAGGTGTCATAATTTCATCAACGTCTACTCAGGAGCTATTACTCCTCTCTAAATAACTAAATCAATTCAGATCAAACTCTTCAGTGAGCACAGAATGGCTTCGTCGCGCTTGGTGCTTCCTTGGCAAAACTTCTTTGTTCTCATATCAACATAAATTGCTGAAAATATTAGGAATAATTTTATTTCATCTCAAATTTAAAAGGAGTGGCTTTGGGATAAGGCCTTTTTCCAAAGCTTGGCTCGCGAAAGTTAGGAGTTGCTTTCAAACGTGGGAGGAAGAAAGTATAACATTGGAAATGATTTATTATACACACAGATATAAGTCCAGTGTGTGTATTGAATTTTTTAAAAAATATGTATCAAAGTCTTTAAATCTCGGTACAGAAAGGTACACCCTGGATTAACATCATACATCATTTAAAACACTAAATACAAGCTATGATAAATACGTGGGTTAAATTGTGCATTATCATAAGCTAAACCCGCAATATAAAGCCCAATGGGCCAACATAAAAAAACACAAGATGCGGGACATACGGGTTAGTAAATGTGATCATACATTTGAGGTGAGAATTTCCACCCCTCACTGGGTAATAGCCGATTTGGTACGGCACTCCAGGGCCGCGCAATATGGCCCACATTACTCACTACAAGAAATATCACATCACGCATACAGAAAGTCGCTGTGAAAATCAACATAACGTGCCGGGTGTACCGACTTGTAATCTATTCTCACAACACAGACAACACTACGGTCTAAGGTTGGCCACATGGAGCCCCCCAACATGCCCCGAGGCCGTGCATTTTGCACAGTGCTGCTGTTAGCTTGAACAACAGAAACACGTTCCGAGCGACTGACACTCGTGGGGTCATCCTCCGGTCAGCCCGGAATATTCAATAGTGGCCGTTACGGTGGACAATCTAAATAATAGCCACCGGACCACTATTGACACAGCTCTAGCCCCCGCACAAAACAACGTCGCAAACATGAAACTATTCGACTCTTGGGGGCAGATGTTGTCGTGAGAAAACTTCACTCTGACTAAAACATCACAACTACGCTGGAAAACATACTTAGGATGTGTAAACAAGACACCACCCGATAGTAGGGCGTGTTCACTGTACGACCTAATTAGATGAAAAACTAGAGTGACTCGTAAATACGTAAGCATCGTATGAATGGCTCAACTGACAAACAATACAAATGAAGGCACATAATAGATAGTACGGAAGGCTGGGGCGCTCTTTTAGACACTGTGGCCAGGAGTTTGACTTATCAAAGAGCGTATAAGCAGCCTTTTAAAGCCTCCAATTAAAGCCACAATGTTGTTCTAAGTGTTAAAAACCAGGGGCAACAGTACACAAGGAGTGCGCGTAGCACTACAACTCAAGCACATGTTTGCCGACTGGTTTATCTACAATAACGTATTCAAGTGGTTACGGTGTAACATAAGTGTTAGTAGTACATAGATTATATCATAACTGGGACAGCGTATTGGGCGATTTTTTAACGTCCCTTTTAAAGATGTGTTAGGCCCAATAGCTTTGCATCAATACATCGTTAAGAAATACATAAACTACAACAAAGCATGTAAGTGTGCATAGGCAATGGCACGTTAAACACACAAGTCATAAATCACGACATAATACTATCAGCCGCCCGACTTACGTTAAGTGACGGGGGCAACGTGCCTATGATAAAATATGTCGTTTTAACGACTAAATTGGAAAATCATATCACGGTTGTGATAAATCCTGCTGTAAGCAGGCAGCTGGGTAGCCCAGCACGCTGGCGTATATCCAGCTATAGAACAAGTAACGTGTATCAGGTTAACTTACATAAAATGTTAGTAGTAAAAAATAGCACTCGTTTAACGGAGTGTTTGGTGTTACAGGGCGGCGGGTTCAATACCCGTGCCGGCCGCTAGGCCAGGTCAAGAGGCGATAACCTCTGCACACGCCCCGCCCTAGGCGTGCCAACATGTACAATATTTACTACTACATAACATCACAACATCATAATAAACATCAACAAGCTAGCGCAGTGTTAGTTCACAGTGTTCGGGAGGAAAAAAAACTTAAATTTCCATCCATCCCAGGCCCTGCGTATAGCCTCATTACATATGAGTGATAAGAACATGAACAGGTACATAGTACATGGGTAGCAGATGTGCACGGGAAACCCCGTGAGACTGCCACCTTTATCTGTATGTAACACAAGTAGCTGTCTAGTGCCAGGCGCTCTCATACAGCCACACGTAACGTGCACCTGCAGATAGCCCGCCTGGCGACTTGGCTACCGTTCAAGTTCTAGTCTAACACGGCACGGGGCGACCTTTCAGTACCGAGACTCTGACATATTGTAGTAGCGATTGTCTAAGTATAACTGATGCTCTCACGTTTGACCCTTGACACGTAAGGTTTCAGTTCTCGACCTACAGTCATCAATTTCTCTTTGACAGGGTTGAGTGGGGGGGAAGCCTTCCTCTGGTGTTTATTTTGGGCTTGGGGTTTCCCTTTTCGCTCTCAGAGTTCACTACAGGCCAAAAGAGGGACAGGCCCATCGCAAGACGAGGGGGGAAGGCGGGCTGCGTACACTACCATACCCGCACATGACACGGGCAATTGTTAACACACTACACAACTACAGCTCGACTTTCTCACGCAATTTCTCCATTTGTTCAACAACATAACAGCTTTACAACTTGTCGAAAATTACCCTTTTGTGGTGTTGGAGTAATTTTGGGCAGTTTAGGGACAAATTTGGTGAGAATTTAATTTCAAGACTACGTGTGTATTCCCCTGTGTGAGGAAGCCATTCTGAGTCCCCGAGCGCTCAGGTATCCATGGCGGGTTGATCCATATAGACAATGGAATTACACAGGGCTTGATCAAAGTCGGCGCGTGCAATGGACGTGCGGCGTTTTATGTCGCCGCGCTCATCCATACGACTAGTTCAAATTAAAATCGCGACAAAAACATGGATGTCGCAAGACAACGCCCGGTAAAACTGTCCTTCTGTCCCCTGTTTGTCAGGCAAATGTGCCGGCGACAGACGGACATAGATATCTCTGTTCACATCGCCGTCACACAAGGGGCAATTTGTGGCCATCTCCATTCACTAAAAGGTCTCAAATTAACAGGATTAAGAAACAAGTTTTCCTGAAGACAATGAACAAATCACATGTTGTACTCGTAGAAATGCTTTGCAATTTCAAAATTTTCCAACACTCAAAGCGCTACAAATCGACCATCTCATACATCGTTCTTGTGCGCTCTTTCATTTTTGAAGTCACATTACCAACCGTTTGGATGCGTTCCTACCGATTTGGAGGCAAAGAAAAAGGTAGACGGGCCGAAAATCAAATTTAACAAGAACACTTTTCATGCCCTAATGTCTACAGATATCCATGTTTGCTATGCAAAAGCTAATATTTCCCCAGCCGACTTCTAAGTGGTTGGTGGACGGGTCTAGCAAATGGCCAAGTGACAGTTCGTTCCGCGTGTTTTGGAGTCAAAAGGCGCCGTTTGAAAAGTCCACCACTTAGACGGCCCTCTGTGCTCTTTCTAGTCGTTCTTGCCAGACTGAAGTGACATCTCTAACGCGACATGGGAACACTTAACGGTACTGACCTCAAGGTAAATTCTAAGGGCCCTCGGTGGTAATCCTTACGGCGTGAGGTACGGTCTAGCGCCGAGGACGTTTGGGAGAAGCTCCCTTCACTCTCACGGCACCAGCCCGCCACGTCCAAACCCGTGCCTTCCTCTGAAACAGACAGACTTTAAAATGTAGTCATTCACCACGCCGTAATAACTAGACGGTTGGAAAAAATGGGGGTCATAATTCAACTTTTACAACAAAATTACAGGTTCTTTTTCTACCATATGCAAAGTGCAGCAACTTCTAGACAAAGGCGCCGTGTAGTTTTTTCATGAATTTTCCCCGCATAAGAAAGATAGCGGGGCGCTTTCAAGTTTCCAGACATGACCGCGGAGAATTAGGACTAATAGGAGATGTGAGTAAGACAATGGGCGACGAATGGATCACAAACAATGTAGTACAACACATGGGAGAAGATCGCGATTCAGACGCAAAACACCACTGGCGTGTTAGATATGAATATGGACAACTTACCATGTCCCCTAAGACTCCTGCCAACCTCCGGTCAATCCAAGTTCAAAAGGTTACCAACTCCGCCAGCAACGGGAACTTTCAGACTTTCCGACCGCGTGAAAACTTCTCCTCACCCGCCGAAGTTTTCCGACATCCCTCCGTTGAGATGAGAAGACACGCTTTACGTAGAAATGCGGCGTTGTCTTTTCCTCTCAAATCGCACTTGCGTGTCTTTGACACAGTCCTAAGAAGTCCCCTACGGGTGTAAAGAAAACTTTTCCCACCCGACATCTCCGACCGTCAGTCCTTCCTTCCCACAATGCGGGTCCTGAAAGAAGTCCGTGTATCTACACCCGACGGTAATGTAAAACAGAGCGGTTATTCCTGGAAGTTTGAGGCCACACAGACGGAACGTGGACACCGACTGACGCGAGGAAAACTTTCCAGACTGTGACACTTCATTACGTATGCAACCTCACAAGTTGAAGCCATAAAACTCAATTACCCAGCATCGGACCAATAGTGGCTACTTTCTTCCCGACAGCGGGCGTCTTTATTTATATTAGGTCGGGTGGACACATGGAGGGCGACTTTTCTTACTTTTTTGGGCTTGTTTTGATTCAAACGAGACAACTTGAGAGAACAGTAGGACTGCTTGAAACATTCCTCGTCCAAACGCGAAGTTTTGCGCGACAGATTCCCGACTGCAGACATCTGCGGATGCCTGTCGCAAACCCGCTAATTGAATCGCCCTAATTTCTCAGCAAACACCCCCGTCCTGTTCCTTTCAAAGGCGACCCGCCGGTTGTAAAATTTATGTGTCTGGGTTCGGAAGCCCTTTTTTGTTGGACGTGTGGTTCCGCCCGCCGAGCCAACAATCGGCGGAGACCAGAGGCGCAATCTCTGGTCTTGTTTATCCCCCTTGTTTGCACGGTCTGACTTCTGTAATTGACACAAACATCGCATACATGCGCCAAAGACCTGTAATTAACACTGCCGCCTAGTTACCACACATGTCTTACTTCAAGAAAGTCGTCCAAATCCTGATAGATAAAAAAAGGTCAAACGTTTTATAATTAGTGTACAAAAGTTTAAAAGAGTGAGCTTTTTTGAAGAAGTTATACTGTTTTCCAGACGTTTATATTAGATGAGAAGGTTTGCAGTTAGGTTGGGGTTATAAATCTCCAGTGTGTGTGCGGCATGCGGAAACAGCTCGTATATCATGCGGTGTGGTCTGCTTCACACAGATGTAAAGTTTACATTCGTCTCCCTTCTGGCGTCAGGACAGATAACTTTTCCTCAAAAACATCATTTTCCAATTCCTCTTCAAGTCTCCCTTCGGAAGATTTGATCAGAAAACGTGTATTTTCGCCAGTTTTGGCAATTTGAAACGCAGGTTGCGTTCTAGACAACGCGACGCGTTAAGCGTTTTATTGAGGCAAGGCGCTAGCGGAAAAGTATTTATGGCATAAGTGGCCACTTTGCCCCAGACGTGTGATTCTCACACTTTTAGTTGTGAAAAAGGTCAGAGGTCGACATCGCCATGAATAACTTAATATTAAATGAGTAAATAGAGTTGTTTTTCAGTCGGGTGACAGAAAAAAGTTAGAGGAAAAGAGCGCATTTTCTCTATTTTACGGCTTTCTTCAAATATTTCGTTCGCTCAAAAACGAAAAATGGTAGTTTTTAATGTCGTGAAGTGGACTCTGATACTTTTTAAGTGAAAATTTAGTGTTTGACGTATTTGTGTTACCATTAATAAATGTCACCTTTTCTTTTGAAGTTTGTTGTCGTGTGGATTTCTTGTCGTTAACTTTTGTTTTTTGATTTCACGGCTAATTTTTCTTGATTCATTGTTATAGCGATGTCATCTCAATTCTACCTCTTGTGCGATCATGCCAATTCCTATAATCCAAATTTCTCTTGGTAAAAGTTTTTGATAACTTTTTGCTTCTAGTGAAAAAAAGGAAATGTTTCCAAATGTCTTAAATATGTCCCTCACGGACTAAAAAATTATTATACATAACCAATTGGAATTCCAACGCAGCCGAGCTTATTTGTATTTTGTTATTTTTCAAGATTGAGATTAATACGTTATTTTTTTCGCTCTATATCAAAAGTTCATCTAGCAAACATTGAAGACATATTAGTAAGTACACATGATCACTACAAAAAAAGCCAGAAATGGATTTATATTCTATTAAAACTTCAATTTGATAAATTTGCCGTGAAAATGGTCAATCATATACTCCATTAACTAAAATACTTTTATGATGTGATTATCACTGATAATTAATGACACAGAGGTCCATTAAAAGGGAAAAGTTACAAGAAAAACAAAAGTTTTACGACTTAATGTGTCAAACCGGGTTCATTACAGCCCTTTCCTCGTCCATAGTAACACAACTCGTAAAAGTGACCATTTTTTTCGTTGTAAAATTAATTGCTCCATTGAGTTTCGATGGGTTGACAAAAGTTTTAGGGGTGAAAAAGTCATTGCTTAGAAAGAAAGAAAAGAAGAAGAAGTAAAAAAATGTATTTTGATTTCTTCTTCCATGTTTTTTTTTCCAATAATGTAATATCGAGTAAGAGTAATAAGAGTAGCTCAATTAATTTTGGGTCACCCCGCGGTGTTGTTTTGTTTTTCAATGATTTAATGTGATTTTGTTGAAGGATAATCTTGTTAACTCAGCAGGAGCGAGAGCAAGAAGATTACAACTTAATCTTATTGTTCTTTAATTTTTCCAATACGTTGCAGGGATGTGTACGAACAGGGGGCTATCAAAACACAGGTTAGACACTTTTGGGGGCAAGATTTGATGGATTTATTTCATCTCAAGCATTCTACGGACAGTAACAAAAAAGTTAAAGTAGAAATCAGCGGAAACAGTTTATTGTTTTCAAAGAAACAAAACTTTTAAATGTTAAAGTTGATTCCATTTTTGCTCCACTCTTCAAATGGTCTTTATATATCTGCTATATTATATTTTCATAGTTTCAAAGTAAAAGTCACATACAACAAATTTAACAAGAGTTTTTTTTTATTCCTAACCACGCCCTGAAGGAGCCAGGAATGACATAATTTACGCTGCGTGAAATCCTAGAAATTAGAATCACGTGATCATCCTCCAAGCCCCGCCCCCGAGTCAACAACAAGTCCTAGTCCAGCGAAAAATTTATCCAAATATATCTTCAAATGTAAATATTTTCGATACAAATTTTACTCTGCTGATATAAGGAGATATTGAATATCCTATCTTCGTTCTAGATTTGCTAATTATGTTGTAGAACGGTATGAAATTGGCTAAAAAACCGCTCTGTCAATGCTATGTTGTGTGGGGGGGCAGTGGGTTGAAATAAACAAGTGACGTCATGAGATCGGGTAGTCATGCATATTAATGAGCTGGGATGGACAGGGTGACGGGGAGGGTGTGGAAAGGTCAGAGGAGCTGTCACTAGACAATGTTTTCCTACATAGTTTATGTCGGGAGATGTCATTGGTCACGTCACAATGTTAGCTAACGTTGGTTTCGACTACGTAGTCAAAATGGCGACGCAAAAAGTCGCACTTATAAAAAAGAACATTATTGAGAGTCTCTTATATGTGCATTTTATACTTTAATATCGCGAAAAGGAAATCTTATGTTATACAGGGGAAAACTACGTAGAGATTTCTGGACAAGTTTTCTTCTTATTACAAATTATCTGTACCCAATCTTAGATATGACAAAACTTACAAAAATCAGAGCAAAACCTTGATCAGATCAAGGGAACCTAAAATGCTCTTTGATGAGATGTGAAGTGCTTTAAAGAGAAACACCGAGACAAAATGTAATAGTAAAGATTGACAAGAAGCACAATCAATATCCAAATTAATGTCAGTTAGTTGCCGTAGATTTCATAAGAGAAAGTCCCTCTGTACTAAAAAAAACGCCAAAACGTAGCTTTTAAATACTGAATGAAAGGCATTTATTGTGCGTTTATACTCGTACAAGCTAAGTACAGGTCATAAAAAGCAGAAGTTAAATTTCAAGTACTAGTGATATCTTACTACATACACTATACAGACTGATGTGAACTATTAAGTACAGGTTCAACTTCTCGCTTCTTAAGGTAGTTGTAGATGTACGAACATATGGGTTTTATAATACTTGGTTTGTCTAGTTTCACAAAGAATACTAACTTATGACGTTTTCTTTGCCTGTCGGTTTGCCTATGAAAGATGGGAAGAAGTTCAAGGAATTTTTCCCCGCAAAATTCCTGCAAAGTCTTTACGAAACTTCTTAAAAAGTGCCGTTTTAGAGGATATATTGAAAGCATTTTCCTCCTTTCGCATTTTTACATATCTTGGAACATCTTTGGTGTACTAAGCACACAAAGTGCTCTTTTCTGAAGGCGTCAAGTTTTATTCAACAAGTGTTCCGTACCGCTAGCGAATCACCGATGACCTTTCGGGTGAAACTCAGGCAGAATTTCCGCAATCTAATTAAGGATGACCTTAATAGCGATGGGGTCACGGTCGTGCCCTGTGATTGAAATTGACACGGCTGTTTCCCAAACGTGTGAGTTTTTCATTAAATGTTTTCGCTTTCTCGCACAAAGGGGCTCGGTAGATTTCAATCTCAATTACGCGGGGGAAAACTGCCGACCTGACAAGAGCTCCGGGAATACGCGCGCGCGCCAGCTTTTCCGGGAATTTAATTCCCCAACCCGCGCCAGCATATCAGCTTTTTGTTTGTTAAAGATGCTCTGCCGGCGATTTAATGAGATTAACGCAGTCGATTTAATTCCATAAGAAGACGCGCCCTGTCACTAGCTACCGACACAACAATACGTTCCCCTTGCTCCCCCTCGAGTTAAGCCGACAATTAATATCGTTCTCTATTGTAGGGAAGCCGTAATATCCTTAGCT
The DNA here is from genome assembly GCF_001625305.1 of Branchiostoma belcheri. Lineage (NCBI taxonomy): Eukaryota > Metazoa > Chordata > Leptocardii > Amphioxiformes > Branchiostomatidae > Branchiostoma > Branchiostoma belcheri. Next base: position 854,560 of record NW_017803965.1, on the reverse strand, counting down.
CCGCTATTATCTTCGGCTTCAGCGCCTACAGTTGACAGGATTAGAGCGGTACTCGGCCGAGTCAGGGCGAAGCGTGAAAGGGGATGAAGATAGTGATACCCCCTCTCCTCTATTCAACCCCAGACTTAAGAACTCCGGAGTATTCAAACAACTACCAACAGATCAATGGCACAGCTTTTCTTAAACCGCGCTGGTTTTGTTAAGTTTCCGTTGGTATTTATGTTCTTCCTTTTTTGTTGTCTGTCTGTCTGTCTATCGCCACAGAGAAAAAAGGATACAGCAATCGATTTTTAAAGTCTAGACGCTGAAATGGATTGGAATTTATTTTACCTTTAAAAAGAATTACCTGTTTTAATTGATTGGAACTTATTTTCCCTTTTTTTTCCCTTTTTAGATTTAAGATTAGAAGTTATGTCATGTTTAATCTTTTGTCCATAGACGACATCTTTAGATTTCAAGATGATCCGAAGATTAGCACAGGGTTCATGCCACAAAAGCAGAGAACTGGGCGCTAGCGCTAGTCTCAAAGCGCTTATGGTGTCTTTTTTACGTTTCCCTGTAATTATTTAACCTTTCTCCATACTGGCGTCGGCGGAAAAAATGTGTGTATGGATTATCCTAAGTTTGAAGAGGGTTAAAAAGAAACAAAAGTTCTAATGTCATACTATACGCAACAGATTTGCATATATGGTAATTGCTAGTTATAAACCTACTTTCAGAGTTTAATTTATAAGTTATAGTTTCGGTTTGAAATAACAGTTGGCGAAACAAACAAATATGCTAAGTAGTGTTGGGTCAATTAAGGCCACGTCCGGCTTGACCACTCACAATTGACATTGTCGATTACAAATCTATTTATAATTTAGTTAGCAATTATTCTTCTGAAATGGCTGCATTATGTAAAAGTAATGTGTGTATAGAGTGCACAACCTGGAAGTGATAGATGTAGAATTCAAACAAATGATTTATTGAATAGGTCGGCAACTTCAAAAAGTGCTGTTTTTGTCATATCATTGTAGACGTGCACGTGACCTTCACGTGTTAAAGGTGATAACGTCATTATCAGACGATGGGAAAATTTCCACTTCAACGCTTTTGGAAAGCGAGAACAAAACAGACCCGATATTTTCCGGCTTTGTGAACCCTTACAACTGTATCGCCAGCTGAAATGTTCGCCCCGCCGCATCACAATACGCTGGGTACTGGGACGTGAAACACGATTTTTCTCCAATCTGACCAAAGTTACAAACCAATATGTGGTACTTGAAAGGATTTTTATTGTTGAGAAATGGAGCGATTTGTCTGCAGTGTGTTCTAGTAAATCGCTGGGCGTAGCCGAAACAGTTGGTACCGTATATTTTGAAGACGAAACAATTTTCCTCCAATCTGACCAAATTTACAAAACCAATATGTGGCACTTCAAAGGATTTTATTGTTGGGATATGGAGCGATTTGTCTGCAGTGTGTTGTAGTAAATCGCTGGGCGTAGCTGAAACAGTTGGTGCCGTATATTTTTACGACTAGACAGTTGTAGGTTACAGGGCGGGGGGTTGGCACGCGGCCAGTTGTAATAGTAATAGCCTCTCAGCCTTCCATATTTGGATGTTCGGACGATAAATTAGATTTTTCACGCCTGTTGTCCCGGCGTTTGGGGGCGTGGCGAAGGGGATCGCAGGACCAATCAGCTCAAGGGAAAAGTTTCAGGTCAGCTCTGGTTGGTTGGAGAAGTCTTTTTGATGACGTATTTTCTACATCTGTCACTAAGATTTATTTTGGCTGCTTTTCCCCTCTCGGTGGCACGTTGTCCTTACTGAGGCCAGGAATGACAAGAAATGCTGTATCTTAGTGCTTATGGTTTATTTCATACGGCCATTCATATCGAAATCATAACTTGAAACAGTATTTCTTCTCGTAACAACTTGTTGTGAAACATATTTTCATTTCTTAACAGCTTTGTATCACCAAGGACTCTCCAATACAATGTCCTTAGTACCACTATCTTCACTGCAACAATAGCATAGCTACTATACAAAGAGTTAAACGGAAAATCGAACCCTTTATCGCTAGAAAACATTCTAAAAGTATACAAAGCATAGAGAATCCGTCGTGTAGAACTAACATTATTACAATTGTTCGTATTTTATGAGTGGGTTGATAAATTTTGGTTGCAAGCCTGGACAATCGAGAAATGTAATTTTTAAGCGTTCTTGGCTTGTCAAAAATGTCCAACTCAAGTTCTGATGCTCTATACTGTCCTACAAAATACTCAGTTTAAAAATTAGGCTTGTTGTACCAGTATGTAATGACGAACGTTCGTAGGAAGAGATCTTCTTGGAGTTGTGTCAAGCTTCCCCCATATACGGGACATGTTTGTGTCAGTATGCCCATATTTGGAGGTGGGGTCAGAGGTGAAGGCGGCAGATGGCAGTGACCTATCATCAATCTCACGGCAGGGTCAAAGGTTACGGAAAGACAGATGTGGCGCGGTTTCTAGTCTCCCCAACGGTTCACTGTCACTGGGATAGCCTACACATGTACATAGTGACGTGTTTTCACGGCTTCAACATTTTTTTCTGTTAGTGAAACGTTTGTTCAGGAATTTTAATGAATTTTAATGTCATCAAAGTTTGTTTATCCTCACCCTCATCAAAAATATACCAATTAAACGTCTGAAATTTGCCATATTTTGGCAAGACAATTGATTCGACGCTTCACAGCATCTTTTCAAAAAGAAAAACGCAAAAGTCCGTATTTTGACTTCTCTATTGGACGGAGTTGTGGCGAACCCCGTTTTGTATAACAACTTGTACGGCAGTTTGAAACTTTATTTAACAATACGAACTATGAAAAAACGTTACGACCCGTCTGCGAAATTTCTTCTGTAAGATTACAGTGGTATATATGTACTGGTGTGTGCTAAAAGAATGAAAAGAATGCGAACCTAACTCAGATAACTTTGTGAGTATCAGTGAATAATTTCATCAGGTTGATGAATGAATAAATGAATCTTTATACACAGCCACATGTTTAACAAGAGTCTGTAATCTTTATTAGGCGGAAAAATGCCGTAAAGCAACCATCGTAGTCACATGAAATTGTACCCTGAACCTAGCGTCATAATTGCCTTGATGATAGACGGTCATCGAAACGTCGTCTCCTGTTAACAAGTGGTTGTGAATGAAGAACTTTGCTTGTCAACTTTGCGTGTATAGTAGATATCTACATTCCTACACTGAACGTGTAATCTGTATCTGTACCTCAGCCGGTATAACCGCCCTTCCGCGTAACACACCAGCTTCACAGACACGCGGCGCGGCGGTAGCTGGCTACATTACACGAACGACTTGTTACACGCAATCTTTGCACATTTAATTGCAGCATAGGGGCATCATCACCAGAAAGCTTTTTAGTAAGCTTTACTGTGATGATGGCAACGAGTTCCACTCTGCGATAGTTCTTGGGAAATATGAGTTTTTGAACACCTCAATTCTTGGTTGATACGTAACTCTGCTATTTGAAGGCATGACTATTTCTTGTTCTTGTATAGGCTGGTATCAGATACTTAGTAGTTGGTACGTCCACCCTACCAATTTATTAGTCATTTTGTATATCATGCATAGTTATATAAACTTGAAAAGGACAAAAAAATGAAGCGCGAATCTGAAATCCCAGGCTATCCCATGGATTCAACATGGCGCCAGGTCCTCTCTATTCAGCGCTAAGTTACAAAAACATCAGAAAATCCCTCTTTTGTAGCGCGGAGATTTCCTGCTTAGGTTCGCCATAGAACATGCAGGAAAAATAAACATCAGAAGTCATCATACCATCGGTCTTTATCTATAACTTTGACGTAGGAATGTTTATTTTGTATTTTGATTTCTACAGATATCTTTTTACAACTTGAAGGCAAGTTTGATGGATGGATTATTGCAGTGTTCTTTTGTTTGGAAAAGTTATAATTTCATATTGTCCGTAGCAATGTATCTGTCGTGTCTTTGAAAATTTAAAACCCCGGATTACATTGATCAAGGACATTATATTGGATCCTTGCATTCATTGACGATATGGTAGCTGAAGACTTTGGGCTTAGTGATAGCCAGAGAGAGAGAGAGAGATCAACTTGTAGTCACACGGACAAAAATCTACTTGATGGCCCATTATGTCTCAGTGCCACAGTGGTGTTGGTGGCTTGAGCTACTTTCCCTGAATCCAAGGTTTAGGCTTCGTCTTATGTTGACAATTTTTTAGGCATTTTTTATCGGGCTTTTTTGTACTGGTATTTTGTGTTTCGCCAGTCAATGTTAATATTTGCTTGACTGACGAAAAAAGATACCAGTAAAAATTTGAAGAAGGAAGTCTTTTTGGTAAACTTAACTTGCTGTTACCGAAAGATCTGCTTGGAGATTTTAGGCTTGAGCGTTCTAAGCAGTAAAATACGACCAAAGAGATGTTAAACAGAAAGCCAAACAGAGAAAATGCAGTTACTTCTGAAAAGGAGAAAGAAGAAAAGGAGGACTTAAATGTTAATGTCAGACAGATTTCCTCATCGAAAATATTTTTTTCTTGTTTGTCCGCCCTGAAATCGCTTTGGGTGCCTTTCATCTAGCGTGACACTACATGAAGTGTGAAAGGAAGTTTAGTGTTTGTGGTCGGCTGATACTGAACCATTTTTTATTCCAAGCCGTCGAGTGTGTGATGTGATCGCGCTGCTTTCTGTGATCACTCAACTAGCTTGAGATTTCAGGTCACTGGGCTGCCAGAAGCTTTCTGTGTGTGTCGAAAACGCTTCTCATTCTGTATCGATATCTGTAAAGCCGGTATTACAGTCTTTTCGGCGTAACTAGCCTCCTGTGCAGGCGGTGGGGAAGAGTTTTTAACGCGTTATTTTAATATAGCCGGCCATTCTACAACCAGCCGGGAGAGAAGGTTCCATTCCGCCCACCTGTTAGCTGACTAGGTGGGAAAAGTGGAGACCGCAGCACCTTGGTTTAGGATACGGAAAAAGTCTCCACCACTGACCAAGTTGACCGGCCAGAGAGGGTACAGTTTGCCTGCACAGACGATGATGTAATAGAGTACATACAGGAGGAGGATGATACATACAGGGGGTGTCACTGCATGGAAGACTGAGACGAAAATGTCCAGACTATGCATGATGTACAAAATGACTAATAAACTGGTGGACGTACCAACCACTAAGTACCTAATACCAGCTCAGAAAAGAACAAGAAATGGTCGTGCCTTTAAGTACCAGGGTTATCAACCAAGGATTGAGGTGTTCAAGAATTCATTCTTTCCTAGAACTGTCGCAGAGCGGAACTCGCTGTCACCAAGTACAGTAGGGGATTAATCATTACATGGTTTTAACTTAGAGTTAGATGTTCAAGGTTAGGTGTAACAAGTTGTTCGGTGTAACGAAGCCAGCTGCCGCCGCGCCGCGTGCCTGCGAAGCTGGTGTGTTACTAGCCTCCTGTGCAGGCCCCGTGGGCGGAATGGAACCTTCTCTCTCCCGGCTGGTTGTAGGATAGCTGGCCGCCGCGGGGCCTGCGCAGGAGGCTACTTCGTTACACCGAACAACTTGTTACACCTAACCTTGAACATCTAACTCTAAGTTAAAACCATGTAATGGTTAATCCCCTGCTGCACTTGGTGACAGTGAGTTCCACTCTGCGATAGTTCTAGGAAAGAATGAATTCTTGAACACCTCAATCCTTGGTTGATAACTCTGGTACTTGAAGACATGACCATTTCTTGTTCTTTTCTTAGCTGGTATTAGGTACTTAGTAGTTGGTACGTCCACCAGTTATTTTGTACATCATGCATAGTCTGGACATTTTCGTCTGTCTTCCATGCAGTGACACCCACTGTATGTATAACATCACCCTCCTGTATGTATAACACCATCGTCTGTGCAGGCAAATTATACCCTCTCTGGCCGGTCAAGTTGGTCAGTGGTGACTTTTTCCGTATCCTAAACCAAGGTGATACGGTCTCCACCTTTTCCCACCTGGCCAGCTAACAGTTGCAGACGACTTTCTCACAGTCTGTCGCCATGACGACCATAGCTTTCTCTCTCAGACGATTATGTACTTTGTGATGACGGTTAAAAGCGACAGGCCGGGGTTTAGAGAATACACCTGGGTTTCGGACGCGCGGCTCTAAGCTGGAAGTCCAACTCATTTGTTGGATTACCGAAGGAGAGAGCGGTCTCTGTGGGGTTAGACTGGATACCTCGCCCACAGATAAATGTCAATCATTCCGCTAAGCCCCTCCCGGATGGGTGAGTCTGAAAGGGAGGGATGACAACCGCCTTGTACCGGGCATAAAGAGGATTTAGATAGCCCTGTGTTGGGCAGAGTCGAAACAAAAGCAGGGGTGGGAGAAAAGCACGCGTTTGGAGGATCATCCCTCCCCCTGCATCACAGAACCATCAGTCTCCACGTGACGTCATCAGGGAGGGGCTCCGGACGCGCCCATTCCATGACCTTTTCACCTTGCTTCCAGAAACAAAATGGCGGAATTGAAAGAATTAGAAGCTCATGTTACATCAGCTAGGGTGACATGAGCCTCTTTTGTCTCTTATTTTTCCGTATCCCAAGGGAACAAACAGATGAGGAAGAAGATAAGTTTGAAATAAAGCAAAATCTGTAAAATCACAAGAGTCTTTTATGTTTCTTATGATACATGAGCTCAGCCCTTCTTGTTGTATTGTGATTGTGTTTTACAAAAGTTGTTTGCTACCCTCTCACGCGGGGTAGGCAATGTTTGTCCTCTCGCCTGTCGAGTGTTTGTTGCGCTGTCAAATCTGTGTTAATTTCCCCCGTTCCCCACCGGCGACTGATTGCACGCCTGTCTGATAGAAACCACTGATAGCCAACCTCACAAACATTTACAGTTCTTACTCTTGCGTGTACAGCAAATACGCACCTTTCCTACCCACAAAAAAGCACCAGATACAGACATATTGCTACTCATACAACGCCTTGATTCGCCAGCGTAATTAAAGTCCTATCTACTGTAATCAAGGAGGATATGGGTAGTTATTGTGCCTTTTAATTATACACACCGCCCCCTCCCCACCACCTGTTGCTGCTACTGATAATATCAGTCTATTAAACTATCAAAAAGTCTCCAAAGCAAAAGAGTGAGGATCGCTTCGAGCTTAAATGATTTGTCAGTTGCCCTGTGGAGTAGTGATACAAAACCTTTCAATCATCTATACGTCAAAACTGCTTCCCTTTTACGTTACAAAGTAACAAACGTGTTTGAGGTTTGATAAAATGAAGAAATACGAAACAACCCCTTTTTAGTGTTATCGGAAGCCTTTTGTGACTTCGCGAAGCTTATCAAGTGATTTTTTTGCTGAGGATTAGTGGTCGGAAGTCTTATTTTAGGTCTTCAGTGTTTTTTTATTTGCTCTGAAAGCTTGCCCGGTGAGTTTTAGAAACCCCAGGGAGGACAGCAAAGGAAAACTAAAGAGCGAAGTCTTTTTGTTCCACTGTTTCCGTAGTCAAACCACCAAATTGTCTATTGTTTGGTTAAAATTTGAAACCGAAGGGAAGTGAAAGAGGCGTAGGTTTCAGTTGAAGTGTCCTGAAAAGTGTGCACAAGGCGTGAGAGTTAATCCTATCATGGCGGGTCCGGAACGCTTCTAGGGGTATCCATGGAAACCAAGGTTCACCCAGAGGTCACTGTGCCACCCCAGGATGTCAGCTGTACCTCTGAGACTTGACTGCGCATGAGCAGAGACTGGTTTTACCACCGGGAATCCAAACGCACCGAGATCTCTCAAAATAATTCATTTTTGTCTACCTTTTCGTTCAAGTACCCACAGTGGGTCTTTATTTTGTTTATTCCACATTTTTCAGGAACATACAGTCACAATGTGGTAGTATAATTAATCAGAAATAGCCCAGGGCGTTGTTTTACATATAATTACTCTTTATTAGACGTCAGAAACATTTGTCAGAAGTGAGGAGCAGAAATTACCCAATGTACAAACAGGTGGGGAGGGCGGAGTCGGAAAAAAATCCAGGTGTCAACTTCGATGAATCAAGATGTTTCGGTGAATCAAAAAGTAGTGTCTCGGCTCTCTTGTAAGTTCTGACGAAAAAAAAGTCTGACTCATGAAGAGTACGTTTAGAATAAGTTTGTTGCGCGGCGGATTCTTAAGGTTTGCGTCATCTGTCACCATGGTAACGAGAAGTTTGAAGAAAAGGGGATGTAGAATTGCTTAGTCCCTTGCGCTGGCGACTGCCAGTGAGACCAGTACGGTTGGATGTAGGCTTAAGCGGATTAACGCCATGAATAACAGACCTTTAGTGACCTGGCTGACCTTTCCGACTCGTGGGGCAAAGGGGAGGACCTTGGCGATTCACCATCCTGAAAAGCGCGCCAAAGGGGGAAGGGCACTGCGGGCGACAGAGAACTGCAATCTGTGCGTTTTACGCCGTTCCTTTGTTTTATTAAAAGCCCCTTAGTGGTGCTGACCATCTGTGATCACTGAAAACTTCGTCCGCACAAAGATTTTCGAGTGGTGAAGAAACTAGCAAGCCAATTTGCTGCAAGAGTTAGCTTGTACACTCTGGTTTCTCAAAATAAGCATATTTGTGCGGCTAGATCGCTCCTAACCCGTAGAAATTTGACCTGAACACGTAATCCGCTCTTTGTCAGCAAAGCACGTCTCAATCCCGCCAAAACCTCTCTATTTAGGCTGGTTTATTTGGATAAAGTTCACGTTTCTCGCTGCTCTGTCGCTTCAGGGGTGATCTTCCTGACAGGGTTGAACTTCCCTTTTTACTGTAATGACACGTTCTATAGAACTCATTCAATTTTAGGTCGCCCAGCGGAGCAAAAGTCAGACGACAGTGTCAGATGGTGACCCGCGCACCATGGACTTGACAGAGGGGGCAGACGGGAGATTGATTTCGTCCACCTGCAGAGCATGACGGGAGTCGTGACGTCAGACCACCTGTTAACTGTCGTCTGCAGATGAAGATGTGCGAGGGAGTTTTCCAAATTTTTCCAGGGTTATTCGAGACTAGATTAAAAGTTTCGGACGCTTTCACGTGCATTTAACAAAGCCTACTCTGAATACCATAATCAAAGTATATTTGCAGCGAAATACCATTGTAGCAGGACATTTTCGTGTTATCGCCAAGCCATTGCATCTGAAGTGTCTCCTCTACAGTTGTAATACTCTAACAACATTTCGTGAGAGTCTCTTCGACTCGCCTGTTCATTCTACGTCACCCTTTTCTGTATCTATATCTGCATTTAGCCAGTATAACCACATAACCTTCGGCGTAACCACACCAGCTTCGCAGGCACGCGGCGCGGTGGCAGCTGACTACATTACACCGAACGACTTATTACACCTAACCCTTGAACATTTAACTCTAAACATTGTTTAAAGCTATCTAATGATCATGCCCCTACTGTACTTGGTGACAGCGAGTTCCACTCTGCGATAGTTCTAGGAAAGACTGAGGAACACCTCAATCCTTGGTTGATAACCCTGGCCTGGTTGACTATTTGTTGTTCTTTTCTGAGCTGGTATTAGGTACTTAGTAGTTGGTACGTCCACCAGTTTATTAGTCGTTTTGTACATCATGCATAGTCTGGACATTTTTCGTCCGTCTTCCAGTGACACCCAATGTAGGTTTCTTTTCATTTCTGTGACACTAGCACCTATTTCATAGTCTGTAACAACCATAACTGTTTCCCAATTCCCCTTCCTTGGATGATGATTGTTGTGGTTGTTGTTGTAGACGTTTTAAAAGAGTTCGGCTGATATTCCTGCATGTTCTTTTCTGAGCTGGTATGATTAGATACTTAGGACACCACTTAGTAGTTTGTACGTCCACCAGTTTATTGGTTAGCAATAACAGCCGTGTCGATGAAGACCTTGTAGCTACGATTCAGTTAGCCTTGACCGAAATCCTGGCACATTGACCCAAATACACATACATTCGCTACTGTATATTGATTTTGTGCCAAGCGCGCGCCTCTGTTAACTCCCTCTGCCTTGTTACTACTACTAAATCTAGGAATGACGTATTGTTTTGGCAGATGCAGATATATATTTGTAAAAGCTGTATTACATATTTGTGACATCCCCAGTACAATATACAAGAGATTCAATCGATTATTGAGTCGTGAAGGGTTGCAAGATTCAGATAAGTTAAGTTTGAAGCCTTAGATTCAAAATGCCAAATACATGTATAACTTGTTTATATTGTGCTGCATCTCCTTTACCGTCTCCAATGTGTACTGTTATCTGTATAGTTAGGTCAAAGGTCCCAGAAAAGGTTATCTCATTTCCTGATATATCGGCATGTCTGTCGCCCGTAGTATGGGCGCCAGTAGGAAAATACATCTAGAGACAGAAACAGCGACCAATTCACAATATAAATGAGTAAAACAAGAATATTTGACGGAGGTATGTGATCTCCGAGTTCTTTCTGTGACCATTTCTGCAAACGTACCATCCCTACCTACCGCCCTCTCTATAGGAACTGCAGAGTATCATATCGGTACTTGAGTTAAAAGCAGTATTTTACTCCTGAAAACCATATTGCACAGCAGACTGCACGCATACCCCCAGAGACACTGAGAACACTACACCGTAGCATGCGGGAGAAATCCTCAAGTAACGAATACAGCAACATCGACACAAGACCTTCGGGACATCAAGGAACATCAGCAGAACTCTTCTAATACGTCTAAAGCAACAACCACAACAATCATCATTCAAGGAAGGGTTATTGGGAAAAAGCTTGTTGCAGGCGTTTCGTGAAAACAACTATGAAAGGGGTGGTAGTGTCACGGAAATGAAAAGAAAGCTACAGTGGGTGTCACTGGAAGACAGACAAAAAAATGTCCAGACTATGCATGATGTACAAAATGACTAATAAACTGGTGGACGTACCAACTACTAAGTACCTAATACCAGCTCAGAAAAGAACAAGAAATAGTCATGCCTTCAAGTACCTTCAAGGATTGAAGTGTTCAAAAACTCACCCTTTCTTAGAACTATCGCAGAGTGGAACTCGCTGTCACCAAGTACAGTAGGGCAATCATCATTAGATAGCTTTAAGCAATGTTTAGAGTTAAATGTTCAAGGGTTAGGTATAATAAGTCGCTCGGTATAATGTAGCCAGCTGCCTGCGAGGCTGGTGTGTTACGCCGAAGGGCGGCTAAATTGATACACAAAAGGGTGATGTAGATTGAAGAGACTCTCATGAAATGTTGTTACAACTGTAGAGGAGACACTTCAGATGCAATGGCTTGAATGTAACACGAAAATGTCCTGCTACAATGGTATTGCGCTGTAAATATACTTTGATTATGGTATTCAGGGTAAGACTTTTTTCAGTTGGATGCACCTTGATAACCCTTATCACTGTAGTGGTTATGAAAGTGCAAATAGGTGAAACCGATAGTTATGTACTTGTATGAATAGCTCAGGGACTAAATCTGTCGCATATCGTATTGAATTTTAGTGGCATTTATGTCTGTTTTATGAATTTTTGACGTTCAACAGTGAACCGTCTTTGTTATTATTCAACATGCCAGATAAAGAGTGACGTATAATACTTCGAATTGACTTGTTCTGTTCTGAAAGTCATTTTGAATCCACCTTTCGCCAATAGTTGATATCAGTCTATTGAGATTACAAAGACAAGTAAAATTTAATCTGAATACATGTACTTCAAAACTGCTAAAAGTGAATACGTAGTAAATGACGTAGATGGAAATACACAAATCGAATCAGTTTTAACACATTACGCATATACTTTCGTACAAATAGTAAAACTAACAGTAGTTTGATATTCCATATCACAAAATACTACAATCAATCAATATGTTTTTAACAAGTAAAAAAACGTAAAAATGATCTACTTGAAAAAAAATCCTTAAATTTGTAAGATGATACCTGTGGATTTTACCCTTTTTACAGCAATCCTGCTCCTAACTCTATCGTCACGAAGAGGGGCCCCCTTTTGTCGACACATTTTAATGGCTTAATTGCGGAGTATCAGATTTCTTAATAACAACCATTCATAATTCATGTGGGTGCAATGATACTTGCGAGTGGCACGCAGAGAGGTAGTCACACTGGGCTCCCTCGCACGCTAGCTTGAGCCGGGAGCCTATAATAGCCGTATTTGTTACCCCCGTAATGTTGTCTCTTCGGATTTACAACCAACGCTGAGCAGTTTTTCTTCTTTACGTTTGGTGAAGGCCGACTGCACGTTTGGGAACGCAGTGACGGCAGCGATACGTAAAAAAAAACACGCGGTTGTGGAGAGAGAGAGAGTGAGCGATTGGCTGCGGTTTCCAGGCACTTCGCCATCTTTCTTCATCAATCTCATCCTGACTTCATCTTCATTATACCGACATGCTGCATGACGTCAGCCCGAGCTGCGAAACCGGGTCAAAAGTTCAGTGGAGCTCCCAGAGGAATTCTCCTCCAATTCGCCAGAGATTGAGAGCCGGGGAAAACACCTGCTATTACTGAGATAGCGTTTCGCATCACCTAGGCAGAGATGGAGCCGTGAGGGGACTTACCGAGGGGATATCGATTTGGAAACGTCTGAACGCCTGAGGCAAACCGGGACACACAGAATTACTGTGTATTCAATTACTTTCTAAAAAGTAATAAGACAGAATTACTGTGTATACGTTCTAAAAACCACTGGGTATACGTTCTAAAAAGAAATAAGACAGAATTACTGTGTATACGTTCTAAAAACCAAACTAAAAGATACTACGAGCATGAATTGGGTGTGTTTTCAGAATGTGCGATTTGAAATAATTAGAAAACTGTTCAGAAACATATAAAGAAGAAAAATTCGTTTCAAAGTTCACATTTTACTTTTATACCAATGCGGGTGGCTGTATTCCGTAAGTGAACACATTATTTTCGAGCCAGTTGAGATTTGCACATGACACAATGACTTTATACAAGCATGTTTAGTTATTTCATAAAGCTACGTCGTCTCAATCTCACTTATCCGGAATAAGACCGATCGCACATATACTAGATGAAAAATCAGTTCTAAAGCCATTCAGTGCAGTTTTTAGGGCTTGGAAACCTGAAAGCCAATATTCTAGTCATTTATCTACATACTGAGTTGAAACCACACTATCCCAATGTATATTGACCCTCATGGAATTTTCCGTAAAAAATTCCTGAAGATTCTGACGGAAAATGGCTACGGGAAGGGCCCTGGGCTGATTTTAGGGTACCGCCCAGAAAATTAAGGACTCATCTTGGGGCTTGTTTGTGTAGTTTTAAATGCCCAAAGTATGAAATGCTGATTTAAATGTGCTAATGTAAAGCAGTATGTGTCAATAGCACAAAAATTGCCTTCTTCAGAATATTTCCAGTTTTGCTGCCCTGAAATCGCATTGGATGCCTTTAACAAGTTACCTACCAACGATGAAAAGGGTGGAAAATCCCCTCATACCCGTATCGTAAGAAGCGCCTCTGTACCATTGAAAGTTGACTGGAAGCTAAAAGCGCCACCTACCTGTGCAATGCGGCAGATGACGCCCCACTAGCTACATTGAGATGTGTAACGCTTAAAGGTATTCTTAGTAGGATAATTACGACGACATTGTGGTTCAACCCAACTTCAAACGTCTTGAAATTATAACGACTGCTTGTTTGAAATTTAAAAAAAAAACAAGATTCGTGTACCATGATAGTCGTCTGTCTGACAGGTTAATATGAGATGAAGACTTTCCTGTATTGTAGTGGGGTTTTGATGTGTGTATCCGTGCTCCGCAGTACATTCTATAGGCTGTGCACCCGACTGGAAGTCGTTTCAGCACCAAGGACAAGCTGACAAGAATTTGACAAGAAACTCGAGTACGTACGGGCTATTCCATTTCAAAATTAATGGGGGTGTCAGCGGATTTTTCACAGCAATGGCTTCATCTTTGTATAAAGAACGCCATTGTTGCATGAGACATCTAAAATGTCTTATATACCTATGGCATTTTGTAAAACATTTTGAAATGAATACTAGTATACCTACTAACAGAATTCCTTACGAAGTACGTGTAGTGGGGTCGTGTGGCGTAGCGGCAGCGTTCTCGACTCGGAACCAGAGGCCCCGGGTTCGAGTCCTGACATGCCACCGATCTTGTGCCCTTGGGAAAGGCACTTTGCACGACTTTCCTCACTTCGCTCAGGTGTAAATGAGTATTGTACTGTCCCTGTGTTGGTGACGGCATTAATATAAGTTGAAAAAACTTGAGTGTGCCGTCACCACGCCTTGTGATTACATGTTTCGAAATATAAAAAAAAAAAGAAGTACGTGTAAGTTTGCGTCACTGAAAAAGATATTGTGTGGTGTGACGGTAGAGTCCCGGGTTCGGGAAAGGCAATATTAATTAACACGAACTTAACTAAAGTGAAAATGAGCATGTCTGTTGGTCGTGCTTTTATCTGCTTTGGTGCCGGCATAAAATGGGAAAAACTTGAGTGTGCCGTCGCCATGTATTGTGATGAATGCTACAATAGAAAAACATAAAGATATCCCGTTTTGTTTTGCTTTGTGACTTCTCTGCACAACTTCAACGTGTAACGTCTGATATACACTTCATACCACCGTGCAACGTCACTAGAGGACGTGCCTCCTGCAGCGTTATTGTATCTTTCAGTCTTTCCGCGCTCCAACACCCGGCTAACCTACAGTCTCTCCAAACGTCTTATATATCACATCGTCAGGTGTTTTATATTCCCCGCACCACGCCTGGAGACGCGGTAAAAAGCCGCCCGGGGCTCACCTATTGATCGTAAGTAATCATGACCAAACAAGCGGCTCCCCTGGCGATCTATCTCCGGTCGCGAGCTTGCTCAAGCCCAGGGGCAGCCTCTACCAGGCACCGCGGATCGCTGGGAAAATGGTAGAAATTGGCCAAAATAAAGGGATAGTATACCAGAGAAGTTACCATATCCAATATGCGACTCACGGCTAACTCCCCTGGTATACCTTCCCTTTATTTCGGCCAATTTCCAGCGATCCGCGGTGCCTGGTACCGGTAGAGGCTATCCCAGGGGCACTGTGTTGGAAGGCGCGCGGACCGTTAGGGAATAGCAACATCTGATTGGATGAAATTTGAATTCTGGCGCCAAAATGACGACGTAATATCATATGTGTCATATTTGAAGGCTTGAAAAGAGTACCTACTTACCTCCACATGGACAGAAAAGAACGAGCATTGAAATCAGTTAAAATACTGATAAGAGCTTAAGGTAACTAAAAATGATTCAGATGTCACTGTGATCAATACGTTTGATCATTAATAAATTCGTATGATTTCCTCATGTAGTGTGCGATATATTGAATCCTGATTTGAACGAATGAATCAATGATTTATCAATAAGTAGTACATTGCAGCTAAAATCTGAATTGTGTATACATGTACTACAATAAAACGCAAGGAAAATACACGTGGTTATATTTTGCCGAAGTCTCCGAAGCCTGGTAGAGGCTACTCGGGCCCACCAATCGAGCGGAACGTGCATCCAATCGCCTGGATTAAAGACCGAATTAGGACGAATTTCCCCCCAAATGCGCCGGCCGTGTCCGCCCATGACGAACATGCACTTGAATGGTAAACAGCCTACTCTCAGCGGACTGGTAACTAGGACATTAACTCTGACAGAGCCGCCACTTCCCCGGCTATACAGAACAATTGGGAACGGTTACCTAGCTGTCTCTACTAGCGGAAACATCATGGTGATCAGCTCAAATAGGGCGCTGTGTTTAGCCTCGACCAGGCTTCGGGAGGCGGCTGGAAAGAGTAGAAATTGGCCAGATGCCATGCCATAACATGCCAGAGGAGTTGGTCCACTAGAGAGTACAGTTTGCCGCTGGCATGTTAGCTCTCTATTTGGACGATTTCTACTCTTTCTAAACTGGAACTTAAGCTCCTACCTAGCTGAAGGCATCTACTCTACTCTACTCTACTCTAGCCGCCTCCCGACGCCTGGTAGAGGTTACCCTGTACTTTCTTATGGGCAATTCTGCCAAAATATCCCCCTCTCTAGACTCTGGCTGAACTACCTTAAAGAGATATCTACACAAAGGCTTTGACAAAGGGACACAACAAGAGAATACTACTCCACTCATGCTGAAATCTGTACAAATATCACTGAGAAGCCATCTGTGTGGAATGTTGTCAATAGCGGCTTTGACCTGACAGGAATTCGGTGCACGCGTGCGGGGAGGTCATTTCATGACCAGAAAACGTGCGGAAATTCAACATTTCTTACATAAGCTCGCAATTATACGGTCAGTAACCAGTTAGGAAGGGCATCCTAATCTCCAAGCAGATCTTTCGGTGGCTAAAAGACACAGTTACTCTCCAAGCAGAGGTTTGGGTTTTGGCTTATTTTGGGCGTATTTTTAGGCTTTTTTTAATCGGGGTTTCTTTTTTTGCACTGAATTTTTTTTGGGGGGAGGGAGGGGTGTGGCGTAAAAAAATT
>NW_017803965.1:809864-838033 GCF_001625305.1 Branchiostoma belcheri | reverse complement strand
ATCTACCATCTAAATTTGGTTACCCTAGCTTGTCTGTATCATGAGATATCAAAACCGGAAGTTCTGCTGCAGTACCATGACAAAGCCGCCAGGGGGCCCAAAAATACTAATCATTTTGTAGGTCTCATCAAGACCTACCCAACTACCAAATATCAAGTCAGTCCATTTAAGCCTTCTCAAGTTATCGTGTTTACCGACACACACACACACACACACACACACACACACATACATACACGAACGCCTCTGAAAACATAACCTTCTTGGCGAAGGTAAAAATAAGCCAAAGCCTCAACCTGTGCTTAGTTAGAGAGTAGGGAATTCTGTATGGATGTCAGCTCAAGAACGTTAACGCAGAGTAGCGGGTTATCTCTGCACTAGGTCTGTGTCACACCCTGTGAAAAGATAGGATTTGATTAAGTGGACATAACGGTGACATCTCGGGTGAAATGATATCCATTTGAACATGCCCGCTATCGTGCTCGTGACGTGCGGAACAACCGCCAGAATCCGGAGGTGTTTATTACTGCTGTGGCCCGTCTAATAAGATATTTGATGGATGGGAAAAAGAACGGCACGCTACACCGCCGTACAAACCGTGCGTCGTGTCTGGGCGAAATGAAAGATGTGCGGGGACATATTTTACACAGGCGGCAGGCCACGTCCCATCAAACGCTATCGCTTACAGCGCAAACCCCCGCTACAACTGTCTGGTCCCGCTTATAAATATTTCACCACACGGTACATGACTGCTCACTTATTGAGCGCGTTTCACAGTCATCAATTTTTCAGCGTGTGCTACTCTTTTTTTTTTCTCGGCGCGCCCTCAGGCTAGAAGAGCAGTGTACTGATCCACACAACTTAGCTCTGATAGTACTTTACATGTGGTTTTTTTCAGGTAGGCTCCTCAATTCACAAGTTTTATTGAGTTAGTTTATAAATGCAGCATCACTTCACTTCCAAAGCGTACCTTATGTTACAAACTTCAATGACATAGCCTACTAGACGCTAATCTTTTTTGGTGGCGATTTCTTCTTAGTTCTTGTATATTAGACGTATGAGCTGTGCATATCTTTGCAATTTCACTTCAATTAATTTTCAATTTGATTAATTTCATTACCTCCTTGTACTTACCTGCCTTACTTCCCAGAAAATGATTTTCAGTTGGTTTCTCTTAAAAGTTGCTTTCCATTATTAGGGCACACCAAGTAAATTTTATTGATGACGTCCTTTGGAGACCCTAAATCTAATGCGAGAGGGCGAAAAAAAACAAGAAGGGCCCTAAAAAACAAGATGCCTAGATTAGAAATATACTAAGAGACGACAAATGTTAGGACACAAATTGAATGAGGTGACACAGTGTAACAAGCAAGAAGACTTTTATTCATCATCAAAACAGCAATAAGTCAGGTGGAACAGCAGTTGTCGTCCTGTCCTGTTTTTGCGTTACGAGTTTCACGTCAATCTGACGATTTGCAGCACTGTCATGACTCTTTGGTCATAGTTACAGGAAGCCGAATTTCTTTTTTTTTTCTAGGAACAGGCGAAAATCAATGCGCGCGCGGACGTCATCCATAAAATTTACTTGGTGTGGCCTTACGATCAAATTACTTTTATTAACTTCGCAAAGCTTTTGACTCTACTTCGCTGTCATGGTAGACACGTTTTCGCAACATCTACACCTACCAATATCGCTTTCTACCACTATAAATAGGAATATCGCAACCTATATCTCATAATATCTTCTTCAGTAGACGCTAAAACCTTAATGGGGTAGTTTTAGCCTATCTATTTTCAAACAGTGAGCGACCTAAATCTTCATTTCCGATCTTCCGTTGGCCAGTTAACGTTAGACTGGCCAATAAAATCAGACAAGGTTTGATATTCCAGGTCTCGAAAAACAACGTCCGGCGATCGTGCGTGCCCATTTAATTAACTTAACATTAAATGTAATTCAATTTCTTCAATTTGATTTGATACTGTGTAATTTAATCCAAGAAAATCTTTTTTTTTCGAAACCGCGGCAAAAGGAACTGAAAAGCGGAGCGTTAGCCAACACTATTCACCGTGAATAAACATCTAATTTTTCATAAAAAGAGATCTTAATAGGGCATATTCTCCAAATAACTTCTCCCTACCCTCCTCCCTTCTATGACTGACTAAAAGCAGGTGTTACGTGTCCGACGTTATATTTGCACTGACGAACGCCGAGTCATTAGCCACTTATTAATAATCAATAAGGGAATTTTCCCGGTAAGTCCGACCGGTCTTGATGCAGGGACCGAGGCCTGGACTTAATCCCTCCCACCCATGGGTTTTAATGCAGGCCTACTGTTTTGTAAAAAGGCGTTTGCCCCCGTTTTTAAGGGGTTTTGAAAGGACAGGGCCGAAGGGACCTGCCCTGAATAAAGTCCACAACCCCTCCCGGACCGGACAGCTACAACCTCGTTAATGTCAACACTACACGCATGGACAGGCACTTGGAATAACTAAACAATCGGATAAATTTAAACATGAAACGTTATCGTTTCTTTTATGAGACGGTTTTGAGGTTCAGGCTAGAAAGTTGGAGACCAACTTAGAAATGCAAGAAAAGACTATGTATTTCAATTGAAAACAACAAAACCATTAAACAACAAGTCTCTTGATATCATTTCTAATTATTCAAAGCTGGACAAGAGAAGTAATACTAGTAGTATGGTCTCCTCCAAGGCTGTAGTCCCGTCTCGTTCCCTAGGTAGTCACTGGTGATGCTGGGATGGAGATCAAGGTGTAGTGTGGACTTATCAGTGCAACATCCTTGGTTTATACATTTATAGAAAGACAACCTGATGAAATGATATTTGCATCATATCATCGTCCACCATATGGTCTCAATTTCACAAACAAGTGAGTCACAATTCCAGGGGGGGTCACAAGTAAAGTTCACATACCTCCCGGGGGGGGGGGGGGCACTAGCTTTTTACTTATTTAAAGTTCACTTGGTCCACAAAGGTGATGACATACCTTACAAAAGACTCAGAGAAAATCCTTTGTGTTTTTACACAGGTTGATATAACTTCTTTCCTCTTTAAATGTTACATCTAGAAAATATGCATAAATTGAAAGTAAAAATCATTTATGACATTCCACGATGTCATGATATTTCATGATAATGAGGATATCACAATGATAGAGTGTTATGAACTAGTAAATTCTCTTTTTATCTAGTTTCAGTGATCACAGGAGAAGTGTTGGAAATCAACACTTTCATTTCCCTTAATTGTTCCCAAATATTTGAACAACTCTAGACGACAGACACAGCAACTCAGAGAGCTGTCATCCAGGTCACATGACTGCGCAGGTGCCGCCCATATTTGGTAATGTAGCCCTCCAACTTCATCCCTTATGCAAATGAGGTCACTGCACATATTCACCTGTAGGAAAAATAAGAAACTAGGTTAAGGTCACAGAAATGTCACTGTGTCAACAGACAGTATCACCAGTCATCAGAAAACCTTATGGTGGTATAATGTTACATGACATTGTATATTGCTGTACAAATAGCCAAAATATTCACAATGGATAAATAGGTGTGATTCTGTAGTCATCATTTTAATCACTATTTCATACAAGAAGTTTGGTGGGGCACTAAGTTTTTTTTTTAAAAAAAGGAGATGCATGATTTAAAACTTTCAAACCTCCTTATACATGTATCAGTAGGTGAACTAGCCTTCCCTCCCCTAATCTTTTTAATGGAATAGTCCTGTAGTTCTGTAGATAGAAGTAACATTATTCCCAGTCAGTATGACAGAATCCCTCAGGGGAACAGACCTGATGTAAGACTAAACCTACTTTCAACTGGACTGACCTCAGCAGTCAACAGTCATACAGGTGGGAAGCCCAGAGGATCATGGGAAGGGGCAGTTGACAGCCATACAGGTGACAGGCCCAGAGGATCATGGGAAGGAGCAGGCAACGGTCATACAGGTGACAAGCCCAGAGGATCATGGGAAGGGGCAGTTGACAATCATGCAGGTTACAGGCCCAGAGGATCATGGGAAGGTTTATCTTTTGGACTGGTGAATATGAAATAGGAAGGGACGTTGATGCACAAAAAAGTCATAAAAATAACTTCTGTTTACTTTTAAGGCTTCAAAAATGCAGGATGTTGAAAAGTGCCCACAGATCATTGAGATCAGAGCCGGAATGACTGACAAGACTGGGGGAAGTGACATCATCTGTTGCCATGGTAACATCACTGCCAATAGGAAGGCTGAAAGGCCAAGGTTGTATTATGCAGTCTGGACAATATCATCATCATGGTGACAGGTGGACTTGATATTTCACTGGCTCATCATAAATCTTCACTATCAAATTTCATAAGATAGCCTTTTCTCCGCTTTCTTTGTTTCTACAACTGCAGATACAGAACACAGTACAAGATTTTGTTTCTTGATAATATCATATTTTGTAAAATGGCTCTCTCATTACAAACACGAAATCTTCGGCATTACATGTATGTCCTGTCCAAAAAGGACGTCCCTACTCATTCTCACCTAAGTTGAGTGAGGAAATAGGTGCAAAGTGCCTTTCCCAAGGGCACAACATTGAGGCCTGCTTGGGATTCGAACCCAGAACCTTTAGAACAAACAAGATCACCTCGACCCCCCGTTTTAGCACAATCACCCAACGGTACGGTTCAAACAAAATGTCATTGACGTCCCAACACTTCTACACATTAAACAAGCTGACAACTCAACTGAGACATCAGATTCCATCAGGTGTCATCCTACATGACAGGGCCATCTTCAGCTGACATGCGAGGGTTGCCCTTCGGTCACCTGGTCCCCAACTGTCCTGGGAGATAACGCATTAAGGGTTGGGCTTGTCATCCTGACAGTTCTGTCACTCATCTCTAGTCAGAACAATTGGTATTTCAATGGCTTTTAACATGAGACTTTAATGTCCTAATTGCAATGCTACACACACAGTAAAGCAGTCAGATAGTAAACTTCACCAATGATTCATAGATAATAAACATATGAATAAATATCATTCTTGAGAAAGACTGAATAAAGTCGAAACCGGTCGAATTCCATCTCATCGTTGTCATCTTCCCATCGCTACGAATGATATGAATAAATAAATAAATTTATATCCACATGTATATCTCATAACTTTCCTCACTCCACCCAGGTGTAAAAAGGTTCCTGACTTTGGTTGGGGAGGTTAAAGGCGATGACAGAGGAGGGATGGGCTCCACCTTCCAATACCATGCCCTTAGGCACAGTGGATAACAACCCACTGACTCTACGGCCTGAAAAAGGCTATGAAACTACCTTTATAACTTATATCTCAAGTTGGTCAGTTAGTTTCATCATAAACCAATTCACAAACGTTGTTTGGATCTAGGAAAAAAGTTTTGTTTTCTGTTTCAGTCCTGAACTTGAAAATTAGCCTCTTCTTTTCTTTCCTCTTTTTTTAATACTTTGGTGATCTCTAGTGATCCAATACTGTAACAGTTTAACAAACTTTAAACTTGCATGAGGACACTTTGAATTCATTTTCAATGTAAATGTTGGAAAACTGATTGTGTAACATTTCATCACTCAGGTGTCAGACCATGGAGCCAGGGTTGAAAAATTTATGTTCCTTGCAAGAAAAAAAACTTACATAGAAAAAAGGCTAGGTTTGGCATTTTTTTCTTGGGTCAGCCAGGAAACACAACATTTTTTTCTTCGACCTTACCCTGATCCAGAATGTTGGCAGCAGTGCTGGATGTAATGTGTGTATGGCCGTGTTTATGTGAAGTCACCCAAGGCGCTTTACATGTGGTTTACCCCGAAGCCGGTTTCAAGTGGCTCCATCTGAACGCTCCAAATCACATTGAATGCAGTTTCAGAGAATCGTCATCGGGCACGGTTTGAAAGGAATGTATGACACGTGGACCAGATGTGGGGAATGTGAGTTACCCAAAACGCGGTTTGGATGACTTCACATAAACACGGCCTATGTTGTAGCAGTAGTAGTGACAGCTGAGCCCAGGTGTGCCCCCAGCCAGCCTGAACCTGCCACACCTGACACGATCCAAACAGACACTTCCCTGCCACACACCCTCGCCCAGGCAGCGCCTCATGAATTATAGACAACCGTAAGTGCGCGGGGACCCATTTTCCCAATCCACGCAGGACTGCCTATAATGCACCTCCACAAAGATAAGGCCTGGCCGAGAACGGCTTCCTCCATTACCGCACTTGCCAAACATGTGCAGACTCCAAACTGCCAAATTAATTTGGGGTTAAAACCTGCATGCGATTGAGCGGTGGTAATCCCTACCTGTGTCTGAACCATCCTGGAGGTACATGATTTGTTATGACAGTGCCCGTACTTGAGCTGTATTAGTTAAGTACACAGGGGAGATGGGTGTACCTTTACCTGATGATTTTATAGAGAGATTAACCTGTAATCGCTTGTGCTATAGAACACCTTTGCAAATAAATTAGAATGTAATAAATGCCCGAAGGTAGTTTACCATGATTATATAATTGTGCTTGTGTAATTAGTTTTATCCATTGTCCACAATTTGTATGAGTATGAATGACAGTATTATTGTTATATGAGGTTCCTAGCCAATATCATTCAGCAGAAATACAGTAAACTGAATTCATTTTTAATTGTTCTTGCTAACTGCCTTTCATTAACTTTTAAACCAGTCAATTTAGTTTTAATTTCCCAGTTTTGCCTTAATATATCCTGGAACAACTTTGCAACAAACAGTTTCACAACTTCGTCCAAGGAAAAAAGAAAGAAAGACTTTTAAACTGTAAGAAATTTCTCCCATCCTCAATTCTTCCAGATCTGTCTCTATCATCTTTAAATTAGCAGACTACTTCACAATTCCAGCACTTGTTGATCCGATGTTTTAGTAAGAAAATCTTGGATGCCTTAACGTTTCAATGAATCTGTGTTGACTCGTGTAGGAGTTGACACCGTCCTGACAAGAAAAGTAAGATCATCCCCTTATCAACACTCGTCATCCTGAAAGGATAATCTCTTACCCCTCATCTCAGGATGAAATAATATGCGTCAAAATTACGATAAGACTCAAATGTCATATTGGTGGATTAATGTCATCTTGTCTGCCATGAACAGGATATAATGAAGATCAACTTGGGCTAATATTTGTTGGGAATGAGGAAAAAGAAGATACAGGAAGTATTAGTAGGGATTAGCAAGAATACGAGACTGTCAGACGATGGAACCTAATATCAGTTACACTTGGGAATGACTCTGATAAGGAATCTCAGGGTGAATGTCTAGTATTGGAATTCTTTTCTTTGGAATTCTGGTAACATCATACAAATACATGTATCAAAAGTCCAAACTGAATTAAGTTGTTGATTTTTAAAATCAGAGAACAAACCAATGATCAAGTATGTGCTATGTTATTTCCGTACGTTGGCTCGAAACTTATGAAATACTGTTCATGGGGCTATTGGCAAAATGAACTTGTCATTCAGTAAAGGACTTTTAAAAGGTACAAAAGACAGGAAAATTTGACACAAATTGCAGACACCATAGTTACTCTAAATGTGACTAAACAAGCATGTAATTACAACTTATTTCATCTGTATTGTTGGCAATTTGATGCACATTATGCACTCTTTCACGCACGTTCAAACTCACTGTCAATGGCAAAGTATTGCTCATGCATTTTTCATCACATCCACTAAAGTCTGTCTGAGTCTTTGAATGGGAATTTGATTGGGCTGCATTTTCACACCTGCTGGATGAAGTAACCTGTATCAAATTGTTACACCTGTACATGGACAGGTGTGCAGATGGCATCAAAGTCCTTAAGGCCACACCAATTTAATTTGTTGGTTCTCGGATTTTTTCAGAAAAAATATGAAGCGACAGGGCGAAAAAAAATAAAAGTAGAAACAGGTCTAGGCATCCTATTATAGGCTTAAATGCTACAAAATGAGCCATGAAGTCAACACAAAAGGCTGGGTTAAAATTTAAACATTGAATTTTGAACTTTTAATCAAACCACTGCCATGATAGATGGGAAAACTGTAACAACTAGGAAGAAAAGGACTTTCCTCAACTGTTGGGGGGCAAAACATGAGCATTTTTCAGTTGATTCAGGACCAGAATCAACTTTTTTTTTTTTGCAAATCAGAAAAATGAAGAGGCGAATCCAAGAACCAACAAATTAAATTGGTGTGGCCTAAGGGCAGCAAAACTCTATTTTTCCGGTCATTCTTTCAATGTAGTAACTTGAATTACCCTATCCCATATATAAATGTAGCATACTGATATCTTTGAGGAAATGATGACAAAAATGTGCTGAGAAATGCATAAAATGTCAATATCAGACAGATTTTCTCATCCAAAATATTTTTCGCTTGGCTGACCTGAAATTGTGTTGGATGCATTTAAGGGCAGTTGCAGGAAAACTGTTGGTGTACCTTTGGTCACATTGAAAATATTCTTCATCAATTCAAATACTTGTTTTCAACCTCGAGCTACAGTTTCCTGCTATTTCACACTAGCCTATTACAACTAATATAATTTAGTAAACCTTTTAATTATAAAAAATGTTAAAGGGGCCCCCTATAGATTTACTAGATAAATCTGACGTAACCCCCTATATACACCCAGTTTTACTTTGATTGATGCACAGCTATGACAACCCCCTATGCACCAAGTTTCACCTTGAGTGATGTACAGCTATGACAAGAGATAAACTAATTTACACCCTTCACAGTGTACTTGAAATAAGCTGTCAGACCAACTGTCACCAACTGTTCCAGGTATGAAAGAAGCCATCCCTCAAAATTAGTGTTACCAACGTGTTAACTATGCCGCCGCAATTTTCAGGTCATGACTTGTGTTTTTTTTGTCAAAGATGGAGTGGCCCCACGAGTATATCACACTTCACACAAATCGTGTTCAATTATAGAACACCTAACATAGCCTTCACCTTTCACAGAATGGACCCTTCCAAACATAAAAACTACAATATGGGATATAAAACTTTTACTAAAAGAGAGGTCAGTGAAAATAACATAATACAGGTGGTTTAGTTCATATCTTCTTCAATTTCTATAATCATTTTACTCTCTAGTCTAGATAGTCCATTTAACTACAATCTAGGACAAGTAACTTCTGCTTTGAAAAATATTTTTCTGGGCAAAAATATCCTTCTAAAGGATGGTTTTCAAAAAAATAAGCTGTTTTGAACATCACTGCCAACAGTGCTGTCACACCACTCTCTGGGGATCACTTAAGCAATCCTTTTTCTACTATTATATCGAGCATCCTTTTATTACATCTGCGATTTATGCATCAGTGAAAATAACAACCTACCATTACATGACAATCCAAATTGTACCCTTTCCGAGTATCAAGTGTAACTTCCCCATGCAATTGTTGTGCACACTCTATGCAATCATGAGATTTTACGATATTTCCACGATGAAAAATGGCCCAGAAAATGCTGTTATTAATATAAAGATATAGCTTATAGCCTATAGTCTCAATAGCCTATAATATTTGAAACTGAAAAGGTATAATTTTCGATGAGCTCAGAATATAAATATAATTGTTAGCTTGAAATAACTTAAGATAAAGTGTTGATTGTAATACTTGATACGTCATATTTTAATGTACCAGTTTTCTTGGAAATGATACCTTATAAAGAATCCTGATATACCCTTGTAGACCCTCCTAGGCCCCACAAATTTATGTCCTTGGTTCTTGGCTGATTTCTTTCCCCTCAAACTCTGTTTTCATGTCAATTTTGTGTCTCTGTATTATTTGTCTTAAAAATATGGGAACCAACATATCAAGTTAGTGTGGCCTTATGGTAACTACAACAATATCTATTTCTGACAAATGCAAACAAACAAGACACTGCAGCCTACAGCTGAGGGCCTATTATAGCACTTGTTTACATATCTTCCTTCCTACAAGCTGACACATCAAATTCTGACCTAGGAAAGAGTCTGTGTATTTAGCAACAAAGTTTCCACTCTACGACTAGACGACAGCTGTGAAATAGTTTAATATGATATTATATAGACACTTTTATAACTTTTATATTGCCCCGTCCTTTTTTTCTTCAATGAAAGATTTGCATTTTTGTTAGAAGAAATTCCACACAAAAGGGAGCCAGTATTTCTACCTTCAGAAAAAATCTGTAAATCATAAATTTTTTGCAGTACTTTTATTTTTCTCAGTTTTTGCAGTAACTTCTGTACCAAGAACTTATCACTACCTTGAACAAATAATTCGCTTTCTTTTTGCTGCACCTGCCGCAACCATGAATGTATAATTCTGCAGACATGTCCATTTTTCTCCGACTGCAAATTGCTGGAGTATCATTTAAAGTATTTCACTAAGATCTGGGATTTCTTGTTAACTTTAGTCCATCTAGAGTGGGAGAGAAAGAGACCTGCACCTGAGTCTCCTTTCTTCTGCCATTTTCAGCCATAACAGGGTGTCAGGACCTGTTAGTGTGTAATCTACACCCTCCCATCTATCTATCTACCTCATTCCACCTCCATCACATGTCATAGCTGACATCTCCTCACTGTCTCCACATAAATCACCAGGTAACATCATCCTTTATACACACAGCCAGCACACTGCATTTACTGGTGCAATGGCCAAGTGGGTAGAATTTCATTCGGTAGGTCGTGAGTTCGATCCCCGACCTAGTCATACCAAAGACTTGCACGTGGGGTCGTGTGGCGCAGCGGTAGCGCTTTCGGCTCAGGACCTATAGGCCCTGGGTTCGATCCCCACCCATGTCACCGATCTTGTGCCCTTGGGAAAGGTACTTTACACGACTTTCCTCACTTCACTCAGGTGTAAATGAGTACCTAGCCTCGGTTAGGGACGTCCCTCGGATAGGACGAGAGCCATACCCCGCGCACGTAAAAGAACCCACCACACCTTTCGAAAAAGAGTAGGGGCATGCCCCGGTGTGCGATGGTACAGAATTCTACTGTCTGGGAGTTGGTGATTCACTACAAATCACCCGGATGGAGGCTTGGCGAACCCCATCTCGTACTAGCCACAAAAGGCAGCAGAATCTTCAGCCAGTTGAAGGCGGCTGCCTCAAATAAAAGAAGAAGAAGAAGAAGACTTATGGTACATACTGCTTTCTCTGCTTAGCACTCAGCATTTGAGAAGAGGATACCACTACCAGTGGACTAGCCCCCTGCTATAGTGATTGAACAACTGTGTGGCCCAAGGGCTACAGAAATGGAGATGGGTGATAAGCAACCATGCCAATGGTTGCAGGGAGGACTTTAACTACTTTAGCCCATTGCTCTGGACTAGGATCTACATATAATGACATAAAAAACTGCATCATCAAACTTTTTGAAATCAGACACCTTCTACAGAAACTCGTTTTTCTACAACATCTGTACAATGTAGTTTCTGGTCCCCACCAAAAGCAACTGCATTGTACTTCCAACAGATGTAAGCCACATCGATCAATTAATGACCCCCAGCACAAACCAGTCGACCTTGACACAGATATTGTGAGTGATTCTTGTTCACAAAAGGTGAGAAAAATGAATCAATTATTCAGCATTTCATGACACGAGAAAAATAAGCGGAACAAAAGATTTTACAAAAAGGCACAGTTGGCAATACACAGAAGAACTTTATTGCACGACAATTGCACATGGTACAATGTATGGCAAACTACATAAAGAAAGTAACAACAATAAAATAAGTGTGTTGAATAAGACCTAATGTCGAATAAAATCTAACATATCTATATCATAATCATTCAAATAATAAGGGATATCACAAGTTTTTTTGATAAAGTGTTACAATCGAGTGGGCTAATCACAAGTTTCGGCATTTTTTCTAATAGCAAAGCATTCCTTTATATATCTACCTATTTAAATATATGCTAATTGTATAAAAACACTTCTAGTTCAGTGCTTTCAGTACAGGGCTGGAAAATAAAGATAGAAAGAAGAAAAAGGCGCTACCTGATCTAGCCAACCCTCAGTCTAGGACCCTAAACCTAAGTGACATATCACACTACTTGAGCTCAAAGATCGATTACTCAGAAATACATCATTCTACTTTAGGCCTGGGGCAACTTGAGGCGACCATTTTTTTTGGCACGCTACTGTAAGGCAACCGCCAGATTTATCTTTCACCTGTCCCTCCGAGCACCGTTTGATACATGCCTTCACTTACATCTCTAATGATATATTACACACACACCTTACAGCCCTGGTGATAACGTGTGATAAACAACACAACAAATGATAATATGAGACCGCTATTAGTGTATATGACACCTTAGTATACTTCTCCACTCTGATGCTTTCTGCACATCACTTTGAGGTGGGATAACACCAACTTGGTTGATAGGTAGGATATGGCTAGTTTTTAATGTTTTTAAAGTATTTACATTTATCCGTAACATTACGGAAATGGGACACGGGCCTGAGGCAAATAAATAAACATCTATACTGAAGGAGAAACACTTGTAGGTTAGTCCTAGAGCGGGATAGTTGTCCCTTGGTTATAGCTATGGTGATATATTGTTCAGGGTCACTGTTGCTGACATGGGACCTTCAGTGTCTAATTTGTGAGGTCAGGGGATGACCCTGGTAAACAGTAGCATCTTGTCTAGCTGACAGTACAGTAGTGGGCTTGTGATGAATGCCGTCCTCCAGGGAGTTGGGGTTTCCCCTGTCGGGGTGGTGTCTGACTGTCACTGGAGTGGCGCCTGGGTGAAATATCTCTGTCCTGGCTTTGTGGGAGAGTCTCCATTACAGGAACATAGTTAGGATCCATGGACGACACATAACTCTTCTTCCTCTGAACCAGTGCCAAGTTCTGGTCATGGAGACAGCTAAAACAAGGATGGGAGTCTGCCGATGATAAAAGCTAAAACCACATGCGAAACATTGTATGTTAGAACAAGGAGCTTTATGAAAGCTCCTTGGTTAGAAGTAACTCGTATAAGAAATAAGTTTTGAGAACTGCTATCACATAAGATTGAAGAAATTGATATAATCTTGACAAATCTTGTGACAGATTCTTGGAACATAGCAACCATATAAGACACATTTCCTATTTGTCTTTGCTAGTGATTGACAGTACAGCTAAGGTTAATAAACTAAAAGGTCCAGCGACAAGGAAAAGGTTTTAAGGTGAGTGTGACTGTGGGCCTGGCACTGGGTCAATCAAACAAGTGTAGACTGCTGACAGGCCAGTTGTACACAGTAGCTGGGAATGCTGTACTCTTGTCTACCAGAAAATCCTCACAAGGAAGGACTGACCGCAGCTGTACAATTGTACAGTGCATGAATCTCAAAAACCTAATCATCATCATCATGAATAAACAACAAAAACCAACAAGAAAACCTATAAAAACAAGAAAATAGACATTTGGTGAAATATTTACTGCCTTTACAACTTTCTTGTTTCATTCGTTACCGAAAAATTTTGTCTACCCTCTCTATTCATTTTCCAACAGACACTGGCCATTAGACTGGCTGCCAACTTCCTGCTGGTAGCAGCCAGCTTCTGGGACCTTACTTCCTGTGGCTGACCTTTTGTGGTCTGTGGTTGGGGAATTCCCCCCACCCACATGCAGTTATACATGCAAGCAAGCACACACACACAAAATGTAGGTAAAAACAGGGAGACTGGTATGTATACATAAACTTTCATATGAACACAAGGAGATAAGAAATTAAATAAGCATGTTGGACTATTCCAGAGTTACACATTGAACCCCAAAAAAATCATAGTCTAAAGAAGAGCTGACTCTCAGCTGTATACTATGGATGGTACAGTTCAGGAATGGGTAGTGACAGTCCTGCCAGGAGCTATTCCCCACCACTGGTTGGCTGGAGGCTTGCAGCTGTCTTCCCCCATCTCTTTCCCCATGTGTCTCCCCTGGCTCACCCTGTCAACAACCCATCCCACTCCCTCCTCCCAAAAAATCTCTCAGTATTAAATACCCCATGCATCAGCCTCCTTGTCTTTTCCTTGACTATTAGGTAACCTCTGCCTTACCTCCATAATCCATCATTGTTAATTTACTGCCAGGGTAAACCATGATTAAACTAGCACTAAGTAGAGGTTTTCCGACAATTTGGTGCCTGGTTAATGAAAAAAGATTGATGTGCAAATTTTCCCTGATTAAGATAATTGAACTCTGTTAAGACAAGGCTGGTATGTGGATTACATTATCAAAACATGTTAATTATCATCACAAAACAAACTTCTCTTCTTGGCAGGGAATGGTGGACTAGCTTGGGAGAGCTTGCTTCATTGATTATACCACAATCTTTGTATTTTCCTCCCAAAACAACTTGATAACAAGGCTTGTAAAAAAACTTTTGAACATTTAATCCCCCCAAAAAATACATATGGGAGAAGCAACTTAAACATTTCCTGTATTTGCATCCTGATACATTGTCTTGTTTATTTTTTTCCTCATTAAATGTGGAACCAGAAATACTAACAGTTGACTTTGGGAACTGTTAATAGCTATATTTTATGAGACAGAAGTCAGAACAAATTGAATACCTACGTAGCTTCAATTGTATGTATTAAATGACTATAAGGTGTTTTTACAGATCAGAAAACTTTTCATCTTCCCACTCTAAGGCCACACCAAGTAAATTTTATGGATGACGTCCTTTGGAGAACCTAAATTTAATGCGAGAGGGCGAAAAAAAAACAAGAAGGGCCCTAAAAAACAAGATGCCTAGATTAGAAATATACTAAGAGACAACAAATGTTAGGACACAAATTGAATGAGGTGACACAGTGTAACAAGCAAGAAGTCCTTTATTCATCATCAAAACAGCAATAAATCAGGTGGAACAGCAGTTGTGGTCCTGTCCTGTTTTCGCGTTACGGGTTTCACGTCAATCTGACGATTTGCAACACTGTCGTGACTCTTTGGTCATAGTTACAGGAAGTGGAATTTCTTGTTTTTTTTTCTAGGAACAGGCCAAAATCAATGCGCGCGCGGACGTCATCCATAAAATTTACTTGGTGTGGCCTAACGGAAAAATGGAATAATTTTGAATAGAATTTTTTACTTTCCACACATATGGGACTGACAACTGATCAAATCAGCAGATGTCAACTTTATCTGTAATCATTTTGTACATCAGTTTTATCTCTCCATGTTGTAATGAGGGTTTAATTAAGGCTGTCCTGTCCCACGTCTACTAATGAGCCTATAGTAGACTTCTAAATCCTAGCCACATACATATTCCACAAACCCTAGATTTGGGAGGGATTTATACAGGAATAACTAGTCATAACAAAGGTCTCCAGTAAAATCTCACATTCAAACACAACCTACGGATCATTCCATGACAGTCAAAATAGGAGACTTGATGATGATACCCCTTAGGAAGTTTAACTTTTATCTTTAATTTATATACCCACATACCTTCATGACTATTACACAATATTCAGTTAAAGAACCTCATTTGTTCTCTATTTCGTACTGAAAAAACTGCGCCAGAATTCTGAAAGGCTGCTTTACCGATATGATATCTGCTTGCTGTATTTTCACCTTGCTATGTCCAACAGCCAAGAAATTTGGTGTAACTTAATGCTTCAAAAGGTGATATAAAAGTACACAAAAATGATGGCCAACACATTGTTTTATCCCTGACCAACGTTTGTCTAACAAATGACATGCTATAACAGAATTATTGCAAAGGAACGTCAGATTAGACCACTGAAAAAAAAAAAGATTGACAAGAGGACTGTGTTGCATGGTGTGGCAAAAACATGTGGTCGCTGCAAATGTTTTGTCTCTGGACACATAACACAGACCAGGATGTTTCTCTAAGCCTTCCTGTGTCTGCAATTCATCCAACTAATCTCTAAAAGCTCCTACCATTTCTAACATACACGACAGAAACTTTAACATCAGTGTGCAAACTCAATTTAATTCTTAGAAGAACTAGTGCATTAAAACACACCAATTAATAAATATTTTTCTGAACAAAACTAGACCTGTGTCTAATCTGTGGTATTATCCCTTGTGGACCAATGATGGTTTATCTTAGTCACCCCTATAAGATTAATCTGGGTGGAGACAAGGATTAAGACTAGGATTACTCGGGATCTATTAAGGCCATACTGAATTATTTCCTTTGTACTCAGACATTTCAAGGTGAAAATATTGCAGACAGACATAATAAAAGCAGAGGGCATGTGGGAAAACTTGAATATCAAAAGTTTTCAAAATGTAGTTCCTCTAATTTATTAGTGATACTAGTAGTACATGTACATTGTCATCATCATCATCAATTGTACCTTGTACTATAAAGCATAATCTACAATCTATGAAAAGGATTGTATACTGTATGAGAAGATTACTACATGTATATCAAAGTTTGAATAAAATCAATAAAGTACAAAATTAATGTACTCAGTAGCATCTTGTAAACCTATCTATAAAGTTATTTTTTTCTCAAAAAAGAACAGAATTTGACACCAAATAATGCCAAAACTCATTCCTAGAACTGGATTATGAAGTTGATTTTAGTCTAATAATCACTGTTTTTAAATGCAACTTTAAAAATTTATAAATGTATACATTTTGTCATAATGTTTTGTCAAAACAACCCTCACAATTCTGCCCTCACGGCTGCCAGGAGGCTTGTCAGTGCTCCTATGTTCATGCTCTTAAAATAAACCAGTCTACTATTACTTTAACTACTTTACAACAAAACAGGCAGTTGTTTCCCACTCCCCAAAACCCAACAGGAAGTGGCAGGTGAAAAAAACACCTACCTTAGCACCAGTCAACCTGACCTTGTGTTTTCCCCTGCCTTCTATCAAACATTATGGAACCTGATTGGTCCAGACACATTCTATCTGGCCCCCTCATCAGTTCGTCTCTGTGGATTACCCAATGATACCTGCCATTGGTGCTCCTGAACTTGCGATTCTGATCAAAACACCGTGGGCATCATGAAGTATTTATGACTCTGGGCATCCCAACGTCAGACATTAGCGTCCAGACTATTTGGGTGGGTAATTGAAAGCGCACTATTGATTCAAAGGTTATCTTTAATTCATACATTATTGTGCTCTGTCTTCTCGGCGTTTGACCCGACACATGTAGCTACTTGACTTCTTCAGGGGGTCAAAGCGAACTGTTCTCGGAGTGACGACACCTTTATTGATAACAGCCATCTTTTTTCCTCAATACGTCAAAACCAATTAAAAATCTCATCACTCGCGAGTGATCCCAAAAACTCAAACACATTAGAGATCAAGGCTGACAAAATCTCACCGCAGTCATTCTCGCCTTTGCCACAAAAGTGTGAGAAACATACCTTTTGTGACAAGTCACTTAGTATACTTGACAAGATGTTCTTCCACTGTTTTGGTCATGACCTTGAACTTTAACCCAGAGGTACAGCAGTGCTAGGCGACTGTTTCGCATTGACATTGACTGTGAGCCTTCATATTGATTCTACTGTATGTGATTATGAATGCCAGCTGCAATTGATCCTAGCTTACCAATGCACCTGCACCCAGCATAGCCCTGCACAATGGATTACAGCTAAGAGCTCCTAAGTATTAACTAATGGGAATCGACATTCATCCAGTACCTGCAAAATCACAAAGAAATGAATACGCTGAGAGATTTTCTTTCAGTGGAAACTGATGATAAATTCATCCTTAATCCAAATATTACATTAAATAGGAATAAAACCCTTTCAGATTCAAATTCCGGATGCATTTTTCTTATTGTCTCTGAGCTATTTCCTTTCTATGATGGCAATCAGCACCTGCATGGCATGCACACAACGTGACAAAATGAAATTAAAGTTATGAGAAGTATCCGTAAAGTAAGCCACATCATAGGAAACCACTTAACCACCATAATGAACAGAGTATAGACTGACTGATGGAGATTATGGAAGAAATCATATCAATCCACAGAATTGGCAGTGATATAATGAATTTTCTTCTTGCAGTGGCTCAGATTGTCCAAAATTGCAAACTTTGCAAACAGGAAAGAAGGATTAATTTACTGATAATGAATGGGAATTCATTCTAGTTGGAATGTTTTGTTGGAATTTATGATGCACATATACTAGTAGTTTGTCAGCTTCTAGAAAACACATTTGGTTTAGAGTGGTTGAAGATTTAAAAAAAAAATGAAGAATGTAGAACAGAAATGACAGGAGGTCTTCCGTGATGTTGACTAAACTCGGTCTAATGGTAGCAGAGGGTGAAACATCTCCGCAGGCAATGTCTGTCAGTGGTCGTTACGCTCCATGTGATGTCACTGGTGTCATGTCATGTCCACTTGGGCAAGAGAGTCTATCTAGTACAATGCAATACTGGCTCTTGTGGCTGTTTTCAAAGTATCTGCAGAAATTTTAGTTTGGGCCACACCAATTTATTTTATTGGTTTTCAGACATTTCACACAAAAACTTGAATTCAAGGCTTTTTTTTTAGTTTTAGGGCATTTAGGCATTTTTATTGGGCTTTCTTTTTTGTCAGGCTGAAATTTGTTTCACGCATTGGGCTGGCATACAAAAAAAAAACGTATAACTGGAGAAAAAGAAACCCCAATAAAAATGCCTGAAGACATGCCGTAAAATGAGCCTAAACCTCTACTAGGAGAGTAGTAAAACACTGTAGAAATCTTAGCCCCAGTTTTCTCTGCCTGGGTGCACTGTTTTTCTTGTAAACCATCTTCACTTTGGTACAGTTGAGTTGCTCTGAATGGCACCCATAAAGTCTCACTTACACATTATCACCTAACGATGTTCAGGCAGTTCATAAAACAATAATTACCCAGCGGGTAGTTAATGGCCTGTGTCATTTTAACGACGTCCCATTACTCACAGGATTTATCTTCCAGTGGTTCTCCTGGTCTTCAGAAAGGTAACGTTACACACAATTCATTATTGATTGAAACTTATCATTGATACAAACCCCACACCAATTTAAATTGTTGGTTCTTGGACTGGCCTGCTTCATTTTTTCTGGTTTGCAAAAAAACAAAAACATTTCAGGCTCTAATTTCAACTCCAAAATGCTCATATTTTGGCCTCAACAGTTGAAGGAAGTCCCTTCCGCTAAGTTGTCACAGTTTTTTTTTTCATGTCACAGTTTTTTTTCATATTTTTTCTGACAATCAAATTGGTATGGCCTAAAATTGAACTATGAAGTCACCATTTTGACACAGCAAACCCAACATATTCAATTCAAGCTTCAAGAATACATTGAGACTGCACTCTTTTTCCTTTGAAAAGTTTAAATTGAATGAAAAAAAACATTACAAGGCTGGTTATACATTTCCAAGTTCAAAGACAGGCCACTTATTGTCTGATCATTCGAAGTTGCACTCGAGAACAAAAGAAAAATGCTGAGAATGCCACGTAACACCACCAGCAGTTATGACACCGCTGTAGCCAGTAAACCAAACAAAGCATGCCTCAAGAAAGTGACGCGAAAAACAGTAAGTGATCCGGGGTGAAAAGTTCAATGGCACCTAAGAACCGTAACCTAAACAGGCAACTTGAATAGAAAAAAAAGCTGGCCACCCTTTCGTCAAAGTTATACTGTTACAGCAAGCTTCAAGCTGAGCAAATATTGAATAGAATTGTGTACTTGTTTTTCCTAGACTGTCAAGGAGAAAAAACTAAACAGAGGTGGGGAAAAAAGACGAAGGTTTATGGGTCATCTTCTCTGACACCCATGGGTGACAAGAGGAGAAAAACACTAATGGATAGACGGTATTTTTGGTTGGTCGAGTTTAAAAGCTGCCCGAAATAGCCGCC
Source organism: Branchiostoma belcheri (assembly GCF_001625305.1). Lineage (NCBI taxonomy): Eukaryota > Metazoa > Chordata > Leptocardii > Amphioxiformes > Branchiostomatidae > Branchiostoma > Branchiostoma belcheri. The sequence continues at coordinate 818,209 of NW_017803965.1, read as the reverse complement.
TTTTCTTTGTTGGAATGTTTGTCTTCTAGCATTTACAGATTCATTGGTCACTGCTAATAGTGACAAACAAAACTCTAACCCACACTCTGGATACATGATCATAAGGTTTAGGAAAAAATGTTCCGATTACGGTCCTAAAACAGAAGGTACTAGTATTGTTTTCTTTTCTTTAGATTTCAGTTTAACAGGTCCAACAATTAGTTTAATGATGAATGTAAACTAACTAAGATGGTACCTCTGCTATACTTCACCAGATTTACTCAACAAAAATATGCTTCTGAAATGCATAACATACCATTTCAGATGATTTCAAGTTCAGATGTCAGATGGAAAATTTTCTGTTTAAGCTTTGGTTGGTAAGTTTTTGCTTAGGGTAACCAGAAACACAACATTTTTCCCTTGGCCTAACTCAAGAATGCCATCAACTCGGCCTTGCTCATCACTTCACGGGGAAATGGTTTGAGAGATGTTTTGCTGAAATTATAGAAATAAAATGTCCAAGTTCAACTGGCTGAAAATTTCCTCACTCTCCTCCTACAGATAGTGTAATGATTGCTCCCTTGAGTGTGTTCCAGAGCCCGGGCAGAATGTGCCACTGGATTAACTCTCTCCATGGCAAATTGGCCGCCAGACGGTGAGATAAACCCTGGTAGACCCGCGACCGCCACCTTTCCCACTGATAAAGAGGAAGCCGGTGTGCCGCGCAGTCTGCCAGCCCACAGTCTGCCTGGAACTGATGGATTACTGTACCTGAACTTGCACCCCCTTGTCTGTCAGGGCCTAATTACTCTACCCACAGGCAGAATACAAATCGCTTCTCAGTAACCTCTACAATTGTGTGGGCCTGTTCCTGTCAGATCTGACGGCTCTTCCCCCATTACCGCTAGATTGATGTGCCAAGGGTGGAGGCATCTCCTCTCTCAACCTCTTCCATCAATCCCCCGGATGGTTGCCCCTAGTGATGGCATCCTGTTACCAGGCAACACAAAACAATGGCGTCTGGCCCAGCATGCTTCACAGGGAGTGCAGAGGCTGCAGAGACAGTTTTCTAAACTGAGAGATCTGTTGTATAGAAATTGTACCGACATCGGCAGTGTGCGTTTTATTGTTGAAAGAGGGGTTTATCTCAAAAGTAACAGCTATATTTTCAAACCACAGTAGCTGCTTTACTTTCAAGTCCTTTTATACACGTACAAACAATTGGCTTGTTGATTGTTGGATATTTTCAGATAGATGTACTACATGTATGTACTTGCAGCTTATTTCTATCTTCCTCTCTACAAAATGTATATATATATATAGGGTGGACCTTTTTTCACATAATTAAGAATATCTGAAATGGTGAAAAAGCACTTAATCATTGAATCAGCCATTATTACATAATGAGTTGAATGGATATCATGAAAACCTATTTATTTTTAAATCAGAGAGGATTAAGGTTTAAAAGAAGCACTTAATTATTTAATCATTGGACAAAAAAGCACTTAATCATTGAATCAGCCATTGTTACATAATGATTTAAGTTGATATCATGAAAACCTGACTTTGCCTTTTTTTGGAAATTTCCCCATAAGAGGTGACAATTATATGGCAGAGGACTTACACTAATTCTGCCCCAAGGCCATACACAGAACCTTTGCTCCAACCTTCGGACCTGGGGGATTATCCAGATAACCCCCTCTCTGCTTCATGGCCAGGGCATTATCCTATATAATCACCTTGTTAGCCAGGGTCTTCCCATAAGGCTGATGGGTCTCAAGGCAAAGACAAGAGAGCACTACACGATTGGTCATTCATGACTCATCAACCAACCTCAAATGAGTGATAACTTTCTAGTTCAACAGCAACAGTACGTTCTACTGTTAGTGAGCATACACTAACAGTGGATCATAGTTTGGAGAGCTTCAATGTTGTAATAGATTTCTATCAGTGGTTGTATTTGTACAGTCTTTCTGGAGTCATTTTTGGCAAAAACATGTAAATGCTATGCATGTAATTGCAAGCAGTTTGGTCTGAAAAAAATTAATGTTCTCAAGTTCTTGATATTTGTAACCTTCTCACTACGAAATTTGCTTTTGGGCACCAAACCTGTATTGGTTATGATATCAGGCAGGTGGTTAAATGCAGTTTGCAGTTCTTCTGACTTTGCGATTATAACTATGTTATGGAGTATTTTCTCTTGATTGGCACAAGATGGGAGGAATGTCAACAACAGATGGATTTTAATCAGTTGTTTTTGCTTGGGAACTCCGCTTTCATCTGATGTTAACTCCAGTCTTACATGGGCTAACCTCCAGGCAGGCCTAATCTGCCACTGTTCATAAACTCTAATCCTCGATGTCGGAAATAACATGCTACTCATCGCCTCATCTCGGCATCAAACGAGCATCTGCCGAATGTCAACAAAGCCATTTCCCTTCTTAACATTCTATTCATACGCTCTCTATTTGATGAATCCTAGAAAATTTCATGGAGATTGCTTATTTCAATTCTCATAACATAGCGTGGAGAGGGCAGGGTGGGGAAAGCATTCAGATGTAGGATCTGTGAGTGGAATTAGTGTCATCTCTGAATATAAACAGAAGGATTGGAGTTCCTGGTAAAATACCTGCCCCTGATTTTCTTTAATCACATTCCAGAGGCGTCTCTAAGCACCGGGGATGGTGTCATAAAGTCCCTTCATTCAGGTTAAACAAAATTAATTTGTAAGAAAATCCACAGCCCATAGGTAAATAACAGCATATCATACTGAGATCACACTTTTGCTAAGAAAACATGCACCCATATTCTCCAAATGAGGAAGGATGAAAAGATGTAAAAAATTATAGACAGAGCGTAAGACAAATTTAGTTGGCGTTTATGATTTAAATATAAGGTGTCCATGTATCAAACCTTGATTGACAATTACATCCAACAGAATTAGAAAACTAGATAAAGATCAATTCATAGCAAGAGAGATTTGTGAAAATGGACAAAAAGTCAACAGAATAAACAGACTGACAGTAGCAAAATATAAACAACTGTTGACCCAAAAGATATATTCTTCTTGGGCAGTGCCTAATGTAGTTATTTGACTGATAACTGGACCAGACAAAAATGTTCATCACGGTTTTCCATATGTACACACCTGGGAACATTTGGCAAACAAATCTACTCCTTTACTGGCATAATCTGTTTTGTCAACAATACAGAAACATGTTATTAGGCAAAAGCAAGTAAATCTTATGGATGACATCCTAAATTTGAGGACCACAAACATTTTAAGACAAATTGATGAAATGAAAAATGGTATCACAACCAATTTTTTTTTAATTCAAGGAGTGCAAAAAAAAAGACAGTAGTGTGGTACATGTAGATATAGCCTAGTATCACTGCAACTACACTGAAGTTGTAGTTGCACACTTGTTTGTTTCACTTATTCCACACTGGAAAATTTTTCTTTTTCAAAATCAGTGCAAAACTTAACGCACAAGCGTGGGAGTCATCCATAACATTTGCTTGCCATAGGCCTTTATGTCAGCATTCGTGGGTGGAGAGCAGATAATTCTGACAAAACATCCCGTCCTTGGAGTTGTCATTTCGTACACACGAGAATTGGGATGACACAGATTTACCCAGATACTGGTGTAACGAGCGCTATCAGGAATCCCGTCGTATCGTGTAATCTGGTCCTTATTGCACGCGAGTGCCAAGGAATCAAAATACTGGGCTTAAAGTTTCCTTGTACTGGCATAGTATTAGTGCGTGTGTAATTGTCAAGCACCATAGATAAGATAAAGAGGAAATTACACAGATGTCAGGGACAGTCTATTAAAGATTGGGGTAAGTCTGTGCAACTTTTTTTCAGACAATGTACCCCATGTATTATCTTTTGGTTTCCTTAGTTTTTCTTGTGAAATGTTTGTGTCAAAACTGTTATTTTGGTCATTATCTTCTAGGTTGCCCTTTTTTCCAAACTTGAAAATTTTCCGTATTTCTACTATCTCAAGGTTGTACACGTATTTATGAAATTAGGCCTACATTAAGCCTATTTTTTCTTCATTTGAATGCAAATCTATGTCATTGGAACGTAAAATAATCAAATAAAATTCATTGTTGTTGTTGCTGTTTTTGTTATGTTTTGATTTAGTTGTCAACATTGTAGAACTGAAAAAAAAACAATGTATGCTGACGTTATAAAAATATTTGTGACATGATTCAAAATTTTACAAATTTAACGTTGACACCCTAGGTCTGGCCTTCATCAAATATTTGTCTAAGAAAACAAAGAATTTTATTGTATATACTACTGACTTAAATCGTCATTGTTGGAATGTCAGATTGCAAAGATAATGCTATATTGAAGTCTTTTGTTATGTTTGTTTGGGCAAGTTGGAATTCTATTGTGCAGAATGCTGACATTAAATCTTGCAATACTGGAATGTCAGATCTTTCAGATAACGGATTAGGAGAATTTATTCTACTGTTCAGCCAAGGATAATAATCAATAGGGAATCAAAGGAATTCCTTAGGATCAAAACTAATAAGCTCAAATCCAAGTCATGCAGAAGTCCAAAGTGTTCTGATGAACCTAAAATAATCTGCCTACGACCTATGGCTCAATGTGCCTAACAATGCTCAAACCAACCTGACATTTCATAGGACGGTGTTAGTACGAACAACTGAAGAAAGCTTAAGTTAAAGTCGGTTTATTCTTGGACAAAGCAAACTGTGAGATAAGGTGATCAGAAGTGTTTTGACACGAGCACTATTATGTCTAGACGTAGGTAGCAACCACCTTGTTTTCCTGTCAAGACTGCAGTGTCGGAAAAGGAAGCATATAAACAACGAATGTGGGCCGAACAAACGGTAGTGGACAGCTGCCTTTTATCGTCGCCATCTGGCCTTCACACTGCCGACCACGACAATATGGAGGACAGCGGCCCGCGCAAACATCCCTGACACTCGTAAAATAAAAATCCATTTGCCGGAGGTGTGTCAGCGCGGCTCGATGTCACGCCGTGGAAGTGCACATATGCTCTCACACCTCCAGGAATGGCGGTGTCTGGGACGACATGAGCGGCCCTCGCCAAACACAATTACCCGGACACACCGGGCCTGACAGGCCGCTATTCTCGGGTCAACAGGACTTTCTTCTGCTGTCAGTTTTACAGCGCCCTGTGACAGGTCGGACGGACGGTACACAACAGGCTGGAAGGGACGGGGAGGCAGTGTAAATTTACAGTAGTGACAACTACTGTTGAGATGCGAGAGTTCAAACTGTCAGGACATGACACGAGATATATATGCCAGCGACGTCGGTGTGACGTCTGACAGGGTACTGGGGTTCAAATTATATAGTCTAGTCAAGGAGGTTATGAATGCAAGATGTATAGACATGTCACAACCATGATCAGGATGGTGCTACAAGTAAGCAGCCTGCAAATGTGCACTGTACAGGTCACTGTGGGAAATGATGTTGTGAAAAAAAAAGGTACAGCTTCTGAGGTAACCTAAGACCAAGGATGAACCATGACACTTTTTCAATAGGTATTATCTTCACCCAACATATTCTATTGGGTCAGTTTGAGAAACATTCATTTCAAGTACGGTATCTTACAATCACTCTATCAGGAAATAAAATTTATTTACACTTACAATATGATTGCTTTTCTTAGCTTCCTATTCAAGGTGACTTTCTTAGGACTTCAGGTAGTCTTTCTGTTACAAAATCTTTACACAATTGTGTTTGCAGATGACTTAGGAGCATCAGATCAGATTCTGTAAATCTAGATATCAAATTTGTATCAAGATAAAATATAACCTAATAACTAATAACAATTATAAGCAGCACTGATATCATAAAAATATTTACTTATCATTACTAGAAAGTGGAAGACTAAACATAAATCTATCTTGCAATCCAAATATGAATGGTCAGCATCAAAGGTTTTATGACTATCTGTAATTGAGACATCTTTCTATTGTCAATCAACACAGGAAAACCTCATAATGAACTAGGCCATCTATCCTAGTCCTTCAAATTTCTGGTTTCAGAAATGTGGTATTGCTTCTTTCTTATCATCATTACTAATTGACATTCATATTAATTCTTCTCACTGACCTATCACAAATACACCTTTTGTGTGACCCAGTCACTGTAAAATATTAATAATGCCCCACTGACCCCTTTGTTAGCAAAGAGCACAAAGAGTCCATTGGCTTGTCAGAACTGTCAACTACAATTGTCAATTGTAGAAAATGAAGACTTCTATCCCTAACCTAGACTGATGCACATGTCTTGGCAATAAAATTATTGGCTTGAAGATTTTTCAAGCTTGAGCAACTTTTAAACAAAATTACCTTTGTGAAGGATTTCTCTATCAAATACATGTATTGTGTTGTGGGCATGATTGCTAGGAAATTTTGATAATGATGAAAACTAATGCGCATACAAATCTGGCCATTTTCTTTATTACTGTAAAATAAATTTTTAAACTTTTGCAGTGGTTTTAATTTTGAAGCATGATGAAAAGGACATTTGTGCAGTTCTGTATTTAAGGAAGACATATTTGCAGTGTCATGAATTCAGGGTGGAGAGGTCACAATGAAAATAGGACCACTGCAAGAGTTTGAGGACTTACAGTATTTTCTGAGCATGCACTTCAATGCTAGTGCCAATTCTAACAATATTTCATACAGTGTCTCCTGCTCAAAGTTTTAGTCTATTTTTTAAAAGAGATGTCCCAGGACCATTCCTTTAGATATTAGGTAATTCTAGAACTGGATAGAATCTCCCCCAAGTTGCCAATCCATCAAAATGGAACAAAAATGAAATAAATGAAAACCTGTTATTAGAATTGTGATGCACCTGATTGATGACACATGAGAGGAAACTGCATATTAATCTGCAAGTATCAATAGTTTTAAAACCACTTTACTTGGATTATGGCAACCAAGGAACCAGCGTTGATGACTAATTGTCCCATTATTATGTACAACAAGTAGTAAATGCAATGTAAATATGCGACAAATAGATAACACAGTTTGCTTCGAACTTATGTATGCACTTCGGAATCATTTTATACATGTGTATCATTGGTTTTTGCAGTATATATTTGTAAAACAACGCACATTTCCTTGATGAAACTCATATCAAAGCATCCGCGTGTAGACAGGACACAGGAATGTCATGACGAGGTATCTTTCTCCAATCTGCGAGTGTTTTCCTGTCAAGTGACCTTTGTGTGAACCCGGCCAATTTTGTCTGCCACCTGTCACAGCAGATAGGGCCTCACCTTGCCTGGAGCGAGCAGCTGCCAATAAGACAACACAAAACGACCCCAAACAATAGAAATTCCCCACATTAAGTCATCTAAGAGAACGCTATTTGAAGTAATTGCTAAAGTGGGGTTAAGAGGTGCCGTTCAAAACACTTGGCGAGACGACAATTGAAAGACCTTCCGAGGTATGACAACAACACAGATGGGTAGATTTAGATTTATTTTTGAAGGAAAGTTGATCTATATGTTTGGTGAGACGTTGGACTTTTGTGTGTTTTTTTTCTCGGCATTGACCTTTCTAAATGCTACCACACCCCTCCAATCTTCCTCACGTGCATTGGACCATAAACCAGCGGGCTCTTGGCGCAACTCTTCACCCTGGCAAGGCCAAACACCTTTTGTTGTACCTGCCACTCCCCGGTACACTTGGTGCTTGGACATAAAGGGCGGCATGTACACAGGGTGGGCCAGCAACAATACGCACAACCTGTAACTCGATCCTCTCAGGCTTCCTAAAGCAGCAGTAAAACGTCTTCTCGCTGTCACGAGTCCGGAAATCTCGCGGACTAACAAGTGACGCGCCTTTGTTCCCGTGGCCCTGGGCCACTAGGCATCATTGCATCAGCTGACCCTTCACGCAACTGGTGTGACATTGGCTGGGGTCGTGCGGAGGTCAACCACTACCTGACACAAGCCAAGTGCGCTAATCCCGCACCGGGATAGAAACTAATCCGCCAAGCACCCCCATACACATGGAGACGTAAGCTTCCAAATCCTCAATCCGCGGGATAATACCCTCTCCGGTCTAATCTCCGGCTTTCCAATAAAAGACGAACTTCTGACACTTGTTCTCGCTCGTGAAAGAAAACACGTTGACGAGACGACTTGGCAACACCTGATTCCCTGCTTGACTGACTTGCGGGGACACTGAAGGCTCAGTGAGACCCTTAAAGGACAAGCTATTCAGTCAATATTGGGAGAGCAACAACAGGACGATCCTCTTACAGTGCCAGACAGGGCAAGGGACAAGGTAAAGACAAGGATGTCTAAAAATAAAACTACCTTGACAACCAACGCACCTTA
>NW_017803965.1:808188-809844 GCF_001625305.1 Branchiostoma belcheri | reverse complement strand
AAAAAGCACTTAATCATTGAATCAGCCATTGTTACATAATGATTTAAGTTGATATCATGAAAACCTGACTTTGCCTTTTTTTGGAAATTTCCCCATAAGAGGTGACAATTATATGGCAGAGGACTTACACTAATTCTGCCCCAAGGCCATACACAGAACCTTTGCTCCAACCTTCGGACCTGGGGGATTATCCAGATAACCCCCTCTCTGCTTCATGGCCAGGCATTATCCTATATAATCACCTTGTTAGCCAGGGTCTTCCCATAAGGCTGATGGGTCTCAAGGCAAAGACAAGAGAGCACTACACGATTGGTCATTCATGACTCATCAACCAACCTCAAATGAGTGATAACTTTCTAGTTCAACAGCAACAGTACGTTCTACTGTTAGTGAGCATACACTAACAGTGGATCATAGTTTGGAGAGCTTCAATGTTGTAATAGATTTCTATCAGTGGTTGTATTTGTACAGTCTTTCTGGAGTCATTTTTGGCAAAAACATGTAAATGCTATGCATGTAATTGCAAGCAGTTTGGTCTGAAAAAAATTAATGTTCTCAAGTTCTTGATATTTGTAACCTTCTCACTACGAAATTTGCTTTTGGGCACCAAACCTGTATTGGTTATGATATCAGGCAGGTGGTTAAATGCAGTTTGCAGTTCTTCTGACTTTGCGATTATAACTATGTTATGGAGTATTTTCTCTTGATTGGCACAAGATGGGAGGAATGTCAACAACAGATGGATTTTAATCAGTTGTTTTTGCTTGGGAACTCCGCTTTCATCTGATGTTAACTCCAGTCTTACATGGGCTAACCTCCAGGCAGGCCTAATCTGCCACTGTTCATAAACCCTAATCCTCGATGTCGGAAATAACATGCTACTCATCGCCTCATCTCGGCATCAAACGAGCATCTGCCGAATGTCAACAAAGCCATTTCCCTTCTTAACATTCTATTCATACGCTCTCTATTTGATGAATCCTAGAAAATTTCATGGAGATTGCTTATTTCAATTCTCATAACATAGCGTGGAGAGGGCAGGGTGGGGAAAGCATTCAGATGTAGGATCTGTGAGTGGAATTAGTGTCATCTCTGAATATAAACAGAAGGATTGGAGTTCCTGGTAAAATACCTGCCCCTGATTTTCTTTAATCACATTCCAGAGGCGTCTCTAAGCACCGGGGATGGTGTCATAAAGTCCCTTCATTCAGGTTAAACAAAATTAATTTGTAAGAAAAGGAGAAAGGATGAAAAGATGTAAAAAATTATAGACAGAGTGTAAGACAAATTTAGTTGGCGTTTATGATTTTAATATAAGGTGTCCATGTATCAAACCAAGATTGACAATTACATCCAACAGAATTAGAAAAATAGATAAAGATCAATTCATAGCAAGAGAGATTTGTGAAAATGGACAAAAAGTCAACAGAATAAACAGACTGACAGTACAAAAATATAAACAACTGTTGACCCAAAAGATATATTCTTTTTGGGCAGTGCCTAATGTAGTTATTTGGATAACGACCAGACAAAAATGTTCATCACGGTTTTCCATATGTACACACCTAGGAACATTTGGCAAACAAATCTACTCCTTTACTGGCATAATCTGTTTTGTCAACAATACAGAAACATGTTATTAGGCAAAAGCAAGTA
>NW_017803965.1:801183-808168 GCF_001625305.1 Branchiostoma belcheri | reverse complement strand
AGCCAAGTGCGCTAATCCCGCACCGGGATAGAAACTAATCCGCCAAGCACCCCCATACACATGGAGACGTAAGCTTCCAAATCCTCAATCCGCGGGATAATACCCTCTCCGGTCTAATCTCCGGCTTTCCAATAAAAGACGAACTTCTGACACTTGTTCTCGCTCGTGAAAGAAAACACGTTGACGAGACGACTTGGCAACACCTGATTCCCTGCTTGACTGACTTGCGGGGACACTGAAGGCTCAGTGAGACCCTTAAAGGACAAGCTATTCAGTCAATATTGGGAGAGCAACAACAGGACGATCCTCTTACAGTGCCAGACAGGGCAAGGGACAAGGTAAAGACAAGGATGTCTAAAAATAAAACTCCTTGACAACCAACGCACCTCAGGAAAAAACTGCCAGTTTCAGAGCATTATATACAATTCTGTAAATTGTCAGACAAAAGCATCTGTTTCTATGGCAACATGATACCATGGCGACTGTGATGAGGCAGCTTAACCCTCATCATCACCCTGTTTGGGATTTTTCTGTGGTTTCAATGAATTCACAACTTAGAAGACATTTGATAAAAAAACATACAATTTAGTAATAGTCAATTTTTTTTGCCATGTAAGTGTCAAACTTTTGACACAATATGGGATAAACCAAGGAAGTTGATTTGTAGATTGGATAAACAGAACTGGAAAAAGGGATATTTGAGTGTTATTGCATGAAAAAATGATATTCTTTTATAATTATTTCTTCTAGTATGAAAATGCTTTGTACTAGTGTAGTATAAGGAATGGGATATTTTGATTGAAAAGGTTGAACGTTCCTGCATACATTAAATAAAGACTAATATAACAGACAATGTTGATTTGATTATCCACCATTAACGTAATAATCATAATGTTCACCACATCCTGCATGGGTACCTTCACTGCATAAAAATATGATATAATATGAAACGTATGCTACAGTAATCATACTAATTGCCTGATCAGTACATATCTTCTATGATTAATGATAAGAATCAGAGAAATGAATGATTACAGCATTACGGGTTGGGGTAGCAAAGTGTGTTTTTTTCTCTCTGGTTTGTAGAGTGGTTCTGTGGAACCTTCTGTGATGTTAGGACAGACAGGTGAAAGAAAACATGCAGAACTCTGCACAGGTTCATCCAGAGGTCACCTCAAGGTTAGAGAAACAGGATACACCATCGCAGCCGCCACTGTTGACACACTACAGCGAGAAAACCACTCACACAGACACTCTATACTATCTAACGTCATGTTTCTATTGATTCGCTACATTCTAATTTCATAACACTAATTTGCAGTAGCACTAACTTGTTATGATTGATTTTGAATAGATCATTTTACTTTAAAAATCGCAAAACAACCTAGGACCAGTGCCATTGCTTCTTTTTGTGAATTTCTGACTAAATGATCTTAATATCAATTATGAGCTATTCATGCAGCCCAAGCAATCAAGGCTTAAAATCCTATATTAAAAAAACACCATAAATAAAACACCTTAGGGGTCTTATGTCATTGTCTTTGCAAAAGTACTGATAAAAATGGAGATTTTAGGATACCAAGCTTCAAATATCTTTTAATAAATATTTCTAAAATTTGTGACAATTCTTTGTACAAAAAATAATCCCACTGCCTCTTCTTGTTCTCTATATAATGTTTTATATGACAACTTAAAGATGACCTTAGCATAACCCTATCTCCTGAGCTATTTTATCCGTCTCACTTTCTATAACCGGCACAACATATCCTGATGATTTAGGGACAAGAACGTTGATAAGTCACAGCACACTCTATTATAACCCTGTGAAATATCACAACCCGAATAGGCAACGTTCGTTCCTGTGACACCCAAACTGTCTCACGTTACAACGTACTCCTCCGGCGCTCGTTGGGAAATTGAGGAGCGAGGCAGGTAGATAAAGTGAGACAGATGACGCGCACGTATCGCCACCGCGAGCGTACAATGCCGCCATTATAGGGCGTATTTACTCCTGGCTGGATGGTGATCCTCATGGTGACAAATACTTGCCATGTAGCACCCCAATTATTACAACATAACAGTGCATTAATAATGATGAAGACAAATGGGGAGGACTTTCTCCCTAACCCTCCTGCTAGCACACTTTGCCTAACCCATCTGCCAACAGACACAGCCTGCCACAGGAGTGGAAGAGACCTCTAGGACAAAAACATGGTACTGCAGGTACCTGGAATCCTGGTTTCTCCCTCTCATACAAATGTATGACTACTGGTTCTTCGGAAGCCTGTAGAGGAAAAATGTAAAGGATCATGTAATTAGTTGAAAACCTCAGCAAAATGAAAATGTGAACATTGTTTTATTCTACATTTTCAGACTTCTAAAAGTCACCTATTGAATATTTTTTGCTACCAAAAAAATTATGAAACAACCTTTTTTGTCAGTTCAATTGTTACCAGTACCAATTGTTCAGAATTAACAAGCATTGGCTTAATAGAGGCTGCAATCCTGAAAAGAATATGACGAAAATTCTTAGTATGCATGGTAGTATGGTTACTGTAGTTATTGAGAAAAGTGCAAAATCTGCTTGTAATGTAATTTGCATTATGCTCAAATATTTTTTACAAATCAAAGATATAAGGGATATCATATAACCTAGAAGTACATTTGAACACGTGTTAGATATATAAGTGACATTGATACAAACAACAAAAACAAACAGGCAAAATATAATAAATGATGGAAACAGTGGAATGGATCAACCTTATGATACCAGGATTGAAAGCAATCTGTAACACAATGTTGAAGAAAATCAAGGCAACTTAGCTTCCTACATTTTACCTGAGACAACAGTAATGTTAATCACATCATACTTGGTAAATTATAAGTAAGATCAGCAATGTCTTCAAGGTCTGAGGTTGAACACCTCTACTTGTTCTGTGATGCGGATTTAATGAGTCTGAGGTGTTGCTATCTGTGTGCTTTAAGTGCTCCCAATGGATGACTAGATACAAAGTACTGACACTAGCAGAATACTTACCACCAAAGTTGTATGGTGATTATCACATAATGACTACCACACTGAAACATGCATTTGGAAAAGGACTATACTCATCTTGGCAGAGTAACAATAAAGACTAAACAATTTAGTAAAACTGGGTATGGTGATTTCTGTGAACAGTTTCATCAGGTTGTTAAATGGTCTGTGATAATAAAGTTCTTTGTTGCACAACCAAAACTCATTTTGTTTGTGGTAGAAAGAACTTTATTATCCTGGATGTGATAATTGTTTTATAAAAGATTAAAAATCTATCTGCCCTAATCCTGGTATGGGTATATCTCTCTCCATATACTTTATGATGATATATTTTATCTATATATACATATGCTCTAAAATTGTATCAGATGCAACAAAAATCATCAAGAAGGGAGACAAGTGCCAATCATTGCTCCATCTCATCTTCACAATAGACAGGTGTTCTTTAAGAGCTTAACATCTCTCACAGGTGTGAACTTGCAATCAGGGAAACCTTCAGTGGTCACACCTTGCCTCAAGAATGATGAATCACCACAGAGATACAAGGAGTCCGAACAACAGTCGACTCAGATCACATCAGGGCGCATCTTCAGTCAAACAGAGCATCAAGGTGGCACCGTACATTCTTAATTGTTTAATCCAATCTGTTTCGGGCGCCCTCATTGGCTGGAGCTAGGTGGATGGATGGGTGAAGGGATGGGGTCTTTGCTAAGGTTAATAAGGTTGTGCGGGCTAACACAATACAATTTACAGTTTGGTGCATCCAAAAAATTGTAAAACGTAAACTTCAGGTTGAAGGGCTGGTTGGTTAGCTTGATTGTGCCATGTCTAATTTTCCCATCTTATACAAGCAATCTCAAAAGTTTATAACAATCTAAGCTGAACTCAAAAGTAAGATAATTTTAGCAATGTACTATATTGTTTGTAATATGTTGTATATTTGATTACTCAATCATATTTTGAATTCTAGTACCTTTTTGTTTATGCTGTAATCAAATTCACAGGAAGTGGATTAAAGCACAAAATGCCTCCAGAATTCCTCTTCATTGATATCACTTAGAGAAAAAAAGCTGAATGTGAAAACACTCAGGAAAGAATCATTTTAAGCATAGCTGAAGGGCTACCTTAGGAAAGATTTGCTGAAAGAAGAGATTTTTTCCTGTTGTGGAGCTCAGTAAGACAGGAAAATGGATGGTAGCTGTTATCACAATCATTGCTGGAGCTCTGGTCCACAAAAGCAGGTGAATACATGATTAATCCATCCTTTCATCCTCCCTCAGTAGTAGATGATGTGCCTGATAGATCCTATGATAAGGGAGGATGATGAGAAGTAAGATTGTACATGAAAAATTGATGCACCAACTGTAGGTTTTTTATCTTCCACTCTTTTTCTTGCCACAGGCAAAAACTACAATGACAGATTGTATATCATTCTTTTGGAGGAAACCAGAATTACCTTAGAATAACAGGACAAAAAGAAGATAGGGAAAAATTTTAGTTGCATAACAGTTTTGATTGTGAATCATACTTACTTGTTATCAACGCTAATCTATTAGCTTTGTCTATGTAATGATTAAGCTAATTATTTTGTAATTCTAAGCCAATTACTGTATTGTCAAATAAAATACTGAGCTGCTTTTCTTCCTGGCAGTATAATGCCTGGCTGTCTTTATTCAAGTTTTCTTCACAGATTACACATAAGATATATACCAAATATATACCATATACAAAAACTGAAAGGAATGTAGAATATAACTTATAAGGGGAAAAAAGACTACCTTTTGGTATGCTGAAGACCTAGATTCACTCAAGCTCTTAAGCTCAGTGAGAGATAAGAGCTCGAGACTCTGTGTTCCCTAATCTTGTGGAAAATCTTGTCCACTGCTCTGCGGTAGTTTTTTTGTGTCCTCCTAGTTGTTACAGTTTTTCTATCTATCAATGCAATGGTTTGACAAAACGTTTAAAATTCATTGTTTGAATTATAAACTGACCTGGTATGTTGACTTCATAGCTCCAATTGCAGCCTTAGGGGATAGCATAGTATGTCTAGGCCTGTTTCTATTTATTTCTGTCGCTTACCATTTTTTCTGAAAAATCAAAGAACCAACAAATCAAATTGGTGTGGCCATAAGTTGTTAGCCAAGAGTCGAATGATCCACGAAGGAAACTGTTTGATGAGCTTTCACCAAACATAAAGCCACAAAAACATTCACGATAATTATGATATAATTGGTAGTGTCTTTGTAGCTTTCAGTCTGAAATTCAAGCAGATAATTGCAGTTGCAATGATTGCCAAAACAGATCTATATGACTATTTTATTAATAATAGAGGTCTTCTTACCTAGGTTGGGGTGTGTTTTTGACAAGTGCATTGTACATGCATATTTTACTTCTTCACTGAAAATTCTGTACTTTCACATAAATCTGTATAATAACTTAAGAATGGAGCATCCAAAGTAATATTTTCATACAACTCTGAGTCACGACAATCTTTTAAAGAGTGTCTTTTTTTTGTATCTATGCCAGACTGTATCTTGAATGGTAACAATGACAAAACACTGCCCTGATGCAATAGAATAGAGATTGTCACCCCTACACTGTCAATATCACCAAAATGTCGTTAAACCTTCCATAAATTACATCAAGGAAACATTTCTGTAATTTGGCGGCGACTACCAATATCATACGCCATTTTTCAGAAAGCTGGAACTGTTGCTGATTGAATATGGAATGTAATGAAAGTACTATACCAACTCTATCCCCTTACGCAAGAGACGGAATTAATTTTGGAACAGATGAAGATAAATGACTTGAAGATAGTCTGTGGTATTTTTCAGACCCTTACTCTACGACTTGTCTGATTGTAGACAAATTTTCACATATATTCACGGCATCCATCCTTATATCCCAATAGTTGGACTCATCCTTTGATTTGACAACGCAGAATAAAAACTGAAAGCTAGACTGGTATGGAATGCTATTTCTTCCATTACTTCCCTCTAGCAGCAGCCTTTCCGATTTCATACCTCAATTATTTTTCAAATTACGTTATAGATCGGGGAGCTATTAGATATCAGATTAGAGGGGCCTTGTTGACTTCTGCAGGCGTCATTAATCACAGCGACACATCCTGTCCTTTTTATGACCTCCCATCATGCTTTGCAGCTGGAGTAAGGTTTGAAACTTACCAGTACGTAATACCTACAGTTGCTAACAGTTGGGCTATGGAAGCTATGTTAAAGATGATGCATATAGGTATGCTTCAACAATTTCTTATCTGTACATTTTGTAATCTTTAGATATATCTATTGATAGATGATTTTATTATTATACACCTATAATAGCTATATATAATTGGAAACTCCTATCATATATTTGGATTTCTGTTATCCTATTTTGAACATCTGCACACATTTTTTTCTTTTAATTACACATAACAATAACTTGCACATCATGCTTCAATGGAAGATGATTGACTTGCCTTTTAACATTGTGAGCAAAAGTGAGCACAATGCATACAGAGGTGAACATGCCTGTCCTTGGTACTGAACACCATCCACACACAGGTGAACATGCCTGTCCTTGGTGCTGAACACTATCCACACAGCTGAACATGCCTGTCCTTGGTACTGAAAACCATCCACACACAGGTGAACATGCCTGTCCTTGGTGCTGAACACCATCCACACACAGGTGAACATGTTTGTCCTTGGTGCTGAAAACTATCCACACACAGGTGAACATGCCTGTCCTTGGTACTGAACACTATCCACACACAGGTGAACATGCCTGTCCTTGGTGCTGAACACTATCCACACACAGGTGAACATGCCTGTCCTTGGTGCTGAACACTATCCACACATACACACACACATGAACATGCCTGTCCTTGGTGCTGAACACTATCCACACAGGTGAACATGTCTGTCCTTGGTGCTAATATGATATAGT
>NW_017803965.1:786574-800643 GCF_001625305.1 Branchiostoma belcheri | reverse complement strand
ATCATGCTTCAATGGAAGATGATTGACTTGCCTTTTAACATTGTGAGCAAAAGTGAGCACAATGCATACAGAGGTGAACATGCCTGTCCTTGGTACTGAAAACCATCCACACACAGGTGAACATGCCTGTCCTTGGTGCTGAACACTATCCACACACAGGTGAACATGCCTGTCCTTGGTGCTGAACACTATCCACACACAGGTGAAAATGCCTGTCCTTGGTGTTGAACACTATCCACACACAGGTGAACATGTCTGTCCTTGGTGCTGAACACTATCCACACATACACACACACATGAACATGCCTGTCCTTGGTGCTGAACACTATCCACACAGGTGAACATGTCTGTCCTTGGTGCTAATATGATATAGTAAACAAAAACAAACAAACTTATACTAACTTTGCATCTTTGTTTCATCCAAAATGTGATTCGCATTGTTTTAAGTCAAGCTGTAATGGATATAGTCACGCATCACTGTATGTCTTCCCCTTTATACTAAATCTATTAGTCGTGGCGATTATTATAGGAATCTTCCAATATGCTTGCGCAATCTCACTTTTAAATGTGCCGCCAATGAACTTGTAATTTGTAACTTCCTGAAATACATCACAAGTACAACTCTAAGACGTGTAAAGGTTACCTTGGGACACTTACACACCAGAAAATACCTTGTTGTTGAGAGGAATTGTCAAAGATGGTGGAGGAATTTTTCTGGAAAATTCAGCTGATTCTCAAGGAAAATTATGGACCACTCCAATGTGGTAAAATGGGAGGTGGTGAAAAATATTTGAATGGTTACAACTTGCAATCATAAGAAACGTATCAAGATATCAAATAGCAATGTTTATTTGTGATGATTATATGGATTATATGTGTACTTTATGTAACTGTTATAATATGTTCGACATTTTGTGGTCAATAAATTATACTAAAGAATTTTCTCCTCCACCCATTAATAGACTCGTCCGGTGACCTCTGACCTAAGTTGATGAAAAAACATGGCGGCCTGACTTCTAATTTCATCTGTGTCCTCGATTTTGTAACAGAATTCGTGATATTAGATGTACTAAGAACATCGTAGCTTTGAAAATGGCCTCTCTACTTGCTGATGCAGCGATCTCACAAAAAATCGGTCAGTCGAAACTCATCCTTTGCCTTCTTTTATATCTATAAACAGCGGTCACCAGGGATATAACGGTAGATATAACCAAATTATGATTTTTTTTAAACCTCCAATAGCTGACGTCTCTTTGGTACTGTTTCACATTTCAAGCAATTTTAATGTATAAGGGAATTCCCTAAGTACCTCTTGCCTTTTTTGTATATGTTGGTTGCCAGTGGGATATCTACTACATAATGTAATGTTACTGTATGTTCTGTTGTCATGTCACACATAGATTTGATAGTAACCAATTTCTACCAAAGTAAATTTCTAGTAAATTTCTAACAGTTGACTTGACTGGTATAGTGGTGAAGATAGCTCATCTATATTGCCACCAGCTCAACTATTGCCATGTTGGTGTGGAAGTTTTGAAACGTTTTATGACTGCCCAAAAAGCCTGGTACTAGTAGTCAGGAATAATCTTCGAACCCAACATCTGCTTGGAGAGCTGTCAATCAATTTTACATAATCTAATGTACTTATTAAAGTCTACTGGAAGACATGTAATTAGATTATTTGAGTATGTTTCTTCTAAAAATGCATATTAGTAAAGCCAGGTTGTTTTGTGTATGTTGGAACATACAGGCATAAATGTCTTGACAAAAATTAAAAAGTGATGTTTTCTGAATATATAAAAAAAAATGTTTGCAAAGCTTGTCTTTTTTTTTTTACCAACAGCCAGTGAGCCATGGCCAGAGGATGTCTGCCTCTACCAGCCTTATAAATGTAAGTGAAAGTACAACAGCAATGGGGGGAGGGGGCTCGTCACTGAATGACATCCAGTAAATTTCTAGCGGGGACCAATCAGAGGGCTGCTGAATAATTTGAATAATTTATCAAGGCCCACGGACGCGGTTCTTTCACTTGTAAGGTAGTATAGCCAATTACCACCGAGCCGGTGGCACACGATGGGCGAAAACATGTATTTCACACCCATTGTACGTCGACATAAAGCGCTTATACATTACAAACAGAATTTCGTAGGACTGCCATTACTTTAGTTTGCAGCATGTGTATTGAGAACGAGTATCTTCATAATTACACAAAATAACAGTAGATGTTTTAAGGAATTCACAGAAATGACAATGATAGATAATGTAACGCATATACATTATACAGCACAAAATAAAGAGTAACAGTAATGTAGTCGTCTTTGGCCGGGTATGGCAAGTTATAGTACGTACATGTATCGGTTCAATCTTTAACGGGTAAGTTGACAGCAACAAGCAAGATGCATAGGTTCTATTACTTTTGTAGCTAAACTTGCGTCTAGATTTGGGACAAACCCATGTTACTTTTTCGCCGCAGTTTTTCATGTAGTGGTTACTTCGACAGCCTTTCCGCTGACGCAAACATACTAGTTTGAGGTTCCACAGTTCTTACAACGTTAGCGCTTGAAGTGGTGTTTTCCAAGTTTGTTGGTCTGGTGATGTTGTCTTTGTTGGCTTGTTGTCTGTCATTTCCCTCCATTTTTATGTTTGGCGGCCCGTCTTCGATGGGTTGGGTTTGCTTCACAAATCTCGGCTTCGCTAAGATCCGTTCCTTCCCGTACGTAGTGGTCGCTCCATTAGCGCTAGTGCAGCCACATTTGAATGTGTAAAACTTAATGTCTATAGTCCCGTTTTGATTCGTTCATCAAAGTAGATTTTACTAAGGTATGACTTTACTAACTGATTGTGGAAGTACTAGTACTTAGTACTGATGTAAACAAGAAACAATACTAGTATACGCGCTCTGGTTGAGTTCATGGCATTTACATGAAACAAGGTGTTAATAGCCGCTAGTCGGTGACGCGTCAGTAGCCCTATGATTGGTTCCCGCTAGAAATCTACTGGATGTCATATAGTGTACACGGGGGAGGGGGGTGTCAATACAAGAAACTCCTGTCTTCTTCTTCTTCCATCTGCTACAGATTCATTTATGGCCAAAGTTGTGTTGAACCATGTACAACAGGAGTAAAAAGTGTCCATAAACCTATGTTAGTTAAGTCTTGACTTTTTGCCCCAAAAGTTTACAGTTAGTTCAAGTTGATAGCCAGCCTGATAGACTTTTCTTTTCAGAAGAAAGACTTATTACTTCAAATTCGCAATGAATTTCAAATGTAAATTTGATAATTGAAGATCTAAGTATGTCAACGATTGCTGATTTAGTAGCAACTAGTATTGTGTTGTATTGATTTCGAAGTCAGGATTTTTGCAATATACTCATTTCTATCCACATATTGATTTATTTTTGCTATTAAAGATTGAAAAAACATGTCTGTTTGACATGAATTGTTGCACAGGGATTTGATTTTTCACAGCCTAGATTATATTGCTATCCGGTATGTAGAAAACAAAGATTTATTACTCTTTTGACATATTATGTGTCGTTTCTGATCACATAAACTTGAAGCTGTCCCTGTCAAACAACATGATACATAATACAGTCTCAATTACCTTCTTCTATAGTATAATAAAACAAATGAAAATAAGATAACCTTCTAGTTCTAGACAATGGACAACTACTTTGTCACCCCTATTACCTTGTGGTCATGTGACTTTTATTTTGTGATGGGTCATGTTCTCTGAAGAAGGCACAGTTTAAACATTGATGTTTTGGGTAAACTTTTCTCCAAAAAAGTTTTCTATTTATGCAGTGGTAATTACTAACACATGACCACTCATGTTGATACAATGATGCTCACTATCTTGGTGCTTTGTCACTTCATGAGGTTCTAAAACTAGCACAAGCTTATATGTAGTTTCATCCTTGGCTCACTCGTGCTTGCATTCCTAGCTAACGAAGTTGGAACTGCAGATTCAGGTAGGATGTTGTCATAACTAAGAATATGCTGTTACTTTCACCTGTCGCTCTGCAATCCCTCTATGTATTTTCTTGTAGAATATTTCCATTGCATTTTCACATCCTACCGTCCACACAATACTTCTGTTCTTTCCTCTATGACCCGATTTACCAAAACCTGACTGTACAAAAACTGTGTTAGCATGCAAGCGTACAAAAACTGCGCACATCAAATTTTTTCTGTGTAAAGTGGTAAGTTCAGATCGTATGGCAGGCCTCAAGGTAGCATATGATCTGAACGCACATTGTTCGCACATTGAACACACATTCTTGATGTATGTCAGAGTAGGCCAATTGACTTGTGGGAAAAATTAGATGTACGCAGTCTTCGTATGCTTGCATGCGTACATAGATTTGTACCATCAGGAAAAAAATGATCTCCATCCAGTTTTAGCTCACACACTGAAGAGCTAATCTCCCACTGGTTGTGATAGAGAAGACAAACGCTGTACAGTATTTACAGGTTTATTGTACCGGGGAAATTCCCCGGTACAATAAAGCACGAGCACAATGAACAGCGGACCACAGTGACCCTTTCCAGTAGCGTGCATGTTGGGTGAGCAACAACAGCCGGGATTCGAACTCCCAACCTCTTGGTCCAGAGGCAGGGTTGCTAACCACTGGACTATGCACGCTACTATAAAAAACCGTCAGATTTTTGCTCACGTGCAAATCATGTCAATGTCGGTGAGAAGAAGTTTGATAAATGACAGAAAGTGTACGCAACTGGGAGAAGATTTTGGTGATCAGATACTGTATGTGTGGCACATACCTGTTAGGTACTAGTTGGGTCATTTATCACTTGTAGCAGAAATGACTACAGGAAGAAGCCTAACTTTGAACCACAGGGAAAATTACATAAATGACAAGAGTAGGAACAAAAGGGTCATTTTTCTTCATTAGACACTATGTTGCAATTTTGTAGTTTCGTTCAATGATATTATTCACTGTTACATACATGCATGTACTTGTATATATAATGTTACTCAAATTGCCAAGGAAACCAGTTGTACAACAGTGATTGTTAGTCGCTCTTCTATTGGCAAATATTCTTTAATTTTTCCATTCCAATTACCATACATTATGTTGTTCTTACTCCCCCTTCCATGCTTTAATAGCTAGAATATGATAGTAACCCCCTTTATACTATGTAAATGGAATGACCCGAAAGCAAAAAACATTGTTCATGTATGTAAATGTAAGTCAATGTAATACCTTGCTTGGATGGTTGAAGTTAAAGCATTTTCCCCTGTACAACATAACATCTATGTGAACGGTTGCATGTCTATGTCAATAATACTGTAGCAGTTAATATATTTACTTTTTTTGTTAACCAATTATCATTCAACACTTTAGTACTCTTCTAACTCTTTGGAACTCGTGGCAATGTAGGAAAAGTACTTTACCTATTTTATCTATCGTGTTGCTTAGTAGTTTTGCTTTTATCATTTTGTTTTCACAGTACAACAGGTGCTGCTGCCAGATAATGCACAATGCTTGGCTGTCCAGGTGAGTTATTGTGGCCAGAAGGCTTCTAGATATATTACATAGCACATCTTTGGAATGATCTGCAACCATATTTTCCCAAATTACATAGTCTACTTCAACATGGGTACAGGTATGTTTCAGGATATTTGGTGATCTTAGAAGAGTTACCTTATCTGACTTCTGACTTGTAAGAAGTTAAGAATGTTCAAGAGTAAGACTCAAAGTTAGTATCCGTTGGGTATGTACAGTGAACAAGAAACGTCCAAATTTTTCTTTGCTATACATTTACATTTTTTTCTTGCTTTACATGTACATCTCAGTATAATTGATCTGCCAGTAACCATTGAGTCTTTTCAAGTGTGTACTAGTATATCATTGTTACATCTCTGACATCATTTCATCAACCGCATGATATACACACATGTGACACAATTTCTGGGAAAAACAAATCCTTGGGCGACACAGTCTAGCACGACTGTTACCACAGGACAAGATCTATGACATCCCTGAACAATAATGCCACGCAGTTATGGCTGTGTCACCTAATTAGCGGTTTTAGTGAAGATTGAAAACAGTTAAAGGACCTCCCCTGTGCCGGCATCAATTTGGAAGTGTCATCAGACTGTGATTGTTTCACAATGGAAAAGAATAGGACCAACTACCAGATGAGTGTGTTGTGGCTTTGTTTCTCCCGAAGGGGTTGTAATGAGAGAGCATGTTCAACATGATACGGCAGGGTTTGATTCGGCTTGTCTAAAGCGGCTAATGGCATGTCTGTTATGAAGACAAAAGTTACCTTTCTGGTGGCATAATTAAACCCTGGGGACCTCATAAGTCTAGGTTGTTAGTGTGCGATGTTAAACTTAAAACTGCATGTGGAAGGGATCTATCAAGTTCACAATCATATATATCATTCTTATAGGTTGTCCATTTGGGAAGAAAATTATTCCCTTTTTTTTTTACAAAGTTTCATAGTCTGTTCTTAATAATTATAATTGTACATTGTAATGTGTTAGAAAATTGAATGCAAGTATCAAAATCAAAGCCTTGCTCTGTCATGTTTCAAGTACATGTTTGAGTTTTAAATATCATTTTCATATGCAGGTGCATATATCAACTGAACACCCTACTGACACAGATTATTTGTAAAAATCCCATCTTTCATCTTGTGAAGAAGAGCTCATATCTTATCTGCTGACATAAGTCCTACTAATCTCCAGCCATTATTTCATTTCAGTGCTATCTGCAGATGTGTGGTCTTCCCTTCAGGACAGTACTCAGAACCAATGCTGAACATATGTCCCCCTCAGGTAACTAAGTATGATGTACAAAATCATGTATAAACTGGTGGATCTACCAAGTACTAGTATCTAATACCTTGATGAAGATACACAAGTTACTCAAGAAGTTACTCAAGCTACATGAAATGTCTGACAGTTGTCAGTATCTATCCAATGGTTTTAGTAACTGTTTTCTTGAGTTTCTAGTACCTTGTGCTCCTGACCCAAGAGGTTGGGAGTTTAATACTTAGGTCTAGGAAAAAAAATGTTGTTTTATTTTCAGAAATAATTAATGTAGCTTTACTACACATAAAAAAGATCGGTTTTCTTCAACCCAAGCTCCTTACCTTTTGGAAATGGTCCTAAGAAGGTTTTATCAATGTATGAAGACACAAAACCATCAAGATCTCAGGTAGCCAAAAGCTCAATAAATCTTTCCAATGACATTGTCCTTGAAAAATTTAAAAGCCCTTCAGACAGTTGACTTACAGATTTTATCTAGAGAGCATAATTTCCTTCCTGGATTTGGAATGATAGGTCTTTTGTTCATTATCACTTTTTTGTACAATGCAGAGCTTTTTTGGGGTATTTAAGTCAATTATATCTTTTGTGAAGTATAAATGTTGTTTTCCTAAATAGATTTTTTTTAATCTGTTCAACTGGTCTCATTTTTCAAGTTGTACGTTTAAGTTTGAGTCTTGATAACTGCTGTGGGGATGTGCAGTAATCCATCTAATGTTCTCCATCTATCTAACAGAGTTTTCCATCAACTCTTCCCATCTTTCTGCTATTTTGGTCCAGGCCAGTACATTTGTCTTCGCTTTCTCTCTTCAAGATTTATGAGGATGTCATTCTTCCCCTGTTGGCTACCAACTTGTCCATTTATCAATGTCAAACCTGTCCAAAAGTTTGATCCAGGTTTGAGTTGGTACTTGCATTTGTTATCAGGGCTCGAAATATTGGGTGTATTTCTGATGTCTACCTGCACCTAACCTGCACTGGTCCATGTACTGGGTATATGCAGGTTAGTGCAGGTAAAATTGGAGCTGTGCAGGTATTTCTGATGTCTACCTGCACCTAATCTGCACTGGTCCATGTACTGGGTATATGCAGGTTAGTGCAGGTAAAATTGGAGCTGTGCAGGTATTTCTGATGTCTACCTGCACCTAATCTGCACTGGTCCATGTAATGCGTTTATCGGGTACATGTATATAGAAATAATACATTGTTATTCCTGATTTTTTGCGGTACTTTTATGTTCCCAGTTTTTGTCTTCACTGCTAATTCTGTACTGCAAACTTATCATTACCGCTAACAAATAATTTGCTGACTTTTTTTTCTGCACTTGCCGCCCAAACAAATAGGGATAGGTTTGTTTGTTTATTTGTTTGGGATGGGTTTTAACAGTTTTTATTATGATCCATACGATCCATATGATCCAGTGGTGCAGGTAAACTTTGTCTTGTTGCAGACAATATTCAATATTACCTGCACCAGTGCAGGTATGCAGAAAAAAAGTATTTTGAGCCCTGTGTATGTGATAGTCAGCTATAGGTACTTACAAAATGTATGCACAGATGATAAAGATCTATGTAATCCATCCATCAAGTACTTAATGAATAGCATCACAATTATTTAGTAGAACAAACCAGACAATTCTAGCTGCAATTAGTTGATATGTTATGAAATGAAGAATGTCCAAAATGACTGAAGAAAATTGTTTAATTCTCATTCAATTACAGGTTATGAATTCTTAAGTTATTAATCATCAAGAAAATAGCTGATTATATGACTTGTTATGTTATACATATATTATTTATGAATATTGATATGGTTGTTCCAGCCCATGTGATAACTAGCAGTATCACATAGGATTCTAACAGTTATCATGCAGATTTTTCAAATGTTCCATAAAATAATTTGGATGCTTTTTTGTGCGCCGAGTGTGCCGCTCTCACAAATTCAAATGCCGAAGTTAGAAGTTGGAATTGATGGCGTTACAATTTTTTGTTTAGGGACACCAAAATGTTGGCATATTTCACATTGAAATGGGTGGGTATGACATAAATATATATAACACAGTGTATTCCACATCACCCTCGGTCCCAGCCCTCACGTGGGTCATATCGCCCAATGTCTGAAGGCCTGTGGTCAGGCTGGTATAGAATGTACCTTGGCTGATTGATACAGAATACACCGTGTTGTATTCTATACATACACAGTATCACTATGCAACATTTTCACTATCTGGCAATTGTTCAAACGTATAAATCAAACTGCATGAGAAAACAGGGTTATTTATTTTTCTGGCAAGTTAATAAATAGTGGATTTCACCAGCATTAAAAGTGTTGACACCCACTGAGAGTGTCCTGCCAACTTTTAGTTTCAATTTTATGCCAATTTTTTTATTTTTTATTTTGTCTTTGTTGCTGTACAGGGAAGCCACCTTTCCTTCGTGCAGGGCCGTATGTCATCTCAGAAGTGGAGCCCATTATCAAATTTGTGTCCACTAAGGTAGACTTTCCTTCTTATCTGTAGTAGATTCTGTACCCAACATGAAGTACTAGTTTTACAGTACTGTATATGCCTGTTAACTTGTCCCTGTATTTTTGAACACAATTTACCATGACCACTGTTCTTCCTGTCCTGCTAAACTGAAAATCCAATCAACACTTGAGTGGTTTAAATGTGACGCCGTGTTGTGTTATGCCGAAGGGCGGTTATACTGGCTATGAAGATACAAATACAGATTTGTGTGTGGCTGTTCCATCTTGCAGGGCCACTCCCTGAGTGACAAGCTGGACAAACCCCAGCAAGCTGAGATGAAGGCATACCTGGCACTGGTGCAAGGGACTCTGGGAAATGCTGAGGTAAGGTTGAAAGGATACAACTAACGGCTGGTATATGACTGTGTGATAACGTCCAATCTGAGGGACGTCCCTAACCGAAGCTAGGTACTCATTTACACCTGAGTGAAGTGAGGAAAGTCATGTCAAGTACATTTCCAAAGGGCACAAGTTCGGTGACATCAGGCAGGATTCGAACCTGGAACCCCTTGGGTCTGACCCTTAAGCTTGTGACTTTGTGACAGTGGGGGGTATATAGGCGCTACCAACTGACCCGGCCGATGGGTCTAGACCTTATCGGCCGAGCGGTTAGAGCGTCTGGTTATGAAGCTCTGGTGCCCGGGAGGTCGTGGGTTCGAACCCCGGCCCGGGACCAGAAGGGTTTTTACTGGCCCCTCCTGTTTCTTAGGCCACACCAATTTAATTTCTTGGTTAACGAATTTTTCTAGAAAAATAATGGAGCGGGCGGGCGAAAAAATAATAAAAATAAAAACAGGCCTAGGCATCCTATTATGGCCCAAAATGGTACGATAGGAGCCATGAAGTCAACACACCAGGCTGGTTCAAAATTTAAACAATGAATTTTGAACTTTTAATGATACCATTGCATTGAAAGATGGAGTAACTGTAACAACTAGCAAGAAAAGGACTGTTTTCAACTGTTCAGGGCAAAATATGAGCATTTTGCAGTTGATTCTGAATTTTTATTTTTATTTGCAAATCAGAAAAAAATGAAGCGGGCGAATCCGTTAACCAAGTAATTAAATTGGTGTGGCCTTACAGTGGTTCCCACACCGGCCCTGGGAGTGTTTCTTACAACTTTCTGGTGCAGACAAATTTTTGAGATTGAATGTGGGCAAGTACTTTTATGAGGCCTTCTAGTGTACATCACTAGTGTATGTGTAGCCTTCAGTGGCCAAATGTAATGGTGGTATCTACCCTGAAGACCATCACTATTCGTGATCACACAATGTGTACTGGTGCTTCCCAGTCCAACAAATTGGGGGCAAGTTTTACATCATGCCAATCAGGGCATCCAGTTTTAATTCCTGTTTTCAATTAGAACAATGGAAAAAAATCGGAGGTTGTAAAAGGCATGGCTGAACTTACTTCCAGTTTTGAACACAGGTTTTAGAATGGCTATAAAACAGTAAGTGGAAGATTGCAAGTTGATGGCATCAGTGAACATTGTCCTTGAGATTTTAATATTGGAGAAACCTTGCTGAGAGTTTGACTCCCATGCTATTTGTAAGGCTGCCCATCGTTCACTTCTGTGTACTACGGTATATCCAGTAAATGATAAAGTTAATGATATAAAGTTTATTCCAAATACATGCCCAAGGGCTAATTACAAGTACAAACAACATGTATGAAAATATACAATGATATAAGAGACTACATCTAACGTTATGCTACATTCTACAACATATGTGGTACTAGTTTGGCCAGGTTTGACTTCTTCTTTAGAGGCAGTTGAAGACAAAATTTTACCCACTTCTCCTATGATACATGGGTTCTTTGATTTAGGAGCAGAATATACTGAATCAGCATATGCATTTCCATACTATTAGTTCAATACCATGTTTAACTTACTTTCTTTCAAATTTCACACTTTCATATTTGAGGATAACATTTTTTTTCTTCATCTCTGGTATCTTTTCCATTTTCCCCATTGCACAATCAAAAGGTAATAAAATGCCATAAAATGGATTCTTTGAATTAGTGAGGCTTGATCCGTAAAATTGATGTTAAGTTGCAATCAGTAGGTAATTAGTTCACACAGTAGTGTTATGTTTTTATTGGCTAACTTGTTGAGTTTGTTACACAACTGCTGGTTCTTGTATTAGCTTCAAAGGTGATCTGATTTACTGAATTCTTTATTTACCTGTATTTACCTGTTTTATGTTTCCTTTCAAACAATGTGGAAATACATTCCTGTTTCTTTATAACTGTTTCTTTAGAAGGATATCAGTTAGTTGAAGAATTGTTTTTTCTATCGTACTGTCTGATTTTTGCATTAAAGTTTTAAATTTTTTTTCAAAGAATCGCTAATCTGTAGCCTGCAATACTAGTATGCTCTTGCAACCCCTCCTCCCCACAGTTCAAAAGTGGACTGGTCCGTATGACCTTATTAGGCATTCCCCACAAACAGAGCATGTCGGACAGGTACACAGGTGTGAAATCAGGTTGAGATAAATGGGGCGGTGTGCACGGCTGCACCTGTCAGCTTTCACCTGTCACCCTCCACCCGTCCTCAACCATGCACACCTGCGGTCAATACACGTCGTTATGTCTGCTTTACATCTGGGCATCTCCCGAACAATTTATCGACATCTCCGCAAGCTTTATTTATGATTTTACGATCTATTCTTGACAGCGCTATTACCAATCCACCATTTCATGGTCAATTTTACTGCCAGAAGGAGTAAATAGATTATTTTAAAATTGGTCAAATTAAGACATTAGGTTGCTATATCTAGAAAGACTGCATCACAATTGTTGTTTTATATTTTTGTTCTCAAGTACTGTTTATGATATATAAGCACTTGTGCTTTTTGCCTGATAAATATATGTGAATACTAGATAAATACCTGATAAATACATGTGAATACTAGATAAAATAAATAAAAAAAAGAATTAAGTAAATTACAATTGACTTAATAGTTAGTTTTTGAAAGTTTGAAAGGTGAAGTAGAGTTAATTTCAGAAGAGTTTTCAGTGACAAGTACAGATTCTTGTATCCACAGCGTTCAAAACCCTCTGAGAGAGAAGACAATTTGTCCATGTACAAAGTGCGCAATTGTAGCAATTATTTTTAATTGCCTTCTCGATGCAGGTAGGGGATGAAGACCCAGGGGGTGGGAGGTTGTCAGTAGATTGTGTGTAAGCTAGTTTTCATCGCGATCAATTTCCAAAATTGCCTGTGATGGTGGTTATCATATAGTTTCTGCAATAAATGACTTACACAGCGCTGCGTTTTTATAACCTGAATTATAAGATCATCTCTTCTTAATTTCCAAATGGAAATCTATTCAAAGTTCAATCTTACTGGGAAATTGTTCATGATGTAATGTTGTAATTATCACTGTTTTATTACCTCGTTAAGTCAATTATCTTGCTATAAATAACATGCAATCAATGTTTTTCTGTTGAAAGCTCCATACAAGGTAACTTTGCAGATATTATTCCTGATATTCACTTTGAAATAGCTGTCCTGACCACCCCTTTTAGAATGGAGTGACCCAAAAAGAGAGAACAAGGACTTGAAATATTAATAAATTGTCTTCTTCTAATTAAAATAGATAGACTTTGTTTAAGACTTGAGATGTTCCCTGTTGTTACATGATGCATCTAGAGCTTTATTCTGGCACATTGACATATGCAAAATTCTGTTGTACATGTACATTTTGTCAAATACAAAACAGAAGCAAAAGGTTTAAAAGCATGTATATATCTTTATGTCCTACCTGGACCGCGATTACGTTCGATACGGGTGTTCCGGCCCGTGTGATAACTAGCGGTACGGCCCGGGGGTTCTTAACGCGTACGGCCCAGGCCTTCCAAATGTTCCATAGAACGATTTGAACGCGTTTCGCCCTAACCGCTTGCACCGCTTTCGGAAATTCGAATGCAAAATTCGGACGTTGGAATTGATGTTGTTGCATTTGTTGGGTTTAGGGACACCAAATTTTCGCTCATTTGGCATTGAAAGGTGTGTTTTCTTGGGTTGGTATGACATAAATAAAATACAACACAGTGTATTCCGCATCACCCTCGGTCCCAGCCCTCCCGCGGATCGGATCGCCCGACGGCCAAAGGCCGGAGGGAGATCCGATCCGCGGGAGGGCTGGTACCTCGGGTGATACGGAATACCCCGTGTTGTATTCTATATGTATCTGTATCTGTATAGCCGGTATAACCGCCTTTCGGCGTAACACACCAGCTTCGCAGGCACGCCGATTACACCGATCGACTTGTTACACCTAACCCTTGAACTTCTAGCTCTAGACTTTGTTTAAAGCTATCTAATGACAATGCCCCTACTGTACTTGGTGACAGTGAGTTCCACTCTGCAATAGTTCTAGGAAAGAATGAATTCTTGAACACCTCAATCCTTGGTTGATAACTCTGGTACTTTAAGGCATGGCTGTTTTACACATACAGAAAATTTGTAAAGAGGACAGCCAGTATTCTGCCTGAAGATATATTAGACAAAGAACAGTAACACAGTTCTTGTAGAATGCCTGTTTTGAGTGTCATGCCTGGTACACTTTCTGCTCTAAGTTTTCCCAGCATATAGATTTTGTATAGTAAGGACACCTGCATTAAGGTTTAACTGTTGAACTTGATTATGCGGAAAATAATGTTTTATTGAGCTCTTTTGTACATATCAATATTTATGGCCACACCAATTTATTGGTTCTCGGATTCGCCTCTTCATTTTT